>NC_090716.1:0-300000 GCF_040954835.1 Lepisosteus oculatus
AAAACATGTTTTGCGACACTTTCAGCACACCTGGGTTCAGACCTGAGTGTGTTGGGCTCTTCTGAGCCTTGCAGTTACATAGGGATACAGCTGTCTGAAAAAACGCGTTTATTTCGGCTGAAAACACGTTTTGAAAAGTGAGCTGTTACTGACCCATACTTACATGGGGTTGACCAAACTTGCAGAAACATGTTTATTTCTGCTGAAAAACATGTTTTGACACTTTCAGCACACTGGGGTTAAGACCTGAGTGTGTGGGCTCTTCTGAGCCTTGCAGTTACATAGGGATACAGCTGTCTGAAAAAACGCGTTTATTTTCGGGCTGAAAAACACGTTTTGAAAAGTGAGCTGTTACTGACCCATAACTTACATGGGGTTGACCAAACTTGCAGAAACATGTTTATTTCTGCTGAAAAACATGTTTTGACACTTTCAGCACACTGGGGTTAAGACCTGAGTGTGTGGGCTCTTCTGAGCCTTGCAGTTACATAGGGATACAGCTGTCTGAAAAAACGCGTTTATTTCGGGCTGAAAAACACGTTTTGAAAAGTGAGCTGTTACTGCCCATAACTTACATGGGGTTGACCAAACTTGCAGAAACATGTTTATTTCTGCTGAAAAACATGTTTTGACACTTTCAGCACACTGGGGTTAAGACCTGAGTGTGTGGGCTCTTCTGAGCCTTGCAGTTACATAGGGATACAGCTGTCTGAAAAAACGCGTTTATTTCGGGCTGAAAAACACGTTTTGAAAAGTGAGCTGTTACTGACCCATAACTTACATGGGGTTGACCAAACTTGCAGAAACATGTTTATTTCTGCTGAAAAACATGTTTTGACACTTTCAGCACACTGGGGTTAAGACCTGAGTGTGTGGGCTCTTCTGAGCCTTGCAGTTACATAGGGATACAGCTGTCTGAAAAAACGCGTTTATTTCGGGCTGAAAAACACGTTTTGAAAAGTGAGCTGTTACTGACCCATAACTTACATGGGGTTGACCAAACTTGCAGAAACATGTTTATTTCTGCTGAAAAACATGTTTTGACACTTTCAGCACACTGGGGTTAAGACCTGAGTGTGTGGGCTCTTCTGAGCCTTGCAGTTACATAGGGATACAGCTGTCTGAAAAACGCGTTTATTTCGGGCTGAAAAACACGTTTTGAAAAGTGAGCTGTTACTGACCCATAACTTACATGGGGTTGACCAAACTTGCAGAAACATGTTTATTTCTGCTGAAAAACATGTTTTGACACTTTCAGCACAGTGGGGTTAAGACCTGAGTGTGTGGGCTCTTCTGAGCCTTGCAGTTACATAGGGATACAGCTGTCTGAAAAAACGCGTTTATTTCGGGCTGAAAAACACGTTTTGAAAACTGAGCTGTTACTGACCCATAACTTACATGGGGTTGACCAAACTTGCAGAAACATGTTTATTTCTGCTGAAAAACATGTTTTGACACTTTCAGCACAGTGGGGTTAAGACCTGAGTGTGTGGGCTCTTCTGAGCCTTGCAGTTACATAGGGATACAGCTGTCTGAAAAAACGTGTTTATTTCGGGCTGAAAAACACGTTTTGAAAAGTGAGCTGTTACTGACCCATAACTTACTGGGGTTAACCAAACTTGGCAGAAACATGTTTATTTCTGCTGAAAAACATGTTTTGACACTTTCAGCACACTGGGGTTAAGACCTGAGTGTGTGGGCTCTTCTGAGCCTTGCAGTTACATAGGGATACAGCTGTCTGAAAAACGTGGTTTATTTCGGGCTGAAAAACACGTTTTGAAAAAGTGAGCTGTTACTGACCCATAACTTACATGGGGTTGACCAAACTTGCAGAAACATGTTTATTTCTGCTGAAAAACATGTTTAGACACTTTCAGCACACTGGGGTTAAGACCTGAGTGTGTGGGCTCTTCTGAACCTTGCAGTTACATAGGGATACAGCTGTCTGAAAAAACGCATTTATTTCGGGCTGAAAACACGTTTTGAAAAGTGAGCTGTTACTGCCCCATAAGTTACATGGGGTTGACCAAACTTGCAGAAACATGTTTATTTTCTGCTGAAAAACATGTTTTGACACTTTCAGCACACTGGGGTTAAGACCTGAGTGTGTGGGCTCTTCTGAGCCTTGCAGTTACATAGGGATACAGCTGTCTGAAAAACGCGTTTATTTCAGGCTGAAAAACACGTTTTGAAAAGTGAGCTGTTACTGACCCATAACTTACATGGGGTTGACCAAACTTGCAGAAACATGTTTATTTCTGCTGAAAAACATGTTTTGACACTTTCAGCACACTGGGGTTAAGACCTGAGTGTGTGGGCTCTTCTGAGCCTTGCAGTTACATAGGGATACAGCTGTCTGAAAAAACGCGTTTATTTCGGGCTGAAAAACACGTTTTGAAAAGTGAGCTGTTACTGCCCCATAAGTTACATGGGGTTAACCAAACTTGCAGAAACATGTTTATTTCTGCTGAAAAACATGTTTTGACACTTTCAGCACACTGGGGTTAAGACCTGAGTGTGTGGGCTCTTCTGAGCCTTGCAGTTTACATAGGGATACAGCTGTCTGAAAAAACGCGTTTATTTCGGGCTGAAAAACACGTTTTGAAAAGTGAGCTGTTACTGACCCATAACTTACATGGGGTTGACCAAACTTGCAGAAACATGTTTATTTCTGCTGAAAAACATGTTTTGACACTTTCAGCACACTGGGGTTAAGACCTGAGTGTGTGGGCTCTTCTGAGCCTTGCAGTTACATAGGGATACAGCTGTCTGAAAAAACGCGTTTATTTCGGGCTGAAAAACACGTTTTGAAAAGTGAGCTGTTACTGACCCATAACTTACATGGGGTTGACCAAACTTGCAGAAACATGTTTATTTCTGCTGAAAAACATGTTTTGACACTTTCAGCACACTGGGGTTAAGACCTGAGTGTGTGGGCTCTTCTGAGCCTTGCAGTTACATAGGGATACAGCTGTCTGAAAAAACGCGTTTATTTCGGGCTGAAAAACACGTTTTGAAAAGTGAGCTGTTACTGCCCCATAAGTTACATGGGGTTGACCAAACTTGCAGAAACATGTTTATTTCTGCTGAAAAACATGTTTTGACACTTTCAGTACACTGGGGTTAAGACCTGAGTGTGTGGGCTCTTCTGAGCCTTGCAGTTACATAGGGATACAGCTGTCTGAAAAACCGCGTTTATTTCGGGCTGAAAAACACGTTTTGAAAAGTGAGCTGTTACTGCCCCATAACTTACATGGGGTTGACCAAACTTGCAGAAACATGTTTATTTCTGCTGAAAACATGTTTTGACACTTTCAGCACACTGGGGTTAAGACCTGAGTGTGTGGGCTCTTCTGAGCCTTGCAGTTACATAGGGATACAGCTGTCTGAAAAAACGTGTTTATTTCGGGCTGAAAAACACGTTTTGAAAAGTGAGCTGTTACTGACCCATAACTTACATGGGGTTGACCAAACTTGCAGAAACATGTTTATTTCTGCTGAAAAACATGTTTAGACACTTTCAGCACACTGGGGTTAAGACCTGAGTGTGTGGGCTCTCTGAACCTTGCAGTTACATAGGGATACAGCTGTCTGAAAAAACGCGTTTATTTCGGGCTGAAAAACACGTTTGAAAAGTGAGCTGTTACTGCCCCATAAGTTACATGGGTTGACCAAACTTGCAGAAACATGTTTATTTCTGCTGAAAAACATGTTTTGACACTTTCAGCACACTGGGGTTAAGACCTGAGTGTGTGGGCTCTTCTGAGCCTTGCAGTTACATAGGGATACAGCTGTCTGAAAAAACGCGTTTATTTCAGGCTGAAAAACACGTTTTGAAAAGTGAGCTGTTACTGACCCATAACTTACATGGGGTTGACCAAACTTGCAGAAACATGTTTATTTCTGCTGAAAAACATGTTTTGACACTTTCAGCACACTGGGGTTAAGACCTGAGTGTGTGGGCTCTTCTGAGCCTTGCAGTTACATAGGGATACAGCTGTCTGAAAAAACGCGTTTATTTCGGGCTGAAAAACACGTTTTGAAAAGTGAGCTGTTACTGCCCCATAAGTTACATGGGGTTAACCAAACTTGCAGAAAACATGTTTATTTCTGCTGAAAAACATGTTTTGACACTTTCAGCACACTGGGGTTAAGACCTGAGTGTGTGGGCTCTTCTGAGCCTTGCAGTTACATAGGGATACAGCTGTCTGAAAAACGCGTTTATTTCGGGCTGAAAAACACGTTTTGAAAAGTGAGCTGTTACTGACCCATAACTTACATGGGGTTGACCAAACTTGCAGAAACATGTTTATTTCTGCTGAAAAACATGTTTTGACACTTTCAGCACACTGGGGTTAAGACCTGAGTGTGTGGGCTCTTCTGAGCCTTGCAGTTACATAGGGATACAGCTGTCTGAAAAAACGCGTTTATTTCGGGCTGAAAAACACGTTTTGAAAAGTGAGCTGTTACTGCCCCATAAGTTACATGGGGTTGACCAAACTTGCAGAAACATGTTTATTTCTGCTGAAAAACATGTTTTGACACTTTCAGTACACTGGGGTTAAGACCTGAGTGTGTGGGCTCTTCTGAGCCCTTGCAGTTACATAGGGATACAGCTGTCTGAAAAAACGCGTTTTTTTCGGGCTGAAAACACGTTTTGAAAAGTGAGCTGTTACTGACCCATAACTTACATGGGGTTGACCAAACTTGCAGAAACATGTTTATTTCTGCTGAAAAACATGTTTTGACACTTTCAGCACACTGGGGTTAAGACCTGAGTGTGTGGGCTCTTCTGAGCCTTGCAGTTACATAGGGATACAGCTGTCTGAAAAAACGTGTTTATTTCGGGCTGAAAAACACGTTTTGAAAAGTGAGCTGTTTACTGCCCCATAAGTTACATGGGGTTGACCAAACTTGCAGAAACATGTTTATTTCTGCTGAAAAAACATGTTTTGACACTTTCAGCACACTGGGGTTAAGACCTGAGTGTGTGGGCTCTTCTGAGCCTTGCAGTTACATAGGGATACAGCTGTCTGAAAAAACGCGTTTATTTCGGGCTGAAAAACACGTTTTGAAAAGTGAGCTGTTACTGCCCCATAAGTTACATGGGGTTGACCAAACTTGCAGAAACATGTTTATTTCTGCTGAAAAACATGTTTTGACACTTTCAGCACACTGGGGTTAAGACCTGAGTGTGTGGGCTCTTCTGAGCCTTGCAGTTACATAGGGATACAGCTGTCTGAAAAACGCGTTTATTTCGGGCTGAAAAACACGTTTTGAAAAGTGAGCTGTTACTGACCCATAACTTACATGGGGTTGACCAAACTTGCAGAAACATGTTTATTTCTGCTGAAAAACATGTTTTGACACTTTCAGCACACTGGGGTTAAGACCTGAGTGTGTGGGCTCTTCTGAGCCTTGCAGTTACATAGGGATACAGCTGTCTGAAAAACGCGTTTATTTCGGGCTGAAAAACACGTTTTGAAAAGTGAGCTGTTACTGACCCATAACTTACATGGGGTTGACCAAACTTGCAGAAACATGTTTATTTCTGCTGAAAAACATGTTTTGACACTTTCAGCACACTGGGGTTAAGACCTGAGTGTGTGGGCTCTTCTGAGCCTTGCAGTTACATAGGGATACAGCTGTCTGAAAAAACGTGTTATTTCGGGCTGAAAAACACGTTTTGAAAAGTGAGCTGTTACTGCCCCATAACTTACATGGGGTTGACCAAACTTGCAGAAACATGTTTATTTCTGCTGAAAAACATGTTTTGACACTTTCAGCACACTGGGGTTAAGACCTGAGTGTGTGGGCTCTTCTGAGCCTTGCAGTTACATAGGGATACAGCTGTCTGAAAAAACGCGTTTATTTCGGGCTGAAAAACACGTTTTGAAAAGTGAGCTGTTACCTGCCCCATAAGTTACATGGGGTTAACCAAACTTGCAGAAACATGTTTATTTCTGCTGAAAAACATGTTTTGGACACTTTCAGCACACTGGGGTTAAGACCTGAGTGTGTGGGCTCTTCTGAGCCTTGGAGTTACATAGGGATACAGCTGTCTGAAAAACGCGTTTATTTCGGGCTGAAAAACACGTTTTGAAAAGTGAGCTGTTACTGACCCATAACTTACATGGGGTTGACCAAACTTGCAGAAACATGTTTATTTCTGCTGAAAAACATGTTTTGACACTTTCAGCACACTGGGGTTAAGACCTGAGTGTGTGGGCTCTTCTGAGCCTTGCAGTTACATAGGGATACAGCTGTCTGAAAAAACGCGTTTATTTTCGGGCTGAAAAACACGTTTTGAAAAGTGAGCTGTTACTGACCCATAACTTACATGGGGTTGACCAAACTTGCAGAAACATGTTTATTTCTGCTGAAAAACATGTTTTGACACTTTCAGCACACTGGGGTTAAGACCTGAGTGTGTGGGCTCTTCTGAGCCTTGCAGTTACATAGGGATACAGCTGTCTGAAAAAACGCGTTTATTTCGGGCTGAAAAACACGTTTTGAAAAGTGAGCTGTTACTGCCCCATAACTTACATGGGGTTGACCAAACTTGCAGAAACATGTTTATTTCTGCTGAAAAACATGTTTTGACACTTTCAGCACACTGGGGTTAAGACCTGAGTGTGTGGGCTCTTCTGAGCCTTGCAGTTACATAGGGATACAGCTGTCTGAAAAAACGCGTTTATTTCGTGCTGAAAAACACGTTTTGAAAAGTGAGCTGTTACTGACCCATAACTTACATGGGGTTGACCAAACTTGCAGAAACATGTTTATTTCTGCTGAAAAACATGTTTTGACACTTTCAGCACACTGGGGTTAAGACCTGAGTGTGTGGGCTCTTCTGAGCCTTGCAGTTACATAGGGATACAGCTGTCTGAAAAACGTGTTTATTTCGGGCTGAAAAACACGTTTTGAAAAGTGAGCTGTTACTGCCCCATAAGTTACATGGGGTTGACCAAACTTGCAGAAACATGTTTATTTCTGCTGAAAAACATGTTTTGACACTTTCAGCACACTGGGGTTAAGACCTGAGTGTGTGGGCTCTTCTGAGCCTTGCAGTTACATAGGGATACAGCTGTCTGAAAAAACGCGTTTATTTCGGGCTGAAAAACACGTTTTGAAAAGTGAGCTGTTACTGCCCCATAAGTTACATGGGGTTGACCAAACTTGCAGAAACATGTTTATTTCTGCTGAAAAACATGTTTTGACACTTTCAGCACAGTGGGGTTAAGACCTGAGTGTGTGGGCTCTTCTGAGCCTTGCAGTTACATAGGGATACAGCTGTCTGAAAAAACGCGTTTATTTCGGGCTGAAAAACACGTTTTGAAAAGTGAGCTGTTACTGCCCCATAAGTTACATGGGGTTGACCAAACTTGCAGAAACATGTTTATTTCTGCTGAAAAACATGTTTTGACACTTTCAGCACACTGGGGTTAAGACCTGAGTGTGTGGGCTCTTCTGAGCCCTTGCAGTTACATAGGGATACAGCTGTCTGAAAAAACGCGTTTATTTCGGGCTGAAAAACACGTTTTGAAAAGTGAGCTGTTACTGACCCATAACTTACATGGGGTTGACCAAACTTGCAGAAACATGTTTATTTCTGCTGAAAAACATGTTTTGACACTTTCAGCACACTGGGGTTAAGACCTGAGTGTGTGGGCTCTTCTGAGCCTTGCAGTTACATAGGGATACAGCTGTCTGAAAAAACGCGTTTATTTCGGGCTGAAAAACACGTTTTGAAAAGTGAGCTGTTACTGACCCATAACTTACATGGGGTTGACCAAACTTGCAGAAACATGTTTATTTTCTGCTGAAAAACATGTTTTGACACTTTCAGCACACTGGGGTTAAGACCTGAGTGTGTGGGCTCTTCTGAGCCTTGCAGTTACATAGGGATACAGCTGTCTGAAAAAACGTGTTTATTTCGGGCTGAAAAACACGTTTTGAAAAGTGAGCTGTTACTGCCCCATAAGTTACATGGGGTTGACCAAACTTGCAGAAACATGTTTATTTCTGCTGAAAAACATGTTTTGACACTTTCAGCACACTGGGGTTAAGACCTGAGTGTGTGGGCTCTTCTGAGCCTTGCAGTTACATAGGGATACAGCTGTCTGAAAAAAACGCGTTTATTTCGGGCTGAAAAACACGTTTTGAAAAGTGAGCTGTTACTGCCCCATAAGTTACATGGGGTTGACCAAACTTGCAGAAACATGTTTATTTCTGCTGAAAAACATGTTTTGACACTTCAGCACACTGGGGTTAAGACCTGAGTGTGTGGGCTCTTCTGAGCCTTGCAGTTACATAGGGATACAGCTGTCTGAAAAAAACGCGTTTATTTCGGGCTGAAAAACACGTTTTGAAAAGTGAGCTGTAACTGACCCATAACTTACATGGGGTTGACCAAACTTGCAGAAACATGTTTATTTTCTGCTGAAAAACATGTTTTGACACTTTCAGCACACTGGGGTTAAGACCTGAGTGTGTGGGGCTCTTCTGAGCCTTGCAGTTACATAGGGATACAGCTGTCTGAAAAAACGCGTTTATTTCGGGCTGAAAAACACGTTTTGAAAAGTGAGCTGTTACTGACCCATAACTTACATGGGGTTGACCAAACTTGCAGAAACATGTTTATTTCTGCTGAAAAACATGTTTTGACACTTTCAGCACACTGGGGTTAAGACCTGAGTGTGTGGGCTCTTCTGAGCCTTGCAGTTACATAGGGATACAGCTGTCTGAAAAAACGTGTTTATTTCGGGCTGAAAAACACGTTTTGAAAAGTGAGCTGTTACTGCCCCATAACTTACATGGGGTTGACCAAACTTGCAGAAACATGTTTATTTCTGCTGAAAAACATGTTTTGACACTTTCAGCACACTGGGGTTAAGACCTGAGTGTGTGGGCTCTTCTGAACCTTGCAGTTAGATAGGGATACAGCTGTATGAAAAAACGCGTTTATTTCGGGATGAAAAACACGTTTTGAAAAGTGAGCTGTTACTGCCCCATAAGTTACATGGGGTTGACCAAACTTGCAGAAACATGTTTATTTCTGCTGAAAAACATGTTTTGACACTTTCAGCACACTGGGGTTAAGACCTGAGTGTGTGGGCTCTTCTGAGCCTTGCAGTTACATAGGGATACAGCTGTCTGAAAAAACGCGTTTATTACGGGCTGAAAAACACGTTTTGAAAAGTGAGCTGTTACTGCCCCATAAGTTACATGGGGTTGACCAAACTTGCAGAAACATGTTTATTTCTGCTGAAAAACATGTTTTGACACTTTCAGCACACTGGGGTTAAGACCTGAGTGTGTGGGCTCTTCTGAGCCTTGCAGTTACATAGGGATACAGCTGTCTGAAAAAACGCGTTTATTTCGGGCTGAAAAACACGTTTTGAAAAGTGAGCTGTTACTGCCCCATAAGTTACATGGGGTTGACCAAACTTGCAGAAACATGTTTGTTTCTGCTGAAAAACATGTTTTGACACTTTCAGCACACTGGGGTTAAGACCTGAGTGTGTGGGCTCTTCTGAGCCTTGCAGTTACATAGGGATACAGCTGTCTGAAAAAACGCGTTTATTTCGGGCTGAAAAACACGTTTTGAAAAGTGAGCTGTTACTGACCCATAACTTACATGGGGTTGACCAAACTTGCAGAAACATGTTTATTTCTGCTGAAAAACATGTTTTGACACTTTCAGCACACTGGGGTTAAGACCTGAGTGTGTGGGCTCTTCTGAGCCTTGCAGTTACATAGGGATACAGCTGTCTGAAAAAACGCGTTTATTTCGGGCTGAAAAACACGTTTTGAAAAGTGAGCTGTTACTGACCCATAACTTACATGGGGTTGACCAAACTTGCAGAAACATGTTTATTTCTGCTGAAAAACATGTTTTGACACTTTCAGCACACTGGGGTTAAGACCTGAGTGTGTGGGCTCTTCTGAGCCTTGCAGTTACTTAGGGATACAGCTGTCTGAAAAAACGCGTTTATTTCGGGCTGAAAAACACGTTTTGAAAAGTGAGCTGTTACTGACCCATAACTTACATGGGGTTGACCAAACTTGCAGAAACATGTTTATTTCTGCTGAAAAACATGTTTTGACACTTTCAGCACACTGGGGTTAAGACCTGAGTGTGTGGGCTCTTCTGAGCCTTGCAGTTACATAGGGATACAGCTGTCTGAAAAAACGTGTTTATTTCGGGCTGAAAAACACGTTTTGAAAAGTGAGCTGTTACTGCCCCATAAGTTACATGGGGTTGACCAACCTTGCAGAAACATGTTTATTTCTGCTGAAAAACATGTTTTGACACTTTCAGCACACTGGGGTTAAGACCTGAGTTTGTGGGCTCTTCTGAGCCTTGCAGTTACATAGGGATACAGCTGTCTGAAAAAACGCGTTTATTTCGGGCTGAAAAACACGTTTTGAAAAGTGAGCTGTTACTGCCCCATAAGTTACATGGGGTTGACCAAACTTGCAGAAACATGTTTTTTTCTGCTGAAAAACACGTTTTGACACCTTCTGCACAATGGGGTTAAGAGCTGAGTGTGTGGGCTCTTCTGAGCCTTGCAGTTACATAGGGATTCAGCGGTCTGAAAAAATGCGTTTATTTCGGGCTGAAAAACACGTTTTGAAAAGTGTGCTGTTACTGCCCTATAAGTTACATGGGGTTGACCAAACTTGCAGAAACATGTTTATTTCTGCTGAAAAACACGTTTTGACAATTTCAGCACACTGGGGTTAAGAGCTGAGTGTGTGGGCTCTTCTGAGCCTTGCAGTTACATTGGAATTCTGAAGTCTGAAAAAACGCGTTTATTTCGTGCTGAAAAACACGTTTTGAAAAGTGTGCTGTTACTGCCCCATAACTTACATGGGGTTGACCAAACTTGCGGAAACATGTTTATTTCTGCTGAAAAACACGTTTTGGCACTTTCTGCACAATGGGGTTAAGAGCTGAGTGTGTTGGCTCTTCTGAGCCTTGCAGTTACATTGGAATTCTGAAGTCTGAAAAAACGCGTTTATTTCGGCCTGAAAAACACGTTTTGAAAAGTGAGCTGTTACTGCCCCATAACTTACATGGAGTTGACCAAACTTGCAGAAACATGTTTATTTCTGCTGGAAAACACGTTTTGACACTTTCAGCACACTGGGGTTAAGAGCTGAGTGTGTGGGCTCTTCTGAGCCTTGCAGTTACATGGGGATTCTGATGTCTGAAAAAATGCGTTTATTTCGGGCTGAAAAACACATTTTGAAAAATGTGCTGTTACTGCCCCATAACTTACATGGGGGTGACCAAACCTGCAGAAACATGTTTATCTCTGCTGAAAAACAAGATTTGACACTTTCAGCACACTGAGGTTAAGAGCTGAGTTTGTGGCTCTTCTGAGCCTTGCAGTTACATAGGGATTCAGCGGTCTGAAAAAATGTGTTTATTTCGGGCTGAAAAACACGTTTTGAAAAGTGTGCTGTTACTGCCCCATAAGTTACATGGGGTTGACCACACTTGCAGAAACATGTTTATTTCTGCTGAAAAGCACGTTTTGACACTTTCAGCACACTGAGGTTAAGAGCTGAGTTTGTGGGCTCTTCTGAGCCTTGCAGTTACATTGGGATTCTGAAGCCTGAAAAAATGCATTTATTTCGAGCTGAAAACACGTTTTGAAAAGTGTGCTGTTACTGCCCCATAAGTTACATGGGGTTGACCACACTTGCAGAAACATGTTTATTTCTGCTGAAAAACACGTTTTGGCACTTTATGCACACTGGTGTTAAGAGCTGAGTGTGTTGGCTCTTCTGAGCCTTGTAGTTACATGGGGATTCAGTTGTCTGAAAAAACGCGTTTATTTCGGGCTGAAAAACACGTTTAGAAAAGTGTGCTGTTACTACCCCATAACTTACATGGGGGTGACCAAACTTGCAGAAACATGTGTATTTCTGCTGAAAACACGATTTGACACTTTCAGCACACTGAGGTTAAGAGCTGAGTTTGTGGGCTCTTCTGAGCCTTGCAATTACATTGGGATTCTGAAGACTGAAAAAATGCATTTATTTCTAGCTGAAAAACACGTTTTGAAAAGTGTGCTGTTACTGCCCCATAAGTTACATGGGGTTGACCACACTTGCAGAAACATGTTTATTTCTACTGAAAACATGTTTTGACACTTTCTGCACACTGGGGTTAAGAGCTGAGTTTTATGGGCTCTTCTGAGCCTTGCAGTTACATAGGGATTCAGCGGTCTGAAAAAATGCGTTTATTTCGGGCTGAAAAACACGTTTTGAAAAGTGCGCTGTTTCTGCACCATAAGTTACATGGGGTTGACCACACTTGCAGAAACATGTTTATTTCTGCTGAAAAACACGTTTTGACACTTTCAGCACACTGGGGTTAAGAGCTGAGTGTGTGGGCTCTTCTGAGCCTTGCAGTTAAATTGGGATTCTGAAGTCTGAAAAAACGCGTTTATTTCGGGCTGAAAAACACGTTTTGAAAAGTGAGCTCTTTCTGCACCATAAGTTACATGGGGTTGACCAAACTTGCAGAAACATGTTTATTTCTGCTGAAAACATGTTTTGACACTTTCTGCACACTGGGGTTAAGAGCTGAGTGTGTGGGCTCTTCTGAGCCTTGCAGTTACATAGGGATTCAGCGGTCTGAAAAAATGCGTTTATTTCGGGCTGAAAAAACACGTTTTGAAAAGTGAGCTGTTACTGACCCATAACTTACATGGGGTTGACCAAACTTGCAGAAACATGTTTATTTCTGCTGAAAAACATGTTTTGACACTTTCAGCACACTGGGGTTAAGACCTGAGTGTGTGGGCTCTTCTGAGCCTTGCAGTTACATAGGGATACAGCTGTCTGAAAAAACGCGTTTATTTCGGGCTGAAAAACACGTTTTGAAAAGTGAGCTGTTACTGCCCCATAAGTTACATGGGGTTAACCAAACTTGCAGAAACATGTTTATTTCTGCTGAAAAACATGTTTTGACACTTTCAGCACACTGGGGTTAAGACCTGAGTGTGTGGGCTCTTCTGAGCCTTGCAGTTACATAGGGATACAGCTGTCTGAAAAAACGCGTTTATTTCGGGCTGAAAAACACGTTTTGAAAAGTGAGCTGTTACTGACCCATAACTTACATGGGGTTGACCAAACTTGCAGAAACATGTTTATTTCTGCTGAAAAACATGTTTTGACACTTTCAGCACACTGGGGTTAAGACCTGAGTGTGTGGGCTCTTCTGAGCCTTGCAGTTACATAGGGATACAGCTGTCTGAAAAAACGCGTTTATTTCGGGCTGAAAAACACGTTTTGAAAAGTGAGCTGTTACTGACCCATAACTTACATGGGGTTGACCAAACTTGCAGAAACATGTTTATTTCTGCTGAAAAACATGTTTTGACACTTTCAGCACACTGGGGTTAAGACCTGAGTGTGTGGGCTCTTCTGAGCCTTGCAGTTACATAGGGATACAGCTGTCTGAAAAAACGCGTTTATTTCGGGCTGAAAAACACGTTTTGAAAAGTGAGCTGTTACTGCCCCATAAGTTACATGGGGTTGACCAAACTTGCAGAAACATGTTTATTTCTGCTGAAAAACATGTTTTGACACTTTCAGTACACTGGGGTTAAGACCTGAGTGTGTGGGCTCTTCTGAGCCTTGCAGTTACATAGGGATACAGCTGTCTGAAAAAACGCGTTTTTTTCGGGCTGAAAAACACGTTTTGAAAAGTGAGCTGTTACTGACCCATAACTTACATGGGGTTGACCAAACTTGCAGAAACATGTTTATTTCTGCTGAAAAACATGTTTTGACACTTTCAGCACACTGGGGTTAAGACCTGAGTGTGTGGGCTCTTCTGAGCCTTGCAGTTACATAGGGATACAGCTGTCTGAAAAAACGTGTTTATTTCGGGCTGAAAAACACGTTTTGAAAAGTGAGCTGTTACTGCCCCATAAGTTACATGGGGTTGACCAAACTTGCAGAAACATGTTTATTTTCTGCTGAAAAACATGTTTTGACACTTTCAGCACACTGGGGTTAAGACCTGAGTGTGTGGGCTCTTCTGAGCCTTGCAGTTACATAGGGATACAGCTGTCTGAAAAAACGCGTTTATTTCGGGCTGAAAAACACGTTTTGAAAAGTGAGCTGTTACTGCCCCATAAGTTACATGGGGTTGACCAAACTTGCAGAAACATGTTTATTTCTGCTGAAAAACATGTTTTGACACTTTCAGCACACTGGGGTTAAGACCTGAGTGTGTGGGCTCTTCTGAGCCTTGCAGTTACATAGGGATACAGCTGTCTGAAAAAACGCGTTTATTTCGGGCTGAAAAACACGTTTTGAAAAGTGAGCTGTTACTGACCCATAACTTACATGGGGTTGACCAAACTTGCAGAAACATGTTTATTTCTGCTGAAAAACATGTTTTGACACTTTCAGCACACTGGGGTTAAGACCTGAGTGTGTGGGCTCTTCTGAGCCTTGCAGTTACATAGGGATACAGCTGTCTGAAAAAACGCGTTTATTTCGGGCTGAAAAACACGTTTTGAAAAGTGAGCTGTTACTGACCCATAACTTACATGGGGTTGACCAAACTTGCAGAAACATGTTTATTTCTGCTGAAAAACATGTTTTGACACTTTCAGCACACTGGGGTTAAGACCTGAGTGTGTGGGCTCTTCTGAGCCTTGCAGTTACATAGGGATACAGCTGTCTGAAAAAACGCGTTTATTTCGGGATGAAAAACACGTTTTGAAAAGTGAGCTGTTACTGACCCATAACTTACATGGGGTTGACCAAACTTGCAGAAACATGTTTATTTCTGCTGAAAAACATGTTTTGACACTTTCAGCACACTGGGGTTAAGACCTGAGTGTGTGGGCTCTTCTGAGCCTTGCAGTTACATAGGGATACAGCTGTCTGAAAAAACGTGTTATTTCGGGCTGAAAAACACGTTTTGAAAAGTGAGCTGTTACTGCCCCATAACTTACATGGGGTTGACCAAACTTGCAGAAACATGTTTATTTCTGCTGAAAAACATGTTTTGACACTTTCAGCACACTGGGGTTAAGACCTGAGTGTGTGGGCTCTTCTGAGCCTTGCAGTTACATAGGGATACAGCTGTCTGAAAAAACGCGTTTATTTCGGGCTGAAAAACACGTTTTGAAAAGTGAGCTGTTACTGCCCCATAAGTTACATGGGGTTAACCAAACTTGCAGAAACATGTTTATTTCTGCTGAAAAACATGTTTTGACACTTTCAGCACACTGGGGTTAAGACCTGAGTGTGTGGGCTCTTCTGAGCCTTGCAGTTACATAGGGATACAGCTGTCTGAAAAAACGCGTTTATTTCGGGCTGAAAAACACGTTTTGAAAAGTGAGCTGTTACTGACCCATAACTTACATGGGGTTGACCAAACTTGCAGAAACATGTTTATTTCTGCTGAAAAACATGTTTTGACACTTTCAGCACACTGGGGTTAAGACCTGAGTGTGTGGGCTCTTCTGAGCCTTGCAGTTACATAGGGATACAGCTGTCTGAAAAAACGCGTTTATTTCGGGCTGAAAAACACGTTTTGAAAAGTGAGCTGTTACTGACCCATAACTTACATGGGGTTGACCAAACTTGCAGAAACATGTTTATTTCTGCTGAAAAACATGTTTTGACACTTTCAGCACACTGGGGTTAAGACCTGAGTGTGTGGGCTCTTCTGAGCCTTGCAGTTACATAGGGATACAGCTGTCTGAAAAAACGCGTTTATTTCGGGCTGAAAAACACGTTTTGAAAAGTGAGCTGTTACTGCCCCATAAGTTACATGGGGTTGACCAAACTTGCAGAAACATGTTTATTTCTGCTGAAAAACATGTTTTGACACTTTCAGTACACTGGGGTTAAGACCTGAGTGTGTGGGCTCTTCTGAGCCTTGCAGTTACATAGGGATACAGCTGTCTGAAAAAACGCGTTTATTTCGGGCTGAAAAACACGTTTTGAAAAGTGAGCTGTTACTGCCCCATAACTTACATGGGGTTGACCAAACTTGCAGAAACATGTTTATTTCTGCTGAAAAACATGTTTTGACACTTTCAGCACACTGGGGTTAAGACCTGAGTGTGTGGGCTCTTCTGAGCCTTGCAGTTACATAGGGATACAGCTGTCTGAAAAAACGCGTTTATTTCGGGCTGAAAAACACGTTTTGAAAAGTGAGCTGTTACTGACCCATAACTTACATGGGGTTGACCAAACTTGCAGAAACATGTTTATTTCTGCTGAAAAACATGTTTTGACACTTTCAGCACACTGGGGTTAAGACCTGAGTGTGTGGGCTCTTCTGAGCCTTGCAGTTACATAGGGATACAGCTGTCTGAAAAAACGTGTTTATTTCGGGCTGAAAAACACGTTTTGAAAAGTGAGCTGTTACTGCCCCATAACTTACATGGGGTTGACCAAACTTGCAGAAACATGTTTATTTCTGCTGAAAAACATGTTTTGACACTTTCAGCACACTGGGGTTAAGACCTGAGTGTGTGGGCTCTTCTGAACCTTGCAGTTAGATAGGGATACAGCTGTATGAAAAAACGCGTTTATTTCGGGATGAAAAACACGTTTTGAAAAGTGAGCTGTTACTGCCCCATAAGTTACATGGGGTTGACCAAACTTGCAGAAACATGTTTATTTCTGCTGAAAAACATGTTTTGACACTTTCAGCACACTGGGGTTAAGACCTGAGTGTGTGGGCTCTTCTGAGCCTTGCAGTTACATAGGGATACAGCTGTCTGAAAAAACGCGTTTATTACGGGCTGAAAAACACGTTTTGAAAAGTGAGCTGTTACTGCCCCATAAGTTACATGGGGTTGACCAAACTTGCAGAAACATGTTTATTTCTGCTGAAAAACATGTTTTGACACTTTCAGCACACTGGGGTTAAGACCTGAGTGTGTGGGCTCTTCTGAGCCTTGCAGTTACATAGGGATACAGCTGTCTGAAAAAACGCGTTTATTTCGGGCTGAAAAACACGTTTTGAAAAGTGAGCTGTTACTGACCCATAACTTACATGGGGTTGACCAAACTTGCAGAAACATGTTTATTTCTGCTGAAAAACATGTTTTGACACTTTCAGCACACTGGGGTTAAGACCTGAGTGTGTGGGCTCTTCTGAACCTTGCAGTTAGATAGGGATACAGCTGTATGAAAAAACGCGTTTATTTCGGGATGAAAAACACGTTTTGAAAAGTGAGCTGTTACTGCCCCATAAGTTACATGGGGTTGACCAAACTTGCAGAAACATGTTTATTTCTGCTGAAAAACATGTTTTGACACTTTCAGCACACTGGGGTTAAGACCTGAGTGTGTGGGCTCTTCTGAGCCTTGCAGTTACATAGGGATACAGCTGTCTGAAAAAACGCGTTTATTACGGGCTGAAAAACACGTTTTGAAAAGTGAGCTGTTACTGCCCCATAAGTTACATGGGGTTGACCAAACTTGCAGAAACATGTTTATTTCTGCTGAAAAACATGTTTTGACACTTTCAGCACACTGGGGTTAAGACCTGAGTGTGTGGGCTCTTCTGAGCCTTGCAGTTACATAGGGATACAGCTGTCTGAAAAAACGCGTTTATTTCGGGCTGAAAAACACGTTTTGAAAAGTGAGCTGTTACTGACCCATAACTTACATGGGGTTGACCAAACTTGCAGAAACATGTTTATTTCTGCTGAAAAACATGTTTTGACACTTTCAGCACACTGGGGTTAAGACCTGAGTGTGTGGGCTCTTCTGAGCCTTGCAGTTACATAGGGATACAGCTGTCTGAAAAAACGCGTTTATTTCGGGCTGAAAAACACGTTTTGAAAAGTGAGCTGTTACTGACCCATAACTTACATGGGGTTGACCAAACTTGCAGAAACATGTTTATTTCTGCTGAAAAACATGTTTTGACACTTTCAGCACACTGGGGTTAAGACCTGAGTGTGTGGGCTCTTCTGAGCCTTGCAGTTACATAGGGATACAGCTGTCTGAAAAAACGCGTTTATTTCGGGCTGAAAAACACGTTTTGAAAAGTGAGCTGTTACTGACCCATAACTTACATGGGGTTGACCAAACTTGCAGAAACATGTTTATTTCTGCTGAAAAACATGTTTTGACACTTTCAGCACACTGGGGTTAAGACCTGAGTGTGTGGGCTCTTCTGAGCCTTGCAGTTACATAGGGATACAGCTGTATGAAAAAACGCGTTTATTTCGGGATGAAAAACACGTTTTGAAAAGTGAGCTGTTACTGCCCCATAAGTTACATGGGGTTGACCAAACTTGCAGAAACATGTTTATTTCTGCTGAAAAACATGTTTTGACACTTTCAGCACACTGGGGTTAAGACCTGAGTGTGTGGGCTCTTCTGAGCCTTGCAGTTACATAGGGATACAGCTGTCTGAAAAAACGCGTTTATTACGGGCTGAAAAACACGTTTTGAAAAGTGAGCTGTTACTGCCCCATAAGTTACATGGGGTTGACCAAACTTGCAGAAACATGTTTATTTCTGCTGAAAAACATGTTTTGACACTTTCAGCACACTGGGGTTAAGACCTGAGTGTGTGGGCTCTTCTGAGCCTTGCAGTTACATAGGGATACAGCTGTCTGAAAAAACGCGTTTATTTCGGGCTGAAAAACACGTTTTGAAAAGTGAGCTGTTACTGCCCCATAAGTTACATGGGGTTGACCAAACTTGCAGAAACATGTTTGTTTCTGCTGAAAAACATGTTTTGACACTTTCAGCACACTGGGGTTAAGACCTGAGTGTGTGGGCTCTTCTGAGCCTTGCAGTTACATAGGGATACAGCTGTCTGAAAAAACGCGTTTATTTCGGGATGAAAAACACGTTTTGAAAAGTGAGCTGTTACTGACCCATAACTTACATGGGGTTGACCAAACTTGCAGAAACATGTTTATTTCTGCTGAAAAACATGTTTTGACACTTTCAGCACACTGGGGTTAAGACCTGAGTGTGTGGGCTCTTCTGAGCCTTGCAGTTACATAGGGATACAGCTGTCTGAAAAAACGCGTTTATTTCGGGCTGAAAAACACGTTTTGAAAAGTGAGCTGTTACTGACCCATAACTTACATGGGGTTGACCAAACTTGCAGAAACATGTTTATTTCTGCTGAAAAACATGTTTTGACACTTTCAGCACACTGGGGTTAAGACCTGAGTGTGTGGGCTCTTCTGAGCCTTGCAGTTACTTAGGGATACAGCTGTCTGAAAAAACGCGTTTATTTCGGGCTGAAAAACACGTTTTGAAAAGTGAGCTGTTACTGACCCATAACTTACATGGGGTTGACCAAACTTGCAGAAACATGTTTATTTCTGCTGAAAAACATGTTTTGACACTTTCAGCACACTGGGGTTAAGACCTGAGTGTGTGGGCTCTTCTGAGCCTTGCAGTTACATAGGGATACAGCTGTCTGAAAAAACGTGTTTATTTCGGGCTGAAAAACACGTTTTGAAAAGTGAGCTGTTACTGCCCCATAAGTTACATGGGGTTGACCAACCTTGCAGAAACATGTTTATTTCTGCTGAAAAACATGTTTTGACACTTTCAGCACACTGGGGTTAAGACCTGAGTTTGTGGGCTCTTCTGAGCCTTGCAGTTACATAGGGATACAGCTGTCTGAAAAAACGCGTTTATTTCGGGCTGAAAAACACGTTTTGAAAAGTGAGCTGTTACTGCCCCATAAGTTACATGGGGTTGACCAAACTTGCAGAAACATGTTTTTTTCTGCTGAAAAACACGTTTTGACACTTTCTGCACAATGGGGTTAAGAGCTGAGTGTGTGGGCTCTTCTGAGCCTTGCAGTTACATAGGGATTCAGCGGTCTGAAAAAATGCGTTTATTTCGGGCTGAAAAACACGTTTTGAAAAGTGTGCTGTTACTGCCCTATAAGTTACATGGGGTTGACCAAACTTGCAGAAACATGTTTATTTCTGCTGAAAAACACGTTTTGACAATTTCAGCACACTGGGGTTAAGAGCTGAGTGTGTGGGCTCTTCTGAGCCTTGCAGTTACATTGGAATTCTGAAGTCTGAAAAAACGCGTTTATTTCGTGCTGAAAAACACGTTTTGAAAAGTGTGCTGTTACTGCCCCATAACTTACATGGGGTTGACCAAACTTGCGGAAACATGTTTATTTCTGCTGAAAAACACGTTTTGGCACTTTCTGCACAATGGGGTTAAGAGCTGAGTGTGTTGGCTCTTCTGAGCCTTGCAGTTACATTGGAATTCTGAAGTCTGAAAAAACGCGTTTATTTCGGCCTGAAAAACACGTTTTGAAAAGTGAGCTGTTACTGCCCCATAACTTACATGGAGTTGACCAAACTTGCAGAAACATGTTTATTTCTGCTGGAAAACACGTTTTGACACTTTCAGCACACTGGGGTTAAGAGCTGAGTGTTTGGGCTCTTCTGAGCCTTGCAGTTACATGGGGATTCTGATGTCTGAAAAAATGCGTTTATTTCGGGCTGAAAAACACATTTTGAAAAATGTGCTGTTACTGCCCCATAACTTACATGGGGGTGACCAAACCTGCAGAAACATGTTTATCTCTGCTGAAAAACAAGATTTGACACTTTCAGCACACTGAGGTTAAGAGCTGAGTTTGTGGGCTCTTCTGAGCCTTGCAGTTACATAGGGATTCAGCGGTCTGAAAAAATGTGTTTATTTCGGGCTGAAAAACACGTTTTGAAAAGTGTGCTGTTACTGCCCCATAAGTTACATGGGGTTGACCACACTTGCAGAAACATGTTTATTTCTGCTGAAAAGCACGTTTTGACACTTTCAGCACACTGAGGTTAAGAGCTGAGTTTGTGGGCTCTTCTGAGCCTTGCAGTTACATTGGGATTCTGAAGTCTGAAAAAATGCATTTATTTCGAGCTGAAAAACACGTTTTGAAAAGTGTGCTGTTACTGCCCCATAAGTTACATGGGGTTGACCACACTTGCAGAAACATGTTTATTTCTGCTGAAAAACACGTTTTGGCACTTTATGCACACTGGTGTTAAGAGCTGAGTGTGTTGGCTCTTCTGAGCCTTGTAGTTACATGGGGATTCAGTTGTCTGAAAAAACGCGTTTATTTCGGGCTGAAAAACACGTTTAGAAAAGTGTGCTGTTACTACCCCATAACTTACATGGGGGTGACCAAACTTGCAGAAACATGTGTATTTCTGCTGAAAAACACGATTTGACACTTTCAGCACACTGAGGTTAAGAGCTGAGTTTGTGGGCTCTTCTGAGCCTTGCAATTACATTGGGATTCTGAAGACTGAAAAAATGCATTTATTTCTAGCTGAAAAACACGTTTTGAAAAGTGTGCTGTTACTGCCCCATAAGTTACATGGGGTTGACCACACTTGCAGAAACATGTTTATTTCTGCTGAAAACATGTTTTGACACTTTCTGCACACTGGGGTTAAGAGCTGAGTTTATGGGCTCTTCTGAGCCTTGCAGTTACATAGGGATTCAGCGGTCTGAAAAAATGCGTTTATTTCGGGCTGAAAAACACGTTTTGAAAAGTGCGCTGTTTCTGCACCATAAGTTACATGGGGTTGACCACACTTGCAGAAACATGTTTATTTCTGCTGAAAAACACGTTTTGACACTTTCAGCACACTGGGGTTAAGAGCTGAGTGTGTGGGCTCTTCTGAGCCTTGCAGTTACTTAGGGATACAGCTGTCTGAAAAAACGCGTTTATTTCGGGCTGAAAAACACGTTTTGAAAAGTGAGCTGTTACTGACCCATAACTTACATGGGGTTGACCAAACTTGCAGAAACATGTTTATTTCTGCTGAAAAACATGTTTTGACACTTTCAGCACACTGGGGTTAAGACCTGAGTGTGTGGGCTCTTCTGAGCCTTGCAGTTACATAGGGATACAGCTGTCTGAAAAAACGTGTTTATTTCGGGCTGAAAAACACGTTTTGAAAAGTGAGCTGTTACTGCCCCATAAGTTACATGGGGTTGACCAACCTTGCAGAAACATGTTTATTTCTGCTGAAAAACATGTTTTGACACTTTCAGCACACTGGGGTTAAGACCTGAGTTTGTGGGCTCTTCTGAGCCTTGCAGTTACATAGGGATACAGCTGTCTGAAAAAACGCGTTTATTTCGGGCTGAAAAACACGTTTTGAAAAGTGAGCTGTTACTGCCCCATAAGTTACATGGGGTTGACCAAACTTGCAGAAACATGTTTTTTTCTGCTGAAAAACACGTTTTGACACTTTCTGCACAATGGGGTTAAGAGCTGAGTGTGTGGGCTCTTCTGAGCCTTGCAGTTACATAGGGATTCAGCGGTCTGAAAAAATGCGTTTATTTCGGGCTGAAAAACACGTTTTGAAAAGTGTGCTGTTACTGCCCTATAAGTTACATGGGGTTGACCAAACTTGCAGAAACATGTTTATTTCTGCTGAAAAACACGTTTTGACAATTTCAGCACACTGGGGTTAAGAGCTGAGTGTGTGGGCTCTTCTGAGCCTTGCAGTTACATTGGAATTCTGAAGTCTGAAAAAACGCGTTTATTTCGTGCTGAAAAACACGTTTTGAAAAGTGTGCTGTTACTGCCCCATAACTTACATGGGGTTGACCAAACTTGCGGAAACATGTTTATTTCTGCTGAAAAACACGTTTTGGCACTTTCTGCACAATGGGGTTAAGAGCTGAGTGTGTTGGCTCTTCTGAGCCTTGCAGTTACATTGGAATTCTGAAGTCTGAAAAAACGCGTTTATTTCGGCCTGAAAAACACGTTTTGAAAAGTGAGCTGTTACTGCCCCATAACTTACATGGAGTTGACCAAACTTGCAGAAACATGTTTATTTCTGCTGGAAAACACGTTTTGACACTTTCAGCACACTGGGGTTAAGAGCTGAGTGTGTGGGCTCTTCTGAGCCTTGCAGTTACATGGGGATTCTGATGTCTGAAAAAATGCGTTTATTTCGGGCTGAAAAACACATTTTGAAAAATGTGCTGTTACTGCCCCATAACTTACATGGGGGTGACCAAACCTGCAGAAACATGTTTATCTCTGCTGAAAAACAAGATTTGACACTTTCAGCACACTGAGGTTAAGAGCTGAGTTTGTGGGCTCTTCTGAGCCTTGCAGTTACATAGGGATTCAGCGGTCTGAAAAAATGTGTTTATTTCGGGCTGAAAAACACGTTTTGAAAAGTGTGCTGTTACTGCCCCATAAGTTACATGGGGTTGACCACACTTGCAGAAACATGTTTATTTCTGCTGAAAAGCACGTTTTGACACTTTCAGCACACTGAGGTTAAGAGCTGAGTTTGTGGGCTCTTCTGAGCCTTGCAGTTACATTGGGATTCTGAAGTCTGAAAAAATGCATTTATTTCGAGCTGAAAAACACGTTTTGAAAAGTGTGCTGTTACTGCCCCATAAGTTACATGGGGTTGACCACACTTGCAGAAACATGTTTATTTCTGCTGAAAAACACGTTTTGGCACTTTATGCACACTGGTGTTAAGAGCTGAGTGTGTTGGCTCTTCTGAGCCTTGTAGTTACATGGGGATTCAGTTGTCTGAAAAAACGCGTTTATTTCGGGCTGAAAAACACGTTTAGAAAAGTGTGCTGTTACTACCCCATAACTTACATGGGGGTGACCAAACTTGCAGAAACATGTGTATTTCTGCTGAAAAACACGATTTGACACTTTCAGCACACTGAGGTTAAGAGCTGAGTTTGTGGGCTCTTCTGAGCCTTGCAATTACATTGGGATTCTGAAGTCTGAAAAAATGCATTTATTTCTAGCTGAAAAACACGTTTTGAAAAGTGTGCTGTTACTGCCCCATAAGTTACATGGGGTTGACCACACTTGCAGAAACATGTTTATTTCTGCTGAAAACATGTTTTGACACTTTCTGCACACTGGGGTTAAGAGCTGAGTTTATGGGCTCTTCTGAGCCTTGCAGTTACATAGGGATTCAGCGGTCTGAAAAAATGCGTTTATTTCGGGCTGAAAAACACGTTTTGAAAAGTGCGCTGTTTCTGCACCATAAGTTACATGGGGTTGACCACACTTGCAGAAACATGTTTATTTCTGCTGAAAAACACGTTTTGACACTTTCAGCACACTGGGGTTAAGAGCTGAGTGTGTGGGCTCTTCTGAGCCTTGCAGTTAAATTGGGATTCTGAAGTCTGAAAAAACGCGTTTATTTCGGGCTGAAAAACACGTTTTGAAAAGTGAGCTCTTTCTGCACCATAAGTTACATGGGGTTGACCAAACTTGCAGAAACATGTTTATTTCTGCTGAAAACATGTTTTGACACTTTCTGCACACTGGGGTTAAGAGCTGAGTGTGTGGGCTCTTCTGAGCCTTGCAGTTACATAGGGATTCAGCGGTCTGAAAAAATGCATTTATTTCGAGCTGAAAAACACGTTTTGAAAAGTGTGCTGTTACTGCCCCATAAGTTACATGGAGTTGACCACACTTGCAGAAACATGTTTATTTCTGCTGAAAAACACGTTTTGACACTTTCAGCACACTGGGGTTAAGAGCTGAGTGTGTGGGCTCTTCTGAGCCTTGCAGTTACATCGGAATTCTGAAGTCTGAAAAAACGCGTTTATTTCGGGCTGAAAAACACGTTTTGAAAAGTGTGCTGTTACTGCCCCTTAAGTTGCATGCGGGTGACCAAACTTGCAGAAACATGTTTATTTCTGCTGAAAACATGTTTTGAAACTTTCTGCACACTGGGGTTAAGAGCTGAGTGTGTGGGCTCTTCTGAGCCTTGCAGTTACGTAGGGATTCCGCGGTCTTAAAAAATGTGTTTATTTCGGGCTGAAAAACACGTTTTGAAAAGTGTGCTGTTACTGCCCCATAAGTTACATGGGGTTGACCAAACTTGCAGAAACATGTTTTTTTCTGCTGAAAAACACATTATGGCACTTTCTGCACACTGGGGTAAGAGCTGAGTGTGTGGGCTCTTCTGAGCCTTGCAGTTACATAGGGATACAGCTGTCTGAAAAAACGTGTTTATTTCGGGCTGAAAAACACGTTTTGAAAAGTGTGCTGTTACTGCCCCATAACTTACGTGGGGTTGACCAAACTTGCAGAAACATGTTTATTTCTGCTGAAAAACACGTTTTGGCACTTTCTGCACACTGGGGTTAAGAGCTGAGTGTGTGGGCTCTTCTGAGCCTTGTAGTTACATGGGGATTCAGTTGTCTTAAAAAACGCGTTTATTTCGGGCTGAAAAACACGTTTTGAAAAGTGTACTGTTACTTCCCCATTAGTTAAATGGGGTTGACCAAACTTGCAGAAACATGTTTATTTCTGCTGAAAAACACGTTTTGACACTTTCAGCACACTGGGGTTAAGAGCTGAGTGTGTGGGCTCTTCTGAGCCTTGCAGTTACATAGGGATACAGCTGTCTGAAAAAACGCGTTTATTTCGGGCTGAAAAACACGTTTTGAAAAGTGTGCTGATACTGCCCCATAACTTACATGGGGTTGACCAAACTTGCAGAAACATATTTATTTCTGCTGAAAAACACTTTTTGACACTTTCAGCACACTGGGGTTAAGAGCTGAGTGTGTGGGCTCTTCTGAGCCTTGTAGTTACATGGGGATTCAGTTGTCTGAAAAAACGCATTTATTTCGGGCTGAAAAACACGTTTTGAAAAGTGTGCTGTTACTGCCCCATAACTTACATGGGGTTGACCAAACTTGCAGAAACATGTTTATTTCTGCTGGAAAACACGTTTTGACACTTTCAGCACACTGGGGTTAAGAGCTGAGTGTGTGGGCTCTTCTGAGCCTTGCAGTTACATGGGGATTCAGTTGTCTGAAAAAACGCGTTTATTTCGGGCTGACAAACACGTTTTGAAAAGTTTTCTGTTACTTCCCCATAAGTTACATGGGGTTGACAAAACTTGCAGAAACATGTTTATTTCTGCTGAAAAACACGTTTTGACACTTTCAGCACACTGGGGTTAAGAGCTGAGTGTGTGGGCTCTTCTGAGCCTTGCAGTTACATGGGGATTCTGATGTCTGAAAAAACGCGTTTATTTCGGGCTGAAAAACACGTTTTGAAAAGTGAGCTCTTTCTGCACCATAAGTTACATGGGGTTGACCAAACTTGCAGAAACATGTTTATTTCTGCTGAAAACATGTTTTGACACTTTCTGCACACTGGGGTTAAGAGCTGAGTGTGTGGGCTCTTCTGAGCCTTGCAGTTACATAGGGATTCAGCGGTCTGAAAAAATGCATTTATTTCGAGCTGAAAAACACGTTTTGAAAAGTGTGCTGTTACTGCCCCATAAGTTACATGGAGTTGACCACACTTGCAGAAACATGTTTATTTCTGCTGAAAAACACGTTTTGACACTTTCAGCACACTGGGGTTAAGAGCTGAGTGTGTGGGCTCTTCTGAGCCTTGCAGTTACATTGGAATTCTGAAGTCTGAAAAAACGCGTTTATTTCGGGCTGAAAAACACGTTTTGAAAAGTGTGCTGTTACTGCCCCTTAAGTTGCATGCGGGTGACCAAACTTGCAGAAACATGTTTATTTCTGCTGAAAACATGTTTTGAAACTTTCTGCACACTGGGGTTAAGAGCTGAGTGTGTGGGCTCTTCTGAGCCTTGCAGTTACGTAGGGATTCCGCGGTCTTAAAAAATGTGTTTATTTCGGGCTGAAAAACACGTTTTGAAAAGTGTGCTGTTACTGCCCCATAAGTTACATGGGGTTGACCAAACTTGCAGAAACATGTTTTTTTCTGCTGAAAAACACATTATGGCACTTTCTGCACACTGGGGTAAGAGCTGAGTGTGTGGGCTCTTCTGAGCCTTGCAGTTACATAGGGATACAGCTGTCTGAAAAAACGTGTTTATTTCGGGCTGAAAAACACGTTTTGAAAAGTGTGCTGTTACTGCCCCATAACTTACGTGGGGTTGACCAAACTTGCAGAAACATGTTTATTTCTGCTGAAAAACACGTTTTGGCACTTTCTGCACACTGGGGTTAAGAGCTGAGTGTGTGGGCTCTTCTGAGCCTTGTAGTTACATGGGGATTCAGTTGTCTTAAAAAACGCGTTTATTTCGGGCTGAAAAACACGTTTTGAAAAGTGTACTGTTACTTCCCCATTAGTTAAATGGGGTTGACCAAACTTGCAGAAACATGTTTATTTCTGCTGAAAAACACGTTTTGACACTTTCAGCACACTGGGGTTAAGAGCTGAGTGTGTGGGCTCTTCTGAGCCTTGTAGTTACATGGGGATTCAGTTGTCTGAAAAAACGCATTTATTTCGGGCTGAAAAACACGTTTTGAAAAGTGTGCTGTTACTGCCCCATAACTTACATGGGGTTGACCAAACTTGCAGAAACATGTTTATTTCTGCTGGAAAACACGTTTTGACACTTTCAGCACACTGGGGTTAAGAGCTGAGTGTGTGGGCTCTTCTGAGCCTTGCAGTTACATGGGGATTCAGTTGTCTGAAAAAACGCGTTTATTTCGGGCTGACAAACACGTTTTGAAAAGTTTTCTGTTACTTCCCCATAAGTTACATGGGGTTGACAAAACTTGCAGAAACATGTTTATTTCTGCTAAAAAACACGTTTTGACACTTTCAGCACACTGGGGTTAAGAGCTGAGTGTGTGGGCTCTTCTGAGCCTTGCAGTTACATGGGGATTCTGATGTCTGAAAAAACGCGTTTATTTCGGGCTGAAAAACACGTTTTGAAAAATGTGCTGTTACTGCCCCATAACTTACATGGGGGTGACCAAACTTGCAGAAACATGTTTTTTTCTGCTGAAAAACACGTTTTGACACTTTCTGCACAATGGGGTTAAGAGCTGAGTGTGTGGTCTCTTCTGAGCCTTGCAGTTACATAGGGATTCAGCGGTCTGAAAAAATGCGTTTATTTCGGGCTGAAAAACACGTTTTGAAAAGTGTGCTGTTACTGCCCCATAAGTTACATGGGGTTGACCAAACTTGCAGAAACATGTTTATTTCTGCTGAAAAACACGTTTTGACACTTTCAGCACACTGGGGTTAAGAGCTGAGTGTGTGGGCTCTTCTGAGCCTTGCAGTTACATTGGAATTCTGAAGTCTGAAAAAACGCGTTTATTTCGGGCTAAAAACACGTTTTGAAAAGTGTGCTGTTACTGCCCCAAAACTTACATGGGGTTGACCAAACTTGCGGAAACATGTTTATTTCTGCTGAAAAACACGTTTTGGCACTTTCTGCCCAATGGGGTTAAGAGCTGAGTGTGTTGGCTCTTCTGAGCCTTGCAGTTACATTGGAATTCTGAAGTCTGAAAAAACGCGTTTATTTCGGCCTGAAAAACACGTTTTGAAAAGTGAGCTGTTACTACCCCATAACTTACATGGGGTTGACCAAACTTGCAGAAACATGTTTATTTCTGCTGGAAAACCCGTTTTGACACTTTCAGCACACTGGGGTTAAGAGCTGAGTGTGTGGGCTCTTCTGAGCCTTGCAGTTACATGGGGATTCTGAAGTCTGAAAAAACGCGTTTATTTCGGGCTGAAAAACACGTTTTGAAAAATGTGCTGTTACTGCCCCATAACTTACATGGGGGTGACCAAACTTGCAGAAACATGTTTATTTCTGCTGAAAAACACGTTTTGACACTTTCAGCACACTGGGGTTAAGAGCTGAGTGTGTGGGCTCTTCTGAGCCTTGCAGTTACATGGGGATTCTGATGTCTGAAGAAATGCGTTTATTTCGGGCTGAAAAACACGTTTTGAAAAGTGTGCTGTTACTGCCCCATAACTTACATGGGGGTGACCAAACCTGCAGAAACATGTTTATTTCTGCTGGAAAACACGTTTTGACACTTTCAGCACCCTGGGGTTAAGAGCTGAGTGTGTGGGCTCTTCTGAGCCTTGCAGTTACATGGGGATTCAGCGGTCTGAAAAAATGCGTTTATTTCAGGCTGAAAAACACGTTTTGAAAAATGTGCTGTTACTGCCCCATAACTTACATGGGGGTGACCAAACTTGCAGAAACATGTTTATTTCTGCTGAAAAACACGTTTTGACACTTTCTTCACACTGGGCTTAAGAGCTGAGTGTGTGGGCTCTTCTGAGCCTTGCAGTTACATGGGGATTCAGCGGTCTGAAAAAATGCGTTTATTTCAGGCTGAAAAACACGTTTTGAAAAATGTGCTGTTACTGCCCCATAACTTACATGGGGTTGACCAAACTTGCAGAAACATGTTTATTTCTGCTGGAAAACACGTTTTGACACTTTCAGCACCCTGGGGTTAAGAGCTGAGTGTGTGGGCTCTTCTGAGCCTTGCAGTTACATAGGGATTCAGCGGACTGAAAAAATGCTTTAATTTCGAGCTGAAAAACACGTTTTGAATAGTGTGCTGATACTACCCCATAAGTTACATGGGGTTGACCAAACTTGCAGAAACATGTGTGTTTCTGCTGAAAAATACGTTTTGTAACTTTCAGCACACTGGGGTTAAGAACTGAGTGTGTGGGCTCTTCTGAGCCTTGCAGTTACATAGGGATTCAGCGGTCTGAAAAAATGCATTTATTTCGAGCTGAAAAACACGTTTTGAAAAGTGTGCTGTTACTGCCCCATAAGTTACATGGGATTGACCACACTTCCAGAAACATGTTTCTTTCTGCTGAAAAACATGTTTTGACACTTTCTGCACACTGGGGTTAAGAGCTGAGTGTGTGGGCTCTTCTGAGCCTTGCAGTTACATAGGGATTCCGCGGTCTTAAAAAATGTGTTTATTTCGGGCTGAAAAACACGTTTTGAAAAGTGTGCTGTTACTGCCCCATAAGTTACATGGGGTTGACCAAACTTGCAGAAACATGTTTTTTTCTGCTGAAAAACACATTATGGCACTTTCTGCACACTGGGGTTAAGAGCTGAGTGTGTGGGCTCTTCTGAGCCTTGCAGTTACATAGGGATACAGCTGTCTGAAAAAACGCGTTTATTTCGGGCTGACAAACACGTTTTGAAAAGTTTGCTGTTACTGCCCCATAACTTACATGGGGTTGACCAAACTTGCAGAAACATGTTTATTTCTGCTGAAAAACACGTTTTGGCACTTTCTGCACACTGGGGTTAAGAGCTGAGTGTGTTGGCTCTTCTGAGCCTTGCAGTTACATTGGAATTCTGAAGTCTGAAAAAACGTGTTTATTTCGGGCTGAAAAACACGTTTTGAAAAGTGTGCTGTTACTGCCCCATAACTTACATGGGGGTGACCAAACTTGCAGAAACATGTTTATTTCTGCTGAAAAACACGTTTTGACACTTTCAGCACACTGGGGTTAAGAGCTGAGTGTGTTGGCTCTTCTGAGCCTTGCAGTTACATGGGGATTCAGTTGTCTGAAAAAACGCGTTTATTTCGGGCTGACAAACACGTTTTGAAAAGTTTGCTGTTACTTCCCCATAAGTTACATGGGGTTGACCAAACTTGCAGAATCATGTTTATTTCTGCTGATAAACACGTTTTGACACTTTCAGCACACTGGGGTTAAGAGCTGAGTGTGTGGGCTCTTCTGAGCCTTGCAGTTACATGGGGATTCTGATGTCTGAAAAAACGCGTTTATTTCGGGCTGAAAAACACGTTTTGAAAAATGTGCTGTTACTGCCCCATAACTTACATGGGGGTGACCAAACTTGCAGAAACATGTTTTTTTCTGCTGAAAAACACGTTTTGACACTTTCTGCACAATGGGGTTAAGAGCTGAGTGTGTGGGCTCTTCTGAGCCTTGCAGTTACATAGGGATTCAGCGGTCTGAAAAAATGCGTTTATTTCGGGCTGAAAAACACGTTTTGAAAAGTGTGCTGTTACTGCCCTATAAGTTACATGGGGTTGACCAAACTTGCAGAAACATGTTTATTTCTGCTGAAAAACACGTTTTGACACTTTCAGCACACTGGGGTTAAGAGCTGAGTGTGTGGGCTCTTCTGAGCCTTGCAGTTACATTGGAATTCTGAAGTCTGAAAAAACGCGTTTATTTCGTGCTGAAAAACACGTTTTGAAAAGTGTGCTGTTACTGCCCCATAACTTACATGGGGTTGACCAAACTTGCGGAAACATGTTTATTTCTGCTGAAAAACACGTTTTGGCACTTTCTGCACAATGGGGTTAAGAGCTGAGTGTGTTGGCTCTTCTGAGCCTTGCAGTTACATTGGAATTCTGAAGTCTGAAAAAACGCGTTTATTTCGGCCTGAAAAACACGTTTTGAAAAGTGAGCTGTTACTGCCCCATAACTTACATGGAGTTGACCAAACTTGCAGAAACATGTTTATTTCTGCTGGAAAACACGTTTTGACACTTTCAGCACACTGGGGTTAAGAGCTGAGTGTGTGGGCTCTTCTGAGCCTTGCAGTTACATGGGGATTCTGATGTCTGAAAAAATGCGTTTATTTCGGGCTGAAAAACACATTTTGAAAAATGTGCTGTTACTGCCCCATAACTTACATGGGGGTGACCAAACCTGCAGAAACATGTTTATCTCTGCTGAAAAACACGATTTGACACTTTCAGCACACTGAGGTTAAGAGCTGAGTTTGTCGGCTCTTCTGAGCCTTGCAGTTACATAGGGATTCAGCGGTCTGAAAAAATGTGTTTATTTCGGGCTGAAAAACACGTTTTGAAAAGTGTGCTGTTACTGCCCCATAAGTTACATGGGGTTGACCACACTTGCAGAAACATGTTTATTTCTGCTGAAAAGCACGTTTTGACACTTTCAGCACACTGAGGTTAAGAGCTGAGTGTGTGGGCTCTTCTGAGCCTTGCAGTTACATTGGGATTCTGAAGTCTGAAAAAATGCATTTATTTCGAGCTGAAAAACACGTTTTGAAAAGTGTGCTGTTACTGCCCCATAAGTTACATGGGGTTGACCACACTTGCAGAAACATGTTTATTTCTGCTGAAAAACATGTTTTGACACTTTCAGTACACTGGGGTTAAGACCTGAGTGTGTGGGCTCTTCTGAGCCTTGCAGTTACATAGGGATACAGCTGTCTGAAAAAACGCGTTTATTTCGGGCTGAAAAACACGTTTTGAAAAGTGAGCTGTTACTGCCCCATAAGTTACATGGGGTTGACCAAACTTGCAGAAACATGTTTATTTCTGCTGAAAAACATGTTTTGACACTTTCAGTACACTGGGGTTAAGACCTGAGTGTGTGGGCTCTTCTGAGCCTTGCAGTTACATAGGGATACAGCTGTCTGAAAAAACGCGTTTATTTCGGGCTGAAAAACACGTTTTGAAAAGTGAGCTGTTACTGCCCCATAACTTACATGGGGTTGACCAAACTTGCAGAAACATGTTTTTTTCTGCTGAAAAACACATTATGGCACTTTCTGCACACTGGGGTTAAGAGCTGAGTGTGTGGGCTCTTCTGAGCCTTGCAGTTACATAGGGATACAGCTGTCTGAAAAAACGCGTTTATTTCGGGCTGACAAACACGTTTTGAAAAGTTTGCTGTTACTGCCCCATAACTTACATGGGGTTGACCAAACTTGCAGAAACATGTTTATTTCTGCTGAAAAACATGTTTTGACACTTTCAGCACACTGGGGTTAAGACCTGAGTGTGTGGGCTCTTCTGAGCCTTGCAGTTACATAGGGATACAGCTGTCTGAAAAAACGCGTTTATTTCGGGCTGAAAAACACGTTTTGAAAAGTGAGCTGTTACTGCCCCATAAGTTACATGGGGTTGACCAAACTTGCAGAAACATGTTTATTTCTGCTGAAAAACATGTTTTGACACTTTCAGCACACTGGGGTTAAGACCTGAGTGTGTGGGCTCTTCTGAGCCTTGCAGTTACATAGGGATACAGCTGTCTGAAAAAACGCGTTTATTTCGGGCTGAAAAACACGTTTTGAAAAGTGAGCTGTTACTGCCCCATAAGTTACATGGGGTTAACCAAACTTGCAGAAACATGTTTATTTCTGCTGAAAAACATGTTTTGACACTTTCAGCACACTGGGGTTAAGACCTGAGTGTGTGGGCTCTTCTGAGCCTTGCAGTTACATAGGGATACAGCTGTCTGAAAAAACGCGTTTATTTCGGGCTGACAAACACGTTTTGAAAAGTTTGCTGTTACTTCCCCATAAGTTACATGGGGTTGACCAAACTTGCGGAAACATGTTTATTTCTGCTGAAAAACACGTTTTGGCACTTTCTGCACAATGGGGTTAAGAGCTGAGTGTGTTGGCTCTTCTGAGCCTTGCAGTTACATTGGAATTCTGAAGTCTGAAAAAACGCGTTTATTTCGGCCTGAAAAACACGTTTTGAAAAGTGAGCTGTTACTGCCCCATAACTTACATGGAGTTGACCAAACTTGCAGAAACATGTTTATTTCTGCTGGAAAACACGTTTTGACACTTTCAGCACACTGGGGTTAAGAGCTGAGTGTGTGGGCTCTTCTGAGCCTTGCAGTTACATGGGGATTCTGATGTCTGAAAAAATGCGTTTATTTCGGGCTGAAAAACACATTTTGAAAAATGTGCTGTTACTGCCCCATAACTTACATGGGGGTGACCAAACCTGCAGAAACATGTTTATCTCTGCTGAAAAACAAGATTTGACACTTTCAGCACACTGAGGTTAAGAGCTGAGTTTGTGGGCTCTTCTGAGCCTTGCAGTTACATAGGGATTCAGCGGTCTGAAAAAATGTGTTTATTTCGGGCTGAAAAACACGTTTTGAAAAGTGTGCTGTTACTGCCCCATAAGTTACATGGGGTTGACCACACTTGCAGAAACATGTTTATTTCTGCTGAAAAGCACGTTTTGACACTTTCAGCACACTGAGGTTAAGAGCTGAGTTTGTGGGCTCTTCTGAGCCTTGCAGTTACATTGGGATTCTGAAGTCTGAAAAAATGCATTTATTTCGAGCTGAAAAACACGTTTTGAAAAGTGTGCTGTTACTGCCCCATAAGTTACATGGGGTTGACCACACTTGCAGAAACATGTTTATTTCTGCTGAAAAACACGTTTTGGCACTTTATGCACACTGGTGTTAAGAGCTGAGTGTGTTGGCTCTTCTGAGCCTTGTAGTTACATGGGGATTCAGTTGTCTGAAAAAACGCGTTTATTTCGGGCTGAAAAACACGTTTAGAAAAGTGTGCTGTTACTACCCCATAACTTACATGGGGGTGACCAAACTTGCAGAAACATGTGTATTTCTGCTGAAAAACACGATTTGACACTTTCAGCACACTGAGGTTAAGAGCTGAGTTTGTGGGCTCTTCTGAGCCTTGCAATTACATTGGGATTCTGAAGTCTGAAAAAATGCATTTATTTCTAGCTGAAAAACACGTTTTGAAAAGTGTGCTGTTACTGCCCCATAAGTTACATGGGGTTGACCACACTTGCAGAAACATGTTTATTTCTGCTGAAAACATGTTTTGACACTTTCTGCACACTGGGGTTAAGAGCTGAGTTTATGGGCTCTTCTGAGCCTTGCAGTTACATAGGGATTCAGCGGTCTGAAAAAATGCGTTTATTTCGGGCTGAAAAACACGTTTTGAAAAGTGCGCTGTTTCTGCACCATAAGTTACATGGGGTTGACCACACTTGCAGAAACATGTTTATTTCTGCTGAAAAACACGTTTTGACACTTTCAGCACACTGGGGTTAAGAGCTGAGTGTGTGGGCTCTTCTGAGCCTTGCAGTTAAATTGGGATTCTGAAGTCTGAAAAAACGCGTTTATTTCGGGCTGAAAAACACGTTTTGAAAAGTGAGCTCTTTCTGCACCATAAGTTACATGGGGTTGACCAAACTTGCAGAAACATGTTTATTTCTGCTGAAAACATGTTTTGACACTTTCTGCACACTGGGGTTAAGAGCTGAGTGTGTGGGCTCTTCTGAGCCTTGCAGTTACATAGGGATTCAGCGGTCTGAAAAAATGCATTTATTTCGAGCTGAAAAACACGTTTTGAAAAGTGTGCTGTTACTGCCCCATAAGTTACATGGAGTTGACCACACTTGCAGAAACATGTTTATTTCTGCTGAAAAACACGTTTTGACACTTTCAGCACACTGGGGTTAAGAGCTGAGTGTGTGGGCTCTTCTGAGCCTTGCAGTTACATCGGAATTCTGAAGTCTGAAAAAACGCGTTTATTTCGGGCTGAAAAACACGTTTTGAAAAGTGTGCTGTTACTGCCCCTTAAGTTGCATGCGGGTGACCAAACTTGCAGAAACATGTTTATTTCTGCTGAAAACATGTTTTGAAACTTTCTGCACACTGGGGTTAAGAGCTGAGTGTGTGGGCTCTTCTGAGCCTTGCAGTTACGTAGGGATTCCGCGGTCTTAAAAAATGTGTTTATTTCGGGCTGAAAAACACGTTTTGAAAAGTGTGCTGTTACTGCCCCATAAGTTACATGGGGTTGACCAAACTTGCAGAAACATGTTTTTTTCTGCTGAAAAACACATTATGGCACTTTCTGCACACTGGGGTAAGAGCTGAGTGTGTGGGCTCTTCTGAGCCTTGCAGTTACATAGGGATACAGCTGTCTGAAAAAACGTGTTTATTTCGGGCTGAAAAACACGTTTTGAAAAGTGTGCTGTTACTGCCCCATAAATTACGTGGGGTTGACCAAACTTGCAGAAACATGTTTATTTCTGCTGAAAAACACGTTTTGGCACTTTCTGCACACTGGGGTTAAGAGCTGAGTGTGTGGGCTCTTCTGAGCCTTGTAGTTACATGGGGATTCAGTTGTCTTAAAAAACGCGTTTATTTCGGGCTGAAAAACACGTTTTGAAAAGTGTACTGTTACTTCCCCATTAGTTAAATGGGGTTGACCAAACTTGCAGAAACATGTTTATTTCTGCTGAAAAACACGTTTTGACACTTTCAGCACACTGGGGTTAAGAGCTGAGTGTGTGGGCTCTTCTGAGCCTTGCAGTTACATAGGGATACAGCTGTCTGAAAAAACGCGTTTATTTCGGGCTGAAAAACACGTTTTGAAAAGTGTGCTGATACTGCCCCATAACTTACATGGGGTTGACCAAACTTGCAGAAACATATTTATTTCTGCTGAAAAACACTTTTTGACACTTTCAGCACACTGGGGTTAAGAGCTGAGTGTGTGGGCTCTTCTGAGCCTTGTAGTTACATGGGGATTCAGTTGTCTGAAAAAACGCATTTATTTCGGGCTGAAAAACACGTTTTGAAAAGTGTGCTGTTACTGCCCCATAACTTACATGGGGTTGACCAAACTTGCAGAAACATGTTTATTTCTGCTGGAAAACACGTTTTGACACTTTCAGCACACTGGGGTTAAGAGCTGAGTGTGTGGGCTCTTCTGAGCCTTGCAGTTACATGGGGATTCAGTTGTCTGAAAAAACGCGTTTATTTCGGGCTGACAAACACGTTTTGAAAAGTTTTCTGTTACTTCCCCATAAGTTACATGGGGTTGACAAAACTTGCAGAAACATGTTTATTTCTGCTGAAAAACACGTTTTGACACTTTCAGCACACTGGGGTTAAGAGCTGAGTGTGTGGGCTCTTCTGAGCCTTGCAGTTACATGGGGATTCTGATGTCTGAAAAAACGCGTTTATTTCGGGCTGAAAAACACGTTTTGAAAAGTGAGCTCTTTCTGCACCATAAGTTACATGGGGTTGACCAAACTTGCAGAAACATGTTTATTTCTGCTGAAAACATGTTTTGACACTTTCTGCACACTGGGGTTAAGAGCTGAGTGTGTGGGCTCTTCTGAGCCTTGCAGTTACATAGGGATTCAGCGGTCTGAAAAAATGCATTTATTTCGAGCTGAAAAACACGTTTTGAAAAGTGTGCTGTTACTGCCCCATAAGTTACATGGAGTTGACCACACTTGCAGAAACATGTTTATTTCTGCTGAAAAACACGTTTTGACACTTTCAGCACACTGGGGTTAAGAGCTGAGTGTGTGGGCTCTTCTGAGCCTTGCAGTTACATTGGAATTCTGAAGTCTGAAAAAACGCGTTTATTTCGGGCTGAAAAACACGTTTTGAAAAGTGTGCTGTTACTGCCCCTTAAGTTGCATGCGGGTGACCAAACTTGCAGAAACATGTTTATTTCTGCTGAAAACATGTTTTGAAACTTTCTGCACACTGGGGTTAAGAGCTGAGTGTGTGGGCTCTTCTGAGCCTTGCAGTTACGTAGGGATTCCGCGGTCTTAAAAAATGTGTTTATTTCGGGCTGAAAAACACGTTTTGAAAAGTGTGCTGTTACTGCCCCATAAGTTACATGGGGTTGACCAAACTTGCAGAAACATGTTTTTTTCTGCTGAAAAACACATTATGGCACTTTCTGCACACTGGGGTAAGAGCTGAGTGTGTGGGCTCTTCTGAGCCTTGCAGTTACATAGGGATACAGCTGTCTGAAAAAACGTGTTTATTTCGGGCTGAAAAACACGTTTTGAAAAGTGTGCTGTTACTGCCCCATAACTTACGTGGGGTTGACCAAACTTGCAGAAACATGTTTATTTCTGCTGAAAAACACGTTTTGGCACTTTCTGCACACTGGGGTTAAGAGCTGAGTGTGTGGGCTCTTCTGAGCCTTGTAGTTACATGGGGATTCAGTTGTCTTAAAAAACGCGTTTATTTCGGGCTGAAAAACACGTTTTGAAAAGTGTACTGTTACTTCCCCATTAGTTAAATGGGGTTGACCAAACTTGCAGAAACATGTTTATTTCTGCTGAAAAACACGTTTTGACACTTTCAGCACACTGGGGTTAAGAGCTGAGTGTGTGGGCTCTTCTGAGCCTTGTAGTTACATGGGGATTCAGTTGTCTGAAAAAACGCATTTATTTCGGGCTGAAAAACACGTTTTGAAAAGTGTGCTGTTACTGCCCCATAACTTACATGGGGTTGACCAAACTTGCAGAAACATGTTTATTTCTGCTGGAAAACACGTTTTGACACTTTCAGCACACTGGGGTTAAGAGCTGAGTGTGTGGGCTCTTCTGAGCCTTGCAGTTACATGGGGATTCAGTTGTCTGAAAAAACGCGTTTATTTCGGGCTGACAAACACGTTTTGAAAAGTTTTCTGTTACTTCCCCATAAGTTACATGGGGTTGACAAAACTTGCAGAAACATGTTTATTTCTGCTGAAAAACACGTTTTGACACTTTCAGCACACTGGGGTTAAGAGCTGAGTGTGTGGGCTCTTCTGAGCCTTGCAGTTACATGGGGATTCTGATGTCTGAAAAAACGCGTTTATTTCGGGCTGAAAAACACGTTTTGAAAAATGTGCTGTTACTGCCCCATAACTTACATGGGGGTGACCAAACTTGCAGAAACATGTTTTTTTCTGCTGAAAAACACGTTTTGACACTTTCTGCACAATGGGGTTAAGAGCTGAGTGTGTGGTCTCTTCTGAGCCTTGCAGTTACATAGGGATTCAGCGGTCTGAAAAAATGCGTTTATTTCGGGCTGAAAAACACGTTTTGAAAAGTGTGCTGTTACTGCCCCATAAGTTACATGGGGTTGACCAAACTTGCAGAAACATGTTTATTTCTGCTGAAAAACACGTTTTGACACTTTCAGCACACTGGGGTTAAGAGCTGAGTGTGTGGGCTCTTCTGAGCCTTGCAGTTACATTGGAATTCTGAAGTCTGAAAAAACGCGTTTATTTCGGGCTAAAAACACGTTTTGAAAAGTGTGCTGTTACTGCCCCAAAACTTACATGGGGTTGACCAAACTTGCGGAAACATGTTTATTTCTGCTGAAAAACACGTTTTGGCACTTTCTGCCCAATGGGGTTAAGAGCTGAGTGTGTTGGCTCTTCTGAGCCTTGCAGTTACATTGGAATTCTGAAGTCTGAAAAAACGCGTTTATTTCGGCCTGAAAAACACGTTTTGAAAAGTGAGCTGTTACTACCCCATAACTTACATGGGGTTGACCAAACTTGCAGAAACATGTTTATTTCTGCTGGAAAACCCGTTTTGACACTTTCAGCACACTGGGGTTAAGAGCTGAGTGTGTGGGCTCTTCTGAGCCTTGCAGTTACATGGGGATTCTGAAGTCTGAAAAAACGCGTTTATTTCGGGCTGAAAAACACGTTTTGAAAAATGTGCTGTTACTGCCCCATAACTTACATGGGGGTGACCAAACTTGCAGAAACATGTTTATTTCTGCTGAAAAACACGTTTTGACACTTTCAGCACACTGGGGTTAAGAGCTGAGTGTGTGGGCTCTTCTGAGCCTTGCAGTTACATGGGGATTCTGATGTCTGAAGAAATGCGTTTATTTCGGGCTGAAAAACACGTTTTGAAAAGTGTGCTGTTACTGCCCCATAACTTACATGGGGGTGACCAAACCTGCAGAAACATGTTTATTTCTGCTGGAAAACACGTTTTGACACTTTCAGCACCCTGGGGTTAAGAGCTGAGTGTGTGGGCTCTTCTGAGCCTTGCAGTTACATGGGGATTCAGCGGTCTGAAAAAATGCGTTTATTTCAGGCTGAAAAACACGTTTTGAAAAATGTGCTGTTACTGCCCCATAACTTACATGGGGGTGACCAAACTTGCAGAAACATGTTTATTTCTGCTGAAAAACACGTTTTGACACTTTCTTCACACTGGGCTTAAGAGCTGAGTGTGTGGGCTCTTCTGAGCCTTGCAGTTACATGGGGATTCAGCGGTCTGAAAAAATGCGTTTATTTCAGGCTGAAAAACACGTTTTGAAAAATGTGCTGTTACTGCCCCATAACTTACATGGGGTTGACCAAACTTGCAGAAACATGTTTATTTCTGCTGGAAAACACGTTTTGACACTTTCAGCACCCTGGGGTTAAGAGCTGAGTGTGTGGGCTCTTCTGAGCCTTGCAGTTACATAGGGATTCAGCGGACTGAAAAAATGCTTTAATTTCGAGCTGAAAAACACGTTTTGAATAGTGTGCTGATACTACCCCATAAGTTACATGGGGTTGACCAAACTTGCAGAAACATGTGTGTTTCTGCTGAAAAATACGTTTTGTAACTTTCAGCACACTGGGGTTAAGAACTGAGTGTGTGGGCTCTTCTGAGCCTTGCAGTTACATAGGGATTCAGCGGTCTGAAAAAATGCATTTATTTCGAGCTGAAAAACACGTTTTGAAAAGTGTGCTGTTACTGCCCCATAAGTTACATGGGATTGACCACACTTCCAGAAACATGTTTCTTTCTGCTGAAAAACATGTTTTGACACTTTCTGCACACTGGGGTTAAGAGCTGAGTGTGTGGGCTCTTCTGAGCCTTGCAGTTACATAGGGATTCCGCGGTCTTAAAAAATGTGTTTATTTCGGGCTGAAAAACACGTTTTGAAAAGTGTGCTGTTACTGCCCCATAAGTTACATGGGGTTGACCAAACTTGCAGAAACATGTTTTTTTCTGCTGAAAAACACATTATGGCACTTTCTGCACACTGGGGTTAAGAGCTGAGTGTGTGGGCTCTTCTGAGCCTTGCAGTTACATAGGGATACAGCTGTCTGAAAAAACGCGTTTATTTCGGGCTGACAAACACGTTTTGAAAAGTTTGCTGTTACTGCCCCATAACTTACATGGGGTTGACCAAACTTGCAGAAACATGTTTATTTCTGCTGAAAAACACGTTTTGGCACTTTCTGCACACTGGGGTTAAGAGCTGAGTGTGTTGGCTCTTCTGAGCCTTGCAGTTACATTGGAATTCTGAAGTCTGAAAAAACGTGTTTATTTCGGGCTGAAAAACACGTTTTGAAAAGTGTGCTGTTACTGCCCCATAACTTACATGGGGGTGACCAAACTTGCAGAAACATGTTTATTTCTGCTGAAAAACACGTTTTGACACTTTCAGCACACTGGGGTTAAGAGCTGAGTGTGTTGGCTCTTCTGAGCCTTGCAGTTACATGGGGATTCAGTTGTCTGAAAAAACGCGTTTATTTCGGGCTGACAAACACGTTTTGAAAAGTTTGCTGTTACTTCCCCATAAGTTACATGGGGTTGACCAAACTTGCAGAATCATGTTTATTTCTGCTGATAAACACGTTTTGACACTTTCAGCACACTGGGGTTAAGAGCTGAGTGTGTGGGCTCTTCTGAGCCTTGCAGTTACATGGGGATTCTGATGTCTGAAAAAACGCGTTTATTTCGGGCTGAAAAACACGTTTTGAAAAATGTGCTGTTACTGCCCCATAACTTACATGGGGGTGACCAAACTTGCAGAAACATGTTTTTTTCTGCTGAAAAACACGTTTTGACACTTTCTGCACAATGGGGTTAAGAGCTGAGTGTGTGGGCTCTTCTGAGCCTTGCAGTTACATAGGGATTCAGCGGTCTGAAAAAATGCGTTTATTTCGGGCTGAAAAACACGTTTTGAAAAGTGTGCTGTTACTGCCCTATAAGTTACATGGGGTTGACCAAACTTGCAGAAACATGTTTATTTCTGCTGAAAAACACGTTTTGACACTTTCAGCACACTGGGGTTAAGAGCTGAGTGTGTGGGCTCTTCTGAGCCTTGCAGTTACATTGGAATTCTGAAGTCTGAAAAAACGCGTTTATTTCGTGCTGAAAAACACGTTTTGAAAAGTGTGCTGTTACTGCCCCATAACTTACATGGGGTTGACCAAACTTGCGGAAACATGTTTATTTCTGCTGAAAAACACGTTTTGGCACTTTCTGCACAATGGGGTTAAGAGCTGAGTGTGTTGGCTCTTCTGAGCCTTGCAGTTACATTGGAATTCTGAAGTCTGAAAAAACGCGTTTATTTCGGCCTGAAAAACACGTTTTGAAAAGTGAGCTGTTACTGCCCCATAACTTACATGGAGTTGACCAAACTTGCAGAAACATGTTTATTTCTGCTGGAAAACACGTTTTGACACTTTCAGCACACTGGGGTTAAGAGCTGAGTGTGTGGGCTCTTCTGAGCCTTGCAGTTACATGGGGATTCTGATGTCTGAAAAAATGCGTTTATTTCGGGCTGAAAAACACATTTTGAAAAATGTGCTGTTACTGCCCCATAACTTACATGGGGGTGACCAAACCTGCAGAAACATGTTTATCTCTGCTGAAAAACACGATTTGACACTTTCAGCACACTGAGGTTAAGAGCTGAGTTTGTCGGCTCTTCTGAGCCTTGCAGTTACATAGGGATTCAGCGGTCTGAAAAAATGTGTTTATTTCGGGCTGAAAAACACGTTTTGAAAAGTGTGCTGTTACTGCCCCATAAGTTACATGGGGTTGACCACACTTGCAGAAACATGTTTATTTCTGCTGAAAAGCACGTTTTGACACTTTCAGCACACTGAGGTTAAGAGCTGAGTGTGTGGGCTCTTCTGAGCCTTGCAGTTACATTGGGATTCTGAAGTCTGAAAAAATGCATTTATTTCGAGCTGAAAAACACGTTTTGAAAAGTGTGCTGTTACTGCCCCATAAGTTACATGGGGTTGACCACACTTGCAGAAACATGTTTATTTCTGCTGAAAAACATGTTTTGACACTTTCAGTACACTGGGGTTAAGACCTGAGTGTGTGGGCTCTTCTGAGCCTTGCAGTTACATAGGGATACAGCTGTCTGAAAAAACGCGTTTATTTCGGGCTGAAAAACACGTTTTGAAAAGTGAGCTGTTACTGCCCCATAAGTTACATGGGGTTGACCAAACTTGCAGAAACATGTTTATTTCTGCTGAAAAACATGTTTTGACACTTTCAGTACACTGGGGTTAAGACCTGAGTGTGTGGGCTCTTCTGAGCCTTGCAGTTACATAGGGATACAGCTGTCTGAAAAAACGCGTTTATTTCGGGCTGAAAAACACGTTTTGAAAAGTGAGCTGTTACTGCCCCATAACTTACATGGGGTTGACCAAACTTGCAGAAACATGTTTTTTTCTGCTGAAAAACACATTATGGCACTTTCTGCACACTGGGGTTAAGAGCTGAGTGTGTGGGCTCTTCTGAGCCTTGCAGTTACATAGGGATACAGCTGTCTGAAAAAACGCGTTTATTTCGGGCTGACAAACACGTTTTGAAAAGTTTGCTGTTACTGCCCCATAACTTACATGGGGTTGACCAAACTTGCAGAAACATGTTTATTTCTGCTGAAAAACATGTTTTGACACTTTCAGCACACTGGGGTTAAGACCTGAGTGTGTGGGCTCTTCTGAGCCTTGCAGTTACATAGGGATACAGCTGTCTGAAAAAACGCGTTTATTTCGGGCTGAAAAACACGTTTTGAAAAGTGAGCTGTTACTGCCCCATAAGTTACATGGGGTTGACCAAACTTGCAGAAACATGTTTATTTCTGCTGAAAAACATGTTTTGACACTTTCAGCACACTGGGGTTAAGACCTGAGTGTGTGGGCTCTTCTGAGCCTTGCAGTTACATAGGGATACAGCTGTCTGAAAAAACGCGTTTATTTCGGGCTGAAAAACACGTTTTGAAAAGTGAGCTGTTACTGCCCCATAAGTTACATGGGGTTAACCAAACTTGCAGAAACATGTTTATTTCTGCTGAAAAACATGTTTTGACACTTTCAGCACACTGGGGTTAAGACCTGAGTGTGTGGGCTCTTCTGAGCCTTGCAGTTACATAGGGATACAGCTGTCTGAAAAAACGCGTTTATTTCGGGCTGACAAACACGTTTTGAAAAGTTTGCTGTTACTTCCCCATAAGTTACATGGGGTTGACCAAACTTGCAGAAACATGTTTATTTCTGCTGAAAAACATGTTTTGACACTTTCAGCACACTGGGGTTAAGACCTGAGTGTGTGGGCTCTTCTGAGCCTTGCAGTTACATAGGGATACAGCTGTCTGAAAAAACGCGTTTATTTCGGGCTGAAAAACACGTTTTGAAAAATGTGCTGTTACTGACCCATAACTTACATGGGGTTGACCAAACTTGCAGAAACATGTTTATTTCTGCTGAAAAACATGTTTTGACACTTTCAGCACACTGGGGTTAAGACCTGAGTGTGTGGGCTCTTCTGAGCCTTGCAGTTACATAGGGATACAGCTGTCTGAAAAAACGCGTTTATTTCGGGCTGAAAAACACGTTTTGAAAAGTGAGCTGTTACTGCCCCATAAGTTACATGGGGTTGACCAAACTTGCAGAAACATGTTTATTTCTGCTGAAAAACATGTTTTGACACTTTCAGCACACTGGGGTTAAGACCTGAGTGTGTGGGCTCTTCTGAGCCTTGCAGTTACATAGGGATACAGCTGTCTGAAAAAACGCGTTTATTTCGGGCTGAAAAACACGTTTTGAAAAGTGAGCTGTTACTGACCCATAACTTACATGGGGTTGACCAAACTTGCAGAAACATGTTTATTTCTGCTGAAAAACATGTTTTGACACTTTCAGCACACCGGGGTTAAGACCTGAGTGTGTGGGCTCTTCTGAGCCTTGCAGTTACATAGGGATACAGCTGTCTGAAAAAACGCGTTTATTTCGGGCTGAAAAACACGTTTTGAAAAGTGAGCTGTTACTGACCCATAACTTACATGGGGTTGACCAAACTTGCAGAAACATGTTTATTTCTGCTGAAAAACATGTTTTGACACTTTCAGCACACTGGGGTTAAGACCTGAGTGTGTGGGCTCTTCTGAGCCTTGCAGTTACATAGGGATACAGCTGTCTGAAAAAACGTGTTTATTTCGGGCTGAAAAACACGTTTTGAAAAGTGAGCTGTTACTGCCCCATAACTTACATGGGGTTGACCAAACTTGCAGAAACATGTTTATTTCTGCTGAAAAACATGTTTTGACACTTTCAGCACAGTGGGGTTAAGACCTGAGTGTGTGGGCTCTTCTGAGCCTTGCAGTTACATAGGGATACAGCTGTCTGAAAAAACGCGTTTATTTCGGGCTGAAAAACACGTTTTGAAAACTGAGCTGTTACTGACCCATAACTTACATGGGGTTGACCAAACTTGCAGAAACATGTTTATTTCTGCTGAAAAACATGTTTTGACACTTTCAGCACAGTGGGGTTAAGACCTGAGTGTGTGGGCTCTTCTGAGCCTTGCAGTTACATAGGGATACAGCTGTCTGAAAAAACGTGTTTATTTCGGGCTGAAAAACACGTTTTGAAAAGTGAGCTGTTACTGATCCATAACTTACCTGGGGTTAACCAAACTTGCAGAAACATGTTTATTTCTGCTGAAAAACATGTTTTGACACTTTCAGCACACTGGGGTTAAGACCTGAGTGTGTGGGCTCTTCTGAGCCTTGCAGTTACATAGGGATACAGCTGTCTGAAAAAACGTGTTTATTTCGGGCTGAAAAACACGTTTTGAAAAGTGAGCTGTTACTGACCCATAACTTACATGGGGTTGACCAAACTTGCAGAAACATGTTTATTTCTGCTGAAAAACATGTTTAGACACTTTCAGCACACTGGGGTTAAGACCTGAGTGTGTGGGCTCTTCTGAACCTTGCAGTTACATAGGGATACAGCTGTCTGAAAAAACGCGTTTATTTCGGGCTGAAAAACACGTTTTGAAAAGTGAGCTGTTACTGCCCCATAAGTTACATGGGGTTGACCAAACTTGCAGAAACATGTTTATTTCTGCTGAAAAACATGTTTTGACACTTTCAGCACACTGGGGTTAAGACCTGAGTGTGTGGGCTCTTCTGAGCCTTGCAGTTACATAGGGATACAGCTGTCTGAAAAACGCGTTTATTTCGGGCTGAAAAACACGTTTTGAAAAGTGAGCTGTTACTGACCCATAACTTACATGGGGTTGACCAAACTTGCAGAAACATGTTTATTTCTGCTGAAAAACATGTTTTGACACTTTCAGCACACTGGGGTTAAGACCTGAGTGTGTGGGCTCTTCTGAGCCTTGCAGTTACATAGGGATACAGCTGTCTGAAAAAACGCGTTTATTTCGGGCTGAAAAACACGTTTTGAAAAGTGAGCTGTTACTGCCCCATAAGTTACATGGGGTTGACCAAACTTGCAGAAACATGTTTATTTCTGCTGAAAAACATGTTTTGACACTTTCAGCACACTGGGGTTAAGACCTGAGTGTGTGGGCTCTTCTGAGCCTTGCAGTTACATAGGGATACAGCTGTCTGAAAAAACGCGTTTATTTCGGGCTGAAAAACACGTTTTGAAAAGTGAGCTGTTACTGACCCATAACTTACATGGGGTTGACCAAACTTGCAGAAACATGTTTATTTCTGCTGAAAAACATGTTTTGACACTTTCAGCACACTGGGGTTAAGACCTGAGTGTGTGGGCTCTTCTGAGCCTTGCAGTTACATAGGGATACAGCTGTCTGAAAAAACGCGTTTATTTCGGGCTGAAAAACACGTTTTGAAAAGTGAGCTGTTACTGACCCATAACTTACATGGGGTTGACCAAACTTGCAGAAACATGTTTATTTCTGCTGAAAAACATGTTTTGACACTTTCAGCACACTGGGGTTAAGACCTGAGTGTGTGGGCTCTTCTGAGCCTTGCAGTTACATAGGGATACAGCTGTCTGAAAAAACGCGTTTATTTCGGGCTGAAAAACACGTTTTGAAAAGTGAGCTGTTACTGCCCCATAAGTTACATGGGGTTGACCAAACTTGCAGAAACATGTTTATTTCTGCTGAAAAACATGTTTTGACACTTTCAGTACACTGGGGTTAAGACCTGAGTGTGTGGGCTCTTCTGAGCCTTGCAGTTACATAGGGACACAGCTGTCTGAAAAAACGCGTTTATTTCGGGCTGAAAAACACGTTTTGAAAAGTGAGCTGTTACTGCCCCATAACTTACATGGGGTTGACCAAACTTGCAGAAACATGTTTATTTCTGCTGAAAAACATGTTTTGACACTTTCAGCACACTGGGGTTAAGACCTGAGTGTGTGGGCTCTTCTGAGCCTTGCAGTTACATAGGGATACAGCTGTCTGAAAAAACGCGTTTATTTCGGGCTGAAAAACACGTTTTGAAAAGTGAGCTGTTACTGCCCCATAAGTTACATGGGGTTGACCAAACTTGCAGAAACATGTTTATTTCTGCTGAAAAACATGTTTTGACACTTTCAGCACACTGGGGTTAAGACCTGAGTGTGTGGGCTCTTCTGAGCCTTGCAGTTACATAGGGATACAGCTGTCTGAAAAAACGCGTTTATTTCAGGCTGAAAAACACGTTTTGAAAAGTGAGCTGTTACTGACCCATAACTTACATGGGGTTGACCAAACTTGCAGAAACATGTTTATTTCTGCTGAAAAACATGTTTTGACACTTTCAGCACACTGGGGTTAAGACCTGAGTGTGTGGGCTCTTCTGAGCCTTGCAGTTACATAGGGATACAGCTGTCTGAAAAAACGCGTTTATTTCGGGCTGAAAAACACGTTTTGAAAAGTGAGCTGTTACTGCCCCATAAGTTACATGGGGTTAACCAAACTTGCAGAAACATGTTTATTTCTGCTGAAAAACATGTTTTGACACTTTCAGCACACTGGGGTTAAGACCTGAGTGTGTGGGCTCTTCTGAGCCTTGCAGTTACATAGGGATACAGCTGTCTGAAAAAACGCGTTTATTTCGGGCTGAAAAACACGTTTTGAAAAGTGAGCTGTTACTGACCCATAACTTACATGGGGTTGACCAAACTTGCAGAAACATGTTTATTTCTGCTGAAAAACATGTTTTGACACTTTCAGCACACTGGGGTTAAGACCTGAGTGTGTGGGCTCTTCTGAGCCTTGCAGTTACATAGGGATACAGCTGTCTGAAAAAACGCGTTTATTTCGGGCTGAAAAACACGTTTTGAAAAGTGAGCTGTTACTGACCCATAACTTACATGGGGTTGACCAAACTTGCAGAAACATGTTTATTTCTGCTGAAAAACATGTTTTGACACTTTCAGCACACTGGGGTTAAGACCTGAGTGTGTGGGCTCTTCTGAGCCTTGCAGTTACATAGGGATACAGCTGTCTGAAAAAACGCGTTTATTTCGGGCTGAAAAACACGTTTTGAAAAGTGAGCTGTTACTGCCCCATAAGTTACATGGGGTTGACCAAACTTGCAGAAACATGTTTATTTCTGCTGAAAAACATGTTTTGACACTTTCAGTACACTGGGGTTAAGACCTGAGTGTGTGGGCTCTTCTGAGCCTTGCAGTTACATAGGGATACAGCTGTCTGAAAAAACGCGTTTTTTTCGGGCTGAAAAACACGTTTTGAAAAGTGAGCTGTTACTGACCCATAACTTACATGGGGTTGACCAAACTTGCAGAAACATGTTTATTTCTGCTGAAAAACATGTTTTGACACTTTCAGCACACTGGGGTTAAGACCTGAGTGTGTGGGCTCTTCTGAGCCTTGCAGTTACATAGGGATACAGCTGTCTGAAAAAACGTGTTTATTTCGGGCTGAAAAACACGTTTTGAAAAGTGAGCTGTTACTGCCCCATAAGTTACATGGGGTTGACCAAACTTGCAGAAACATGTTTATTTCTGCTGAAAAACATGTTTTGACACTTTCAGCACACTGGGGTTAAGACCTGAGTGTGTGGGCTCTTCTGAGCCTTGCAGTTACATAGGGATACAGCTGTCTGAAAAAACGCGTTTATTTCGGGCTGAAAAACACGTTTTGAAAAGTGAGCTGTTACTGCCCCATAAGTTACATGGGGTTGACCAAACTTGCAGAAACATGTTTATTTCTGCTGAAAAACATGTTTTGACACTTTCAGCACACTGGGGTTAAGACCTGAGTGTGTGGGCTCTTCTGAGCCTTGCAGTTACATAGGGATACAGCTGTCTGAAAAAACGCGTTTATTTCGGGCTGAAAAACACGTTTTGAAAAGTGAGCTGTTACTGACCCATAACTTACATGGGGTTGACCAAACTTGCAGAAACATGTTTATTTCTGCTGAAAAACATGTTTTGACACTTTCAGCACACTGGGGTTAAGACCTGAGCGTGTGGGCTCTTCTGAGCCTTGCAGTTACATAGGGATACAGCTGTCTGAAAAAACGCGTTTATTTCGGGCTGAAAAACACGTTTTGAAAAGTGAGCTGTTACTGACCCATAACTTACATGGGGTTGACCAAACTTGCAGAAACATGTTTATTTCTGCTGAAAAACATGTTTTGACACTTTCAGCACACTGGGGTTAAGACCTGAGTGTGTGGGCTCTTCTGAGCCTTGCAGTTACATAGGGATACAGCTGTCTGAAAAAACGTGTTATTTCGGGCTGAAAAACACGTTTTGAAAAGTGAGCTGTTACTGCCCCATAACTTACATGGGGTTGACCAAACTTGCAGAAACATGTTTATTTCTGCTGAAAAACATGTTTTGACACTTTCAGCACACTGGGGTTAAGACCTGAGTGTGTGGGCTCTTCTGAGCCTTGCAGTTACATAGGGATACAGCTGTCTGAAAAAACGCGTTTATTTCGGGCTGAAAAACACGTTTTGAAAAGTGAGCTGTTACTGCCCCATAAGTTACATGGGGTTAACCAAACTTGCAGAAACATGTTTATTTCTGCTGAAAAACATGTTTTGACACTTTCAGCACACTGGGGTTAAGACCTGAGTGTGTGGGCTCTTCTGAGCCTTGCAGTTACATAGGGATACAGCTGTCTGAAAAAACGCGTTTATTTCGGGCTGAAAAACACGTTTTGAAAAGTGAGCTGTTACTGACCCATAACTTACATGGGGTTGACCAAACTTGCAGAAACATGTTTATTTCTGCTGAAAAACATGTTTTGACACTTTCAGCACACTGGGGTTAAGACCTGAGTGTGTGGGCTCTTCTGAGCCTTGCAGTTACATAGCGATACAGCTGTCTGAAAAAACGCGTTTATTTCGGGCTGAAAAACACGTTTTGAAAAGTGAGCTGTTACTGACCCATAACTTACATGGGGTTGACCAAACTTGCAGAAACATGTTTATTTCTGCTGAAAAACATGTTTTGACACTTTCAGCACACTGGGGTTAAGACCTGAGTGTGTGGGCTCTTCTGAGCCTTGCAGTTACATAGGGATACAGCTGTCTGAAAAAACGCGTTTATTTCGGGCTGAAAAACACGTTTTGAAAAGTGAGCTGTTACTGCCCCATAAGTTACATGGGGTTGACCAAACTTGCAGAAACATGTTTATTTCTGCTGAAAAACATGTTTTGACACTTTCAGTACACTGGGGTTAAGACCTGAGTGTGTGGGCTCTTCTGAGCCTTGCAGTTACATAGGGATACAGCTGTCTGAAAAAACGTGTTTATTTCGGGCTGAAAAACACGTTTTGAAAAGTGAGCTGTTACTGCCCCATAACTTACATGGGGTTGACCAAACTTGCAGAAACATGTTTATTTCTGCTGAAAAACATGTTTTGACACTTTCAGTACACTGGGGTTAAGACCTGAGTGTGTGGGCTCTTCTGAGCCTTGCAGTTACATAGGGATACAGCTGTCTGAAAAAACGCGTTTATTTCGGGCTGAAAAACACGTTTTGAAAAGTGAGCTGTTACTGACCCATAACTTACATGGGGTTGACCAAACTTGCAGAAACATGTTTATTTCTGCTGAAAAACATGTTTTGACACTTTCAGCACACTGGGGTTAAGACCTGAGTGTGTGGGCTCTTCTGAGCCTTGCAGTTACATAGGGATACAGCTGTCTGAAAAAACGTGTTTATTTCGGGCTGAAAAACACGTTTTGAAAAGTGAGCTGTTACTGCCCCATAAGTTACATGGGGTTGACCAAACTTGCAGAAACATGTTTATTTCTGCTGAAAAACATGTTTTGACACTTTCAGCACACTGGGGTTAAGACCTGAGTGTGTGGGCTCTTCTGAGCCTTGCAGTTACATAGGGATACAGCTGTCTGAAAAAACGCGTTTATTTCGGGCTGAAAAACACGTTTTGAAAAGTGAGCTGTTACTGCCCCATAAGTTACATGGGGTTGACCAAACTTGCAGAAACATGTTTATTTCTGCTGAAAAACATGTTTTGACACTTTCAGCACACTGGGGTTAAGACCTGAGTGTGTGGGCTCTTCTGAGCCTTGCAGTTACATAGGGATACAGCTGTCTGAAAAAACGCGTTTATTTCGGGCTGAAAAACACGTTTTGAAAAGTGAGCTGTTACTGACCCATAACTTACATGGGGTTGACCAAACTTGCAGAAACATGTTTATTTCTGCTGAAAAACATGTTTTGACACTTTCAGCACACTGGGGTTAAGACCTGAGTGTGTGGGCTCTTCTGAGCCTTGCAGTTACATAGGGATACAGCTGTCTGAAAAAACGCGTTTATTTCAGGCTGAAAAACACGTTTTGAAAAGTGAGCTGTTACTGACCCATAACTTACATGGGGTTGACCAAACTTGCAGAAACATGTTTATTTCTGCTGAAAAACATGTTTTGACACTTTCAGCACACTGGGGTTAAGACCTGAGTGTGTGGGCTCTTCTGAGCCTTGCAGTTACATAGGGATACAGCTGTCTGAAAAAACGTGTTTATTTCGGGCTGAAAAACACGTTTTGAAAAGTGAGCTGTTACTGCCCCATAACTTACATGGGGTTGACCAAACTTGCAGAAACATGTTTATTTCTGCTGAAAAACATGTTTTGACACTTTCAGCACACTGGGGTTAAGACCTGAGTGTGTGGGCTCTTCTGAACCTTGCAGTTACATAGGGATACAGCTGTATGAAAAAACGCGTTTATTTCGGGATGAAAAACACGTTTTGAAAAGTGAGCTGTTACTGCCCCATAAGTTACATGGGGTTGACCAAACTTGCAGAAACATGTTTATTTCTGCTGAAAAACATGTTTTGACACTTTCAGCACACTGGGGTTAAGACCTGAGTGTGTGGGCTCTTCTGAGCCTTGCAGTTACATAGGGATACAGCTGTCTGAAAAAACGCGTTTATTACGGGCTGAAAAACACGTTTTGAAAAGTGAGCTGTTACTGCCCCATAAGTTACATGGGGTTGACCAAACTTGCAGAAACATGTTTATTTCTGCTGAAAAACATGTTTTGACACTTTCAGCACACTGGGGTTAAGACCTGAGTGTGTGGGCTCTTCTGAGCCTTGCAGTTACATAGGGATACAGCTGTCTGAAAAAACGCGTTTATTTCGGGCTGAAAAACACGTTTTGAAAAGTGAGCTGTTACTGCCCCATAAGTTACATGGGGTTGACCAAACTTGCAGAAACATGTTTGTTTCTGCTGAAAAACATGTTTTGACACTTTCAGCACACTGGGGTTAAGACCTGAGTGTGTGGGCTCTTCTGAGCCTTGCAGTTACATAGGGATACAGCTGTCTGAAAAAACGCGTTTATTTCGGGCTGAAAAACACGTTTTGAAAAGTGAGCTGTTACTGACCCATAACTTACATGGGGTTGACCAAACTTGCAGAAACATGTTTATTTCTGCTGAAAAACATGTTTTGACACTTTCAGCACACTGGGGTTAAGACCTGAGTGTGTGGGCTCTTCTGAGCCTTGCAGTTACATAGGGATACAGCTGTCTGAAAAAACGCGTTTATTTCGGGCTGAAAAACACGTTTTGAAAAGTGAGCTGTTACTGACCCATAACTTACATGGGGTTGACCAAACTTGCAGAAACATGTTTATTTCTGCTGAAAAACATGTTTTGACACTTTCAGCACACTGGGGTTAAGACCTGAGTGTGTGGGCTCTTCTGAGCCTTGCAGTTACTTAGGGATACAGCTGTCTGAAAAAACGCGTTTATTTCGGGCTGAAAAACACGTTTTGAAAAGTGAGCTGTTACTGACCCATAACTTACATGGGGTTGACCAAACTTGCAGAAACATGTTTATTTCTGCTGAAAAACATGTTTTGACACTTTCAGCACACTGGGGTTAAGACCTGAGTGTGTGGGCTCTTCTGAGCCTTGCAGTTACATAGGGATACAGCTGTCTGAAAAAACGTGTTTATTTCGGGCTGAAAAACACGTTTTGAAAAGTGAGCTGTTACTGCCCCATAAGTTACATGGGGTTGACCAACCTTGCAGAAACATGTTTATTTCTGCTGAAAAACATGTTTTGACACTTTCAGCACACTGGGGTTAAGACCTGAGTGTGTGGGCTCTTCTGAGCCTTGCAGTTACATAGGGATACAGCTGTCTGAAAAAACGCGTTTATTTCGGGCTGAAAAACACGTTTTGAAAAGTGAGCTGTTACTGCCCCATAAGTTACATGGGGTTGACCAAACTTGCAGAAACATGTTTTTTTCTGCTGAAAAACACGTTTTGACACTTTCTGCACAATGGGGTTAAGAGCTGAGTGTGTGGGCTCTTCTGAGCCTTGCAGTTACATAGGGATTCAGCGGTCTGAAAAAATGCGTTTATTTCGGGCTGAAAAACACGTTTTGAAAAGTGTGCTGTTACTGCCCTATAAGTTACATGGGGTTGACCAAACTTGCAGAAACATGTTTATTTCTGCTGAAAAACACGTTTTGACAATTTCAGCACACTGGGGTTTAGAGCTGAGTGTGTGGGCTCTTCTGAGCCTTGCAGTTACATTGGAATTCTGAAGTCTGAAAAAACGCGTTTATTTCGTGCTGAAAAACACGTTTTGAAAAGTGTGCTGTTACTGCCCCATAACTTACATGGGGTTGACCAAACTTGCGGAAACATGTTTATTTCTGCTGAAAAACACGTTTTGGCACTTTCTGCACAATGGGGTTAAGAGCTGAGTGTGTTGGCTCTTCTGAGCCTTGCAGTTACATTGGAATTCTGAAGTCTGAAAAAACGCGTTTATTTCGGCCTGAAAAACACGTTTTGAAAAGTGAGCTGTTACTGCCCCATAACTTACATGGAGTTGACCAAACTTGCAGAAACATGTTTATTTCTGCTGGAAAACACGTTTTGACACTTTCAGCACACTGGGGTTAAGAGCTGAGTGTGTGGGCTCTTCTGAGCCTTGCAGTTACATGGGGATTCTGATGTCTGAAAAAATGCGTTTATTTCGGGCTGAAAAACACATTTTGAAAAATGTGCTGTTACTGCCCCATAACTTACATGGGGGTGACCAAACCTGCAGAAACATGTTTATCTCTGCTGAAAAACAAGATTTGACACTTTCAGCACACTGGGGTTAAGAGCTGAGTTTGTGGGCTCTTCTGAGCCTTGCAGTTACATAGGGATTCAGCGGTCTGAAAAAATGTGTTTATTTCGGGCTGAAAAACACGTTTTGAAAAGTGTGCTGTTACTGCCCCATAAGTTACATGGGGTTGACCACACTTGCAGAAACATGTTTATTTCTGCTGAAAAGCACGTTTTGACACTTTCAGCACACTGAGGTTAAGAGCTGAGTTTGTAGGCTCTTCTGAGCCTTGCAGTTACATTGGGATTCTGAAGTCTGAAAAAATGCATTTATTTCGAGCTGAAAAACACGTTTTGAAAAGTGTGCTGTTACTGCCCCATAAGTTACATGGGGTTGACCACACTTGCAGAAACATGTTTATTTCTGCTGAAAAACACGTTTTGGCACTTTCTGCACACTGGTGTTAAGAGCTGAGTGTGTTGGCTCTTCTGAGCCTTGTAGTTACATGGGGATTCAGTTGTCTGAAAAAACGCGTTTATTTCGGGCTGAAAAACACGTTTAGAAAAGTGTGCTGTTACTACCCCATAACTTACATGGGGGTGACCAAACTTGCAGAAACATGTGTATTTCTGCTGAAAAACACGATTTGACACTTTCAGCACACTGAGGTTAAGAGCTGAGTTTGTGGGCTCTTCTGAGCCTTGCAATTACATTGGGATTCTGAAGTCTGAAAAAATGCATTTATTTCTAGCTGAAAAACACGTTTTGAAAAGTGTGCTGTTACTGCCCCATAAGTTACATGGGGTTGACCACACTTGCAGAAACATGTTTATTTCTGCTGAAAACATGTTTTGACACTTTCTGCACACTGGGGTTAAGAGCTGAGTTTATGGGCTCTTCTGAGCCTTGCAGTTACATAGGGATTCAGCGGTCTGAAAAAATGCGTTTATTTCGGGCTGAAAAACACGTTTTGAAAAGTGCGCTGTTTCTGCACCATAAGTTACATGGGGTTGACCACACTTGCAGAAACATGTTTATTTCTGCTGAAAAACACGTTTTGACACTCTCAGCACACTGGGGTTAAGAGCTGAGTGTGTTGGCTCTTCTGAGCCTTGTAGTTACATGGGGATTCAGTTGTCTGAAAAAACGCGTTTATTTCGGGCTGAAAAACACGTTTTGAAAAGTGTGCTGTTACTGCCCAATAACTTACATGGGGTTGACCAAACTTGCAGAAACATGTTTATTTCTGCTGAAAAACACGTTTTGACACTTTCAGCACACTGGGGTTAAGAGCTGAGTGTGTGGGCTCTTCTGAGCCTTGCAGTTAAATTGGGATTCTGAAGTCTGAAAAAACGCGTTTATTTCGGGCTGAAAAACACGTTTTGAAAAGTGAGCTCTTTCTGCACCATAAGTTACATGGGGTTGACCAAACTTGCAGAAACATGTTTATTTCTGCTGAAAACATGTTTTGACACTTTCTGCACACTGGGGTTAAGAGCTGAGTGTGTGGGCTCTTCTGAGCCTTGCAGTTACATAGGGATTCAGCGGTCTGAAAAAATGCATTTATTTCGAGCTGAAAAACACGTTTTGAAAAGTGTGCTGTTACTGCCCCATAAGTTACATGGAGTTGACCACACTTGCAGAAACATGTTTATTTCTGCTGAAAAACACGTTTTGACACTTTCAGCACACTGGGGTTAAGAGCTGAGTGTGTGGGCTCTTCTGAGCCTTGCAGTTACATTGGAATTCTGAAGTCTGAAAAAACGCGTTTATTTCGGGCTGAAAAACACGTTTTGAAAAGTGTGCTGTTACTGCCCCTTAAGTTGCATGCGGGTGACCAAACTTGCAGAAACATGTTTATTTCTGCTGAAAACATGTTTTGAAACTTTCTGCACACTGGGGTTAAGAGCTGAGTGTGTGGGCTCTTCTGAGCCTTGCAGTTACGTAGGGATTCCGCGGTCTTAAAAAATGTGTTTATTTCGGGCTGAAAAACACGTTTTGAAAAGTGTGCTGTTACTGCCCCATAAGTTACATGGGGTTGACCAAACTTGCAGAAACATGTTTTTTTCTGCTGAAAAACACATTATGGCACTTTCTGCACACTGGGGTAAGAGCTGAGTGTGTGGGCTCTTCTGAGCCTTGCAGTTACATAGGGATACAGCTGTCTGAAAAAACGTGTTTATTTCGGGCTGAAAAACACGTTTTGAAAAGTGTGCTGTTACTGCCCCATAACTTACGTGGGGTTGACCAAACTTGCAGAAACATGTTTATTTCTGCTGAAAAACACGTTTTGGCACTTTCTGCACACTGGGGTTAAGAGCTGAGTGTGTGGGCTCTTCTGAGCCTTGTAGTTACATGGGGATTCAGTTGTCTTAAAAAACGCGTTTATTTCGGGCTGACAAACACGTTTTGAAAAGTTTTCTGTTACTTCCCCATAAGTTACATGGGGTTGACAAAACTTGCAGAAACATGTTTATTTCTGCTGAAAAACACGTTTTGACACTTTCAGCACACTGGGGTTAAGAGCTGAGTGTGTGGGCTCTTCTGAGCCTTGCAGTTACATGGGGATTCTGATGTCTGAAAAAACGCGTTTATTTCGGGCTGAAAAACACGTTTTGAAAAATGTGCTGTTACTGCCCCATAACTTACATGGGGGTGACCAAACTTGCAGAAACATGTTTTTTTCTGCTGAAAAACACGTTTTGACACTTTCTGCACAATGGGGTTAAGAGCTGAGTGTGTGGTCTCTTCTGAGCCTTGCAGTTACATAGGGATTCAGCGGTCTGAAAAAATGCGTTTATTTCGGGCTGAAAAACACGTTTTGAAAAGTGTGCTGTTACTGCCCCATAAGTTACATGGGGTTGACCAAACTTGCAGAAACATGTTTATTTCTGCTGAAAAACACGTTTTGACACTTTCAGCACACTGGGGTTAAGAGCTGAGTGTGTGGGCTCTTCTGAGCCTTGCAGTTACATTGGAATTCTGAAGTCTGAAAAAACGCGTTTATTTCGGGCTAAAAACACGTTTTGAAAAGTGTGCTGTTACTGCCCCAAAACTTACATGGGGTTGACCAAACTTGCGGAAACATGTTTATTTCTGCTGAAAAACACGTTTTGGCACTTTCTGCCCAATGGGGTTAAGAGCTGAGTGTGTTGGCTCTTCTGAGCCTTGCAGTTACATTGGAATTCTGAAGTCTGAAAAAACGCGTTTATTTCGGCCTGAAAAACACGTTTTGAAAAGTGAGATGTTACTACCCCATAACTTACATGGGGTTGACCAAACTTGCAGAAACATGTTTATTTCTGCTGGAAAACCCGTTTTGACACTTTCAGCACACTGGGGTTAAGAGCTGAGTGTGTGGGCTCTTCTGAGCCTTGCAGTTACATGGGGATTCTGAAGTCTGAAAAAACGCGTTTATTTCGGGCTGAAAAACACGTTTTGAAAAATGTGCTGTTACTGCCCCATAACTTACATGGGGGTGACCAAACTTGCAGAAACATGTTTATTTCTGCTGAAAAACACGTTTTGACACTTTCAGCACACTGGGGTTAAGAGCTGAGTGTGTGGGCTCTTCTGAGCCTTGCAGTTACATGGGGATTCTGATGTCTGAAGAAATGCGTTTATTTCGGGCTGAAAAACACGTTTTGAAAAGTGTGCTGTTACTGCCCCATAACTTACATGGGGGTGACCAAACCTGCAGAAACATGTTTATTTCTGCTGGAAAACACGTTTTGACACTTTCAGCACCCTGGGGTTAAGAGCTGAGTGTGTGGGCTCTTCTGAGCCTTGCAGTTACATGGGGATTCAGCGGTCTGAAAAAATGCGTTTATTTCAGGCTGAAAAACACGTTTTGAAAAATGTGCTGTTACTGCCCCATAACTTACATGGGGGTGACCAAACTTGCAGAAACATGTTTATTTCTGCTGAAAAACACGTTTTGACACTTTCTTCACACTGGGGTTAAGAGCTGAGTGTGTGGGCTCTTCTGAGCCTTGCAGTTACATGGGGATTCAGCGGTCTGAAAAAATGCGTTTATTTCAGGCTGAAAAACACGTTTTGAAAAATGTGCTGTTACTGCCCCATAACTTACATGGGGTTGACCAAACTTGCAGAAACATGTTTATTTCTGCTGAAAAACACGTTTTGACACTTTCAGCACACTGGGGTTAAGAGCTGAGTGTGTGGGCTCTTCTGAGCCTTGCAGTTACATTGGAATTCTGAAGTCTGAAAAAACGCATTTATTTCGGGCTGAAAAACACGTTTTGAAAAGTGTGCTGTTACTACCCCATAACTTACATGGGGGTGACCAAACTTGCAGAAACATGTTTATTTCTGCTGAAAAACACGTTTTGACACTTTCTGCACACTGGGGTTAAGAGCTGAGTGTGTGGGCTCTTCTGAGCCTTGCAGTTACATAGGGATTCAGCGGACTGAAAAAATGCTTTAATTTCGAGCTGAAAAACACGTTTTGAATAGTGTGCTGATACTACCCCATAAGTTACATGGGGTTGACCAAACTTGCAGAAACATGTGTGTTTCTGCTGAAAAATACGTTTTGTAACTTTCAGCACACTGGGGTTAAGAACTGAGTGTGTGGGCTCTTCTGAGCCTTGCAGTTACATAGGGATTCAGCGGTCTGAAAAAATGCATTTATTTCGAGCTGAAAAACACGTTTTGAAAAGTGTGCTGTTACTGCCCCATAAGTTACATGGGATTGACCACACTTCCAGAAACATGTTTCTTTCTGCTGAAAAACATGTTTTGACACTTTCTGCACACTGGGGTTAAGAGCTGAGTGTGTGGGCTCTTCTGAGCCTTGCAGTTACATAGGGATTCCGCGGTCTTAAAAAATGTGTTTATTTCGGGCTGAAAAACACGTTTTGAAAAGTGTGCTGTTACTGCCCCATAAGTTACATGGGGTTGACCAAACTTGCAGAAACATGTTTTTTTCTGCTGAAAAACACATTATGGCACTTTCTGCACACTGGGGTTAAGAGCTGAGTGTGTGGGCTCTTCTGAGCCTTGCAGTTACATAGGGATACAGCTGTCTGAAAAAACGCGTTTATTTCGGGCTGACAAACACGTTTTGAAAAGTTTGCTGTTACTGCCCCATAACTTACATGGGGTTGACCAAACTTGCAGAAACATGTTTATTTCTGCTGAAAAACACGTTTTGGCACTTTCTGCACACTGGGGTTAAGAGCTGAGTGTGTTGGCTCTTCTGAGCCTTGCAGTTACATTGGAATTCTGAAGTCTGAAAAAACGTGTTTATTTCGGGCTGAAAAACACGTTTTGAAAAGTGTGCTGTTACTGCCCCATAACTTACATGGGGGTGACCAAACTTGCAGAAACATGTTTATTTCTGCTGAAAAACACGTTTTGACACTTTCAGCACACTGGGGTTAAGAGCTGAGTGTGTTGGCTCTTCTGAGCCTTGCAGTTACATGGGGATTCAGTTGTCTGAAAAAACGCGTTTATTTCGGGCTGACAAACACGTTTTGAAAAGTTTGCTGTTACTTCCCCATAAGTTACATGGGGTTGACCAAACTTGCAGAATCATGTTTATTTCTGCTGATAAACACGTTTTGACACTTTCAGCACACTGGGGTTAAGAGCTGAGTGTGTGGGCTCTTCTGAGCCTTGCAGTTACATGGGGATTCTGATGTCTGAAAAAACGCGTTTATTTCGAGCTGAAAAACACGTTTTGAAAAGTGTGCTGTTACTGCCCCATAAGTTACATGGGGTTGACCACACTTGCAGAAACATGTTTATTTCTGCTGAAAACATGTTTTGACACTTTCTGCACACTGGGGTTAAGAGCTGAGTTTATGGGCTCTTCTGAGCCTTGCAGTTACATAGGGATTCAGCGGTCTGAAAAAATGCGTTTATTTCGGGCTGAAAAACACGTTTTGAAAAGTGCGCTGTTTCTGCACCATAAGTTACATGGGGTTGACCACACTTGCAGAAACATGTTTATTTCTGCTGAAAAACACGTTTTGACACTCTCAGCACACTGGGGTTAAGAGCTGAGTGTGTTGGCTCTTCTGAGCCTTGTAGTTACATGGGGATTCAGTTGTCTGAAAAAACGTGTTTATTTCGGGCTGAAAAACACGTTTTGAAAAGTGTGCTGTTACTGCCCCATAACTTACATGGGGTTGACCAAACTTGCAGAAACATGTTTATTTCTGCTGAAAAACACGTTTTGACACTTTCAGCACACTGGGGTTAAGAGCTGAGTGTGTGGGCTCTTCTGAGCCTTGCAGTTAAATTGGGATTCTGAAGTCTGAAAAAACGCGTTTATTTCGGGCTGAAAAACACGTTTTGAAAAGTGAGCTCTTTCTGCACCATAAGTTACATGGGGTTGACCAAACTTGCAGAAACATGTTTATTTCTGCTGAAAACATGTTTTGACACTTTCTGCACACTGGGGTTAAGAGCTGAGTGTGTGGGCTCTTCTGAGCCTTGCAGTTACATAGGGATTCAGCGGTCTGAAAAAATGCATTTATTTCGAGCTGAAAAACACGTTTTGAAAAGTGTGCTGTTACTGCCCCATAAGTTACATGGAGTTGACCACACTTGCAGAAACATGTTTATTTCTGCTGAAAAACACGTTTTGACACTTTCAGCACACTGGGGTTAAGAGCTGAGTGTGTGGGCTCTTCTGAGCCTTGCAGTTACATTGGAATTCTGAAGTCTGAAAAAACGCGTTTATTTCGGGCTGAAAAACACGTTTTGAAAAGTGTGCTGTTACTGCCCCTTAAGTAGCATGCGGGTGACCAAACTTGCAGAAACATGTTTATTTCTGCTGAAAACATGTTTTGAAACTTTCTGCACACTGGGGTTAAGAGCTGAGTGTGTGGGCTCTTCTGAGCCTTGCAGTTACGTAGGGATTCCGCGGTCTTAAAAAATGTGTTTATTTCGGGCTGAAAAACACGTTTTGAAAAGTGTGCTGTTACTGCCCCATAAGTTACATGGGGTTGACCAAACTTGCAGAAACGTTTTTTTCTGCTGAAAAACACATTATGGCACTTTCTGCACACTGGGGTAAGAGCTGAGTGTGTGGGCTCTTCTGAGCCTTGCAGTTACATAGGGATACAGCTGTCTGAAAAAACGTGTTTATTTCGGGCTGAAAAACACGTTTTGAAAAGTGTGCTGTTACTGCCCCATAACTTACATGGGGTTGACCAAACTTGCAGAAACATGTTTATTTCTGCTGAAAAACACGTTTTGGCACTTTCTGCACACTGGGGTTAAGAGCTGAGTGTGTGGGCTCTTCTGAGCCTTGTAGTTACATGGGGATTCAGTTGTCTTAAAAAACGCGTTTATTTCGGGCTGAAAAACACGTTTTGAAAAGTGTACTGTTACTTCCCCATAAGTTAAATGGGGTTGACCAAACTTGCAGAAACATGTTTATTTCTGCTGAAAAACACGTTTTGACACTTTCAGCACACTGGGGTTAAGAGCTGAGTGTGTGGGCTCTTCTGAGCCTTGCAGTTACATTGGAATTCTGAAGTCTGAAAAAACGCGTTTATTTCGGGCTGAAAAACACGTTTTGAAAAGTGTGCTGATACTGCCCCATAACTTACATGGGGTTGACCAAACTTGCAGAAACATATTTATTTCTGCTGAAAAACACTTTTTGACACTTTCAGCACACTGGGGTTAAGAGCTGAGTGTGTGGGCTCTTCTGAGCCTTGTAGTTACATGGGGATTCAGTTGTCTGAAAAAACGCGTTTATTTCGGGCTGAAAAACACGTTTTGAAAAGTGTGCTGTTACTGCCCCATAACTTACATGGGGTTGACCAAACTTGCAGAAACATGTTTATTTCTGCTGGAAAACACGTTTTGACACTTTCAGCACACTGGGGTTAAGAGCTGAGTGTGTGGGCTCTTCTGAGCCTTGCAGTTACATGGGGATTCAGTTGTCTGAAAAAACGCGTTTATTTCGGGCTGACAAACACGTTTTGAAAAGTTTGCTGTTACTTCCCCATAAGTTACATGGGGTTGACAAAACTTGCAGAAACATGTTTATTTCTGCTGAAAAACACGTTTTGACACTTTCAGCACACTGGGGTTAAGAGCTGAGTGTGTGGGCTCTTCTGAGCCTTGCAGTTACATGGGGATTCTGATGTCTGAAAAAACGCGTTTATTTCGGGCTGAAAAACACGTTTTGAAAAATGTGCTGTTACTGCCCCATAACTTACATGGGGGTGACCAAACTTGCAGAAACATGTTTTTTTCTGCTGAAAAACACGTTTTGACACTTTCTGCACAATGGGGTTAAGAGCTGAGTGTGTGGGCTCTTCTGAGCCTTGCAGTTACATAGGGATTCAGCGGTCTGAAAAAATGCGTTTATTTCGGGCTGAAAAAAACGTTTTGAAAAGTGTGCTGTTACTGCCCCATAAGTTACATGGGGTTGACCAAACTTGCAGAAACATGTTTATTTCTGCTGAAAAACACGTTTTGACACTTTCAGCACACTGGGGTTAAGAGCTGAGTGTGTGGGCTCTTCTGAGCCTTGCAGTTACATTGGAATTCTGAAGTCTGAAAAAACGCGTTTATTTCGGGCTAAAAACACGTTTTGAAAAGTGTGCTGTTACTGCCCCAAAACTTACATGGGGTTGACCAAACTTGCGGAAACATGTTTATTTCTGCTGAAAAACACGTTTTGGCACTTTCTGCCCAATGGGGTTAAGAGCTGAGTGTGTTGGCTCTTCTGAGCCTTACAGTTACATTGAAATTCTGAAGTCTGAAAAAACGCGTTTATTTCGGCCTGAAAAACACGTTTTGAAAAGTGAGCTGTTACTACCCCATAACTTACATGGGGTTGACCAAACTTGCAGAAACATGTTTATTTCTGCTGGAAAACCCGTTTTGACACTTTCAGCACACTGGGGTTAAGAGCTGAGTGTGTGGGCTCTTCTGAGCCTTGCAGTTACATGGGGATTTTGATGTCTGAAGAAATGCGTTTATTTCGGGCTGAAAAACACGTTTTGAAAAGTGTGCTGTTACTGCCCCATAACTTACATGGGGGTGACCAAACCTGCAGAAACATGTTTATTTCTGCTGGAAAACACGTTTTGACACTTTCAGCACCCTGGGGTTAAGAGCTGAGTGTGTGGGCTCTTCTGAGCCTTGCAGTTACATGGGGATTCAGCGGTCTGAAAAAATGCGTTTATTTCAGGCTGAAAAACATGTTTTGAAAAATGTGCTGTTACTGCCCCATAACTTACATGGGGGTGACCAAACTTGCAGAAACATGTTTATTTCTGCTGAAAAACACGTTTTGACACTTTCTGCACACTGGGGTTAAGAGCTGAGTGTGTGGGCTCTTCTGAGCCTTGCAGTTACATGGGGATTCAGCGGTCTGAAAAAATGCGTTTATTTCAGGCTGAAAAACACGTTTTGAAAAATGTGCTGTTACTGCCCCATAACTTACATGGGGTTGACCAAACTTGCAGAAACATGTTTATTTCTGCTGAAAAACACGTTTTGACACTTTCAGCACACTGGGGTTAAGAGCTGAGTGTGTGGGCTCTTCTGAGCCTTGCAGTTACATTGGAATTCTGAAGTCTGAAAAAACGCATTTATTTCGGGCTGAAAAACACGTTTTGAAAAGTGTGCTGTTACTACCCCATAACTTACATGGGGGTGACCAAACATGCAGAAACATGTTTATTTCTGCTGAAAAACACGTTTTGACACTTTCTGCACACTGGGGTTAAGAGCTGAGTGTGTGGGCTCTTCTGAGCCTTGCAGTTACATAGGGATTCAGCGGACTGAAAAAATGCATTTATTTCGAGCTGAAAAACACGTTTTGAATAGTGTGCTGATACTACCCCATAAGTTACATGGGGTTGACCAAACTTGCAGAAACATGTGTGTTTCTGCTGAAAAACACGTTTTGTAACTTTCAGCACACTGGGGTTAAGAACTGAGTGTGTGGGCTCTTCTGAGCCTTGCAGTTACATAGGGATTCAGCGGTCTGAAAAAATGCATTTATTTCGAGCTGAAAAACACGTTTTGAAAAGTGTGCTGTTACTGCCCCATAAGTTACATGGGATTGACCACACTTCCAGAAACATGTTTCTTTCTGCTGAAAAACATGTTTTGACACTTTCTGCACACTGGGGTTAAGAGCTGAGTGTGTGGGCTCTTCTGAGCCTTGCAGTTACATAGGGATTCCGCGGTCTTAAAAAATGTGTTTATTTCGGGCTGAAAAACACGTTTTGAAAAGTGTGCTGTTCCTGCCCCATAAGTTACATGGGGTTGACCAAACTTGCAGAAACATGTTTTTTTCTGCTGAAAAACACATTATGGCACTTTCTGCACACTGGGGTTAAGAGCTGAGTGTGTGGGCTCTTCTGAGCCTTGCAGTTACATAGGGATTCAGCGGTCTGAAAAAATGCATTTATTTCGAGCTGAAAAACACGTTTTGAAAAGTGTGCTGTTACTGCCCCATAAGTTACATGGAGTTGACCACACTTGCAGAAACATGTTTATTTCTGCTGAAAAACACGTTTTGACACTTTCAGCACACTGGGGTTAAGAGCTGAGTGTGTGGGCTCTTCTGAGCCTTGCAGTTACATTGGAATTCTGAAGTCTGAAAAAACGCGTTTATTTCGGGCTGAAAAACACGTTTTGAAAAGTGTGCTGTTACTGCCCCTTAAGTAGCATGCGGGTGACCAAACTTGCAGAAACATGTTTATTTCTGCTGAAAACATGTTTTGAAACTTTCTGCACACTGGGGTTAAGAGCTGAGTGTGTGGGCTCTTCTGAGCCTTGCAGTTACGTAGGGATTCCGCGGTCTTAAAAAATGTGTTTATTTCGGGCTGAAAAACACGTTTTGAAAAGTGTGCTGTTACTGCCCCATAAGTTACATGGGGTTGACCAAACTTGCAGAAACATGTTTTTTTCTGCTGAAAAACACATTATGGCACTTTCTGCACACTGGGGTAAGAGCTGAGTGTGTGGGCTCTTCTGAGCCTTGCAGTTACATAGGGATACAGCTGTCTGAAAAAACGTGTTTATTTCGGGCTGAAAAACACGTTTTGAAAAGTGTGCTGTTACTGCCCCATAACTTACATGGGGTTGACCAAACTTGCAGAAACATGTTTATTTCTGCTGAAAAACACGTTTTGGCACTTTCTGCACACTGGGGTTAAGAGCTGAGTGTGTGGGCTCTTCTGAGCCTTGTAGTTACATGGGGATTCAGTTGTCTTAAAAAACGCGTTTATTTCGGGCTGAAAAACACGTTTTGAAAAGTGTACTGTTACTTCCCCATAAGTTAAATGGGGTTGACCAAACTTGCAGAAACATGTTTATTTCTGCTGAAAAACACGTTTTGACACTTTCAGCACACTGGGGTTAAGAGCTGAGTGTGTGGGCTCTTCTGAGCCTTGCAGTTACATTGGAATTCTGAAGTCTGAAAAAACGCGTTTATTTCGGGCTGAAAAACACGTTTTGAAAAGTGTGCTGATACTGCCCCATAACTTACATGGGGTTGACCAAACTTGCAGAAACATATTTATTTCTGCTGAAAAACACTTTTTGACACTTTCAGCACACTGGGGTTAAGAGCTGAGTGTGTGGGCTCTTCTGAGCCTTGTAGTTACATGGGGATTCAGTTGTCTGAAAAAACGCGTTTATTTCGGGCTGAAAAACACGTTTTGAAAAGTGTGCTGTTACTGCCCCATAACTTACATGGGGTTGACCAAACTTGCAGAAACATGTTTATTTCTGCTGGAAAACACGTTTTGACACTTTCAGCACACTGGGGTTAAGAGCTGAGTGTGTGGGCTCTTCTGAGCCTTGCAGTTACATGGGGATTCAGTTGTCTGAAAAAACGCGTTTATTTCGGGCTGACAAACACGTTTTGAAAAGTTTGCTGTTACTTCCCCATAAGTTACATGGGGTTGACAAAACTTGCAGAAACATGTTTATTTCTGCTGAAAAACACGTTTTGACACTTTCAGCACACTGGGGTTAAGAGCTGAGTGTGTGGGCTCTTCTGAGCCTTGCAGTTACATGGGGATTCTGATGTCTGAAAAAACGCGTTTATTTCGGGCTGAAAAACACGTTTTGAAAAATGTGCTGTTACTGCCCCATAACTTACATGGGGGTGACCAAACTTGCAGAAACATGTTTTTTTCTGCTGAAAAACACGTTTTGACACTTTCTGCACAATGGGGTTAAGAGCTGAGTGTGTGGGCTCTTCTGAGCCTTGCAGTTACATAGGGATTCAGCGGTCTGAAAAAATGCGTTTATTTCGGGCTGAAAAAAACGTTTTGAAAAGTGTGCTGTTACTGCCCCATAAGTTACATGGGGTTGACCAAACTTGCAGAAACATGTTTATTTCTGCTGAAAAACACGTTTTGACACTTTCAGCACACTGGGGTTAAGAGCTGAGTGTGTGGGCTCTTCTGAGCCTTGCAGTTACATTGGAATTCTGAAGTCTGAAAAAACGCGTTTATTTCGGGCTAAAAACACGTTTTGAAAAGTGTGCTGTTACTGCCCCAAAACTTACATGGGGTTGACCAAACTTGCGGAAACATGTTTATTTCTGCTGAAAAACACGTTTTGGCACTTTCTGCCCAATGGGGTTAAGAGCTGAGTGTGTTGGCTCTTCTGAGCCTTGCAGTTACATTGAAATTCTGAAGTCTGAAAAAACGCGTTTATTTCGGCCTGAAAAACACGTTTTGAAAAGTGAGCTGTTACTACCCCATAACTTACATGGGGTTGACCAAACTTGCAGAAACATGTTTATTTCTGCTGGAAAACCCGTTTTGACACTTTCAGCACACTGGGGTTAAGAGCTGAGTGTGTGGGCTCTTCTGAGCCTTGCAGTTACATGGGGATTCTGAAGTCTGAAAAAACGCGTTTATTTCGGGCTGAAAAACACGTTTTGAAAAATGTGCTGTTACTGCCCCATAACTTACATGGGGGTGACCAAACTTGCAGAAACATGTTTATTTCTGCTGAAAAACACGTTTTGACACTTTCAGCACACTGGGGTTAAGAGCTGAGTGTGTGGGCTCTTCTGAGCCTTGCAGTTACATGGGGATTTTGATGTCTGAAGAAATGCGTTTATTTCGGGCTGAAAAACACGTTTTGAAAAGTGTGCTGTTACTGCCCCATAACTTACATGGGGGTGACCAAACCTGCAGAAACATGTTTATTTCTGCTGGAAAACACGTTTTGACACTTTCAGCACCCTGGGGTTAAGAGCTGAGTGTGTGGGCTCTTCTGAGCCTTGCAGTTACATGGGGATTCAGCGGTCTGAAAAAATGCGTTTATTTCAGGCTGAAAAACACGTTTTGAAAAATGTGCTGTTACTGCCCCATAACTTACATGGGGGTGACCAAACTTGCAGAAACATGTTTATTTCTGCTGAAAAACACGTTTTGACACTTTCTGCACACTGGGGTTAAGAGCTGAGTGTGTGGGCTCTTCTGAGCCTTGCAGTTACATGGGGATTCAGCGGTCTGAAAAAATGCGTTTATTTCAGGCTGAAAAACACGTTTTGAAAAATGTGCTGTTACTGCCCCATAACTTACATGGGGTTGACCAAACTTGCAGAAACATGTTTATTTCTGCTGAAAAACACGTTTTGACACTTTCAGCACACTGGGGTTAAGAGCTGAGTGTGTGGGCTCTTCTGAGCCTTGCAGTTACATTGGAATTCTGAAGTCTGAAAAAACGCATTTATTTCGGGCTGAAAAACACGTTTTGAAAAGTGTGCTGTTACTACCCCATAACTTACATGGGGGTGACCAAACATGCAGAAACATGTTTATTTCTGCTGAAAAACACGTTTTGACACTTTCTGCACACTGGGGTTAAGAGCTGAGTGTGTGGGCTCTTCTGAGCCTTGCAGTTACATAGGGATTCAGCGGACTGAAAAAATGCATTTATTTCGAGCTGAAAAACACGTTTTGAATAGTGTGCTGATACTACCCCATAAGTTACATGGGGTTGACCAAACTTGCAGAAACATGTGTGTTTCTGCTGAAAAACACGTTTTGTAACTTTCAGCACACTGGGGTTAAGAACTGAGTGTGTGGGCTCTTCTGAGCCTTGCAGTTACATAGGGATTCAGCGGTCTGAAAAAATGCATTTATTTCGAGCTGAAAAACACGTTTTGAAAAGTGTGCTGTTACTGCCCCATAAGTTACATGGGATTGACCACACTTCCAGAAACATGTTTCTTTCTGCTGAAAAACATGTTTTGACACTTTCTGCACACTGGGGTTAAGAGCTGAGTGTGTGGGCTCTTCTGAGCCTTGCAGTTACATAGGGATTCCGCGGTCTTAAAAAATGTGTTTATTTCGGGCTGAAAAACACGTTTTGAAAAGTGTGCTGTTCCTGCCCCATAAGTTACATGGGGTTGACCAAACTTGCAGAAACATGTTTTTTTCTGCTGAAAAACACATTATGGCACTTTCTGCACACTGGGGTTAAGAGCTGAGTGTGTGGGCTCTTCTGAGCCTTGCAGTTACATAGGGATACAGCTGTCTGAAAAAACGCGTTTATTTCGGGCTGACAAACACGTTTTGAAAAGTTTGCTGTTACTGCCCCATAACTTACATGGGGTTGACCAAACTTGCAGAAACATGTTTATTTCTGCTGAAAAACACGTTTTGGTACTTTCTGCACACTGGGGTTAAGAGCTGAGTGTGTTGGCTCTTCTGAGCCTTGCAGTTACATTGGAATTCTGAAGTCTGAAAAAACGTGTTTATTTCGGGCTGAAAAACACGTTTTGAAAAGTGTGCTGTTACTGCCCCATAACTTACATGGGGGTGACCAAACTTGCAGAAACATGTTTATTTCTGCTGAAAAACACGTTTTGACACTTTCAGCACACTGGGGTTAAGAGCTGAGTGTGTTGGCTCTTCTGAGCCTTGCAGTTACATTGGAATTCTGAAGTCTGAAAAAACGCATTTATTTCGGCCTGAAAAACACGTTTTGAAAAGTGTGCTGTTACTGCCCCATAACTTACATGGGGGTGACCAAACTTGCAGAAACATATTTATTTCTGCTGAAAAACACTTTTTGACACTTTCAGCACACTGGGGTTAAGAGCTGAGTGTGTGGGCTCTTCTGAGCCTTGCAGTTACATGGGGATTCAGTTGTCTGAAAAAACGCGTTTATTTCGGGCTGACAAACACGTTTTGAAAAGTTTGCTGTTACTTCCCCATAAGTTACATGGGGTTGACCAAACTTGCAGAAACATGTTTATTTCTGCTGATAAACACGTTTTGACACTTTCAGCACACTGGGGTTAAGAGCTGAGTGTGTGGGCTCTTCTGAGCCTTGCAGTTACATGGGGATTCTGATGTCTGAAAAAACGCGTTTATTTCGGGCTGAAAAACACGTTTTGAAAAATGTGCTGTTACTGCCCCATAACTTACATGGGGGTGACCAAACTTGCAGAAACATGTTTTTTTCTGCTGAAAAACACGTTTTGACACTTTCTGCACAATGGGGTTAAGAGCTGAGTGTGTGGGCTCTTCTGAGCCTTGCAGTTACATAGGGATTCAGCGGTCTGAAAAAATGCGTTTATTTCGGGCTGAAAAACACGTTTTGAAAAGTGTGCTGTTACTGCCCTATAAGTTACATGGGGTTGACCAAACTTGCAGAAACATGTTTATTTCTGCTGAAAAACACGTTTTGACACTTTCAGCACACTGGGGTTAAGAGCTGAGTGTGTGGGCTCTTCTGAGCCTTGCAGTTACATTGGAATTCTGAAGTCTGAAAAAACGCGTTTATTTCGTGCTGAAAAACACGTTTTGAAAAGTGTGCTGTTACTGCCCCATAACTTACATGGGGTTGACCAAACTTGCGGAAACATGTTTATTTCTGCTGAAAAACACGTTTTGGCACTTTCTGCACAATGGGGTTAAGAGCTGAGTGTGTTGGCTCTTCTGAGCCTTGCAGTTACATTGGAATTCTGAAGTCTGAAAAAACGCATTTATTTCGGCCTGAAAAACACGTTTTGAAAAGTGAGCTGTTACTGCCCCATAACTTACATGGAGTTGACCAAACTTGTAGAAACATGTTTATTTCTGCTGGAAAACACGTTTTGACACTTTCAGCACACTGGGGTTAAGAGCTGAGTGTGTGGGCTCTTCTGAGCCTTGCAGTTACATGGGGATTCTGATGTCTGAAAAAATGCGTTTATTTCGGGCTGAAAAACACATTTTGAAAAATGTGCTGTTACTGCCCCATAACTTACATGGGGGTGACCAAACCTGCAGAAACATGTTTATTTCTGCTGAAAAACACGATTTGACACTTTCAGCACACTGAGGTTAAGAGCTGAGTTTGTGGGCTCTTCTGAGCCTTGCAGTTACATAGGGATTCAGCGGTCTGAAAAAATGTGTTTATTTCGGGCTGAAAAACACGTTTTGAAAAGTGTGCTGTTACTGCCCCATAAGTTACATGGGGTTGACCACACTTGCAGAAACATGTTTATTTCTGCTGAAAAGCACGTTTTGACACTTTCAGCACACTGAGGTTAAGAGCTGAGTTTGTGGGCTCTTCTGAGCCTTGCAGTTACATTGGGATTCTGAAGTCTGAAAAAATGCATTTATTTCGAGCTGAAAAACACGTTTTGGCACTTTCTGCACACTGGTGTTAAGAGCTGAGTGTGTTGGCTCTTCTGAGCCTTGTAGTTACATGGGGATTCAGTTGTCTGAAAAAACGCGTTTATTTCGGGCTGAAAAACACGTTTAGAAAAGTGTGCTGTTACTACCCCATAACTTACATGGGGGTGACCAAACTTGCAGAAACATGTGTATTTCTGCTGAAAAACACGATTTGACACTTTCAGCACACTGAGGTTAAGAGCTGAGTTTGTGGGCTCTTCTGAGCCTTGCAGTTACATTGGGATTCTGAAGTCTGAAAAAATGCATTTATTTCGAGCTGAAAAACACGTTTTGAAAAGTGTGCTGTTACTGCCCCATAAGTTACATGGGGTTGACCACACTTGCAGAAACATGTTTATTTCTGCTGAAAACATGTTTTGACACTTTCTGCACACTGGGGTTAAGAGCTGAGTTTATGGGCTCTTCTGAGCCTTGCAGTTACATAGGGATTCAGCGGTCTGAAAAAATGCGTTTATTTCGGGCTGAAAAACACGTTTTGAAAAGTGCGCTGTTTCTGCACCATAAGTTACATGGGGTTGACCACACTTGCAGAAACATGTTTATTTCTGCTGAAAAACACGTTTTGACACTCTCAGCACACTGGGGTTAAGAGCTGAGTGTGTTGGCTCTTCTGAGCCTTGTAGTTACATGGGGATTCAGTTGTCTGAAAAAACGCGTTTATTTCGGGCTGAAAAACACGTTTTGAAAAGTGTGCTGTTACTGCCCCATAACTTACATGGGGTTGACCAAACTTGCAGAAACATGTTTATTTCTGCTGAAAAACACGTTTTGGCACTTTCTGCACACTGGGGTTAAGAGCTGAGTGTGTTGGCTCTTCTGAGCCTTGCATTTACATTGGAATTCTGAAGTCTGAAAAAACGCGTTTATTTCGGCCTGAAAAACACGTTTTGAAAAGTGTGCTGTTACTGCCCCATAACTTACATGGGGGTGACCAAACTTGCAGAAACATGTTTATTTCTGCTGAAAAACACGTTTTGACACTTTCAGCACACTGGGGTTAAGAGCTGAGTGTATGGGCTCTTCTGAGCCTTGCAGTTACATTGGAATTCTGAAGTCTGAAAAAACGCGTTTATTTCGGGCTGAAAAACACGGTTTGAAAAGTGTGCTGTTACTGTCCCATAACTTACATGGGGTTGACCAAACTTGCAGAAACATGTTTATTTCTGCTGAAAAACACGTTTTGACACTTTCAGCACACTGGGGTTAAGACCTGAGTGTGTGGGCTCTTCTGAGCCTTGCAGTTACATAGGGATACAGCTTTCTGAAAAAACGCGTTTATTTCGGGCTGAAAAACACGTTTTGAAAAGTGTGCTGTTACTGCCCCATTACTTACATGGGGGTGACCAAATTTGCAGAAACATGTTTATTTCTGCTGAAAAACACGTTTTGACACTTTCAGCACACTGGGGTTAAGAGCTGAGTGTGTGGGCTCTTCTGAGCCTTGTAGTTACATGGGGATTCAGTTGTCTGAAAAAACGCGTTTATTTCGGGCTGAAAAACACGTTTTGAGAAGTGTGCTGTTCTTGACCCATAAGTTACATGGGGTTGACCAAAGTTGCAGAAACATGTTTATTTCTGCTGAAAAACACATTTTGGCCACTTCTGCACACTGGGGTTAAGAGTTGAGTCAGTGAGCTCTTCGGAGCCTAGCAGTAATATTGAGATTCCAAGGTTTGAAAAAACGCATTTATTTCGGCTGAAAAACACGTTTTGAGAAGTGTGCTGGCCCTGCCCTATAAGTTACATGGAGTTGACCAAAGTTGCAGAAACATGTTTATTTCTGCTGAAAAACACGTTTTGGTACTTTCTGCACACTGGGGTTAAGAGCTGAGTGTGTTGGCTCTTCTGAGCCTTGCAGTTACATTGGAATTCTGAAGTCTGAAAAAACGCATTTATTTCGGCCTGAAAAACACGTTTTGAAAAGTGTGCTGTTACTGCCCCATAACTTACATGGGGGTGACCAAACTTGCAGAAACATATTTATTTCTGCTGAAAAACACTTTTTGACACTTTCAGCACACTGGGGTTAAGAGCTGAGTGTGTGGGCTCTTCTGAGCCTTGCAGTTACATGGGGATTCAGTTGTCTGAAAAAACGCGTTTATTTCGGGCTGACAAACACGTTTTGAAAAGTTTGCTGTTACTTCCCCATAAGTTACATGGGGTTGACCAAACTTGCAGAAACATGTTTATTTCTGCTGATAAACACGTTTTGACACTTTCAGCACACTGGGGTTAAGAGCTGAGTGTGTGGGCTCTTCTGAGCCTTGCAGTTACATGGGGATTCTGATGTCTGAAAAAACGCGTTTATTTCGGGCTGAAAAACACGTTTTGAAAAATGTGCTGTTACTGCCCCATAACTTACATGGGGGTGACCAAACTTGCAGAAACATGTTTATTTCTGCTGAAAAACACGTTTTGACACTTTCTGCACAATGGGGTTAAGAGCTGAGTGTGTGGGCTCTTCTGAGCCTTGCAGTTACATAGGGATTCAGCGGTCTGAAAAAATGCGTTTATTTCGGGCTGAAAAACACGTTTTGAAAAGTGTGCTGTTACTGCCCTATAAGTTACATGGGGTTGACCAAACTTGCAGAAACATGTTTATTTCTGCTGAAAAACACGTTTTGACACTTTCAGCACACTGGGGTTAAGAGCTGAGTGTGTGGGCTCTTCTGAGCCTTGCAGTTACATTGGAATTCTGAAGTCTGAAAAAACGCGTTTATTTCGTGCTGAAAAACACGTTTTGAAAAGTGTGCTGTTACTGCCCCATAACTTACATGGGGTTGACCAAACTTGCGGAAACATGTTTATTTCTGCTGAAAAACACGTTTTGGCACTTTCTGCACAATGGGGTTAAGAGCTGAGTGTGTTGGCTCTTCTGAGCCTTGCAGTTACATTGGAATTCTGAAGTCTGAAAAAACGCGTTTATTTCGGCCTGAAAAACACGTTTTGAAAAGTGAGCTGTTACTGCCCCATAACTTACATGGAGTTGACCAAACTTGTAGAAACATGTTTATTTCTGCTGGAAAACACGTTTTGACACTTTCAGCACACTGGGGTTAAGAGCTGAGTGTGTGGGCTCTTCTGAGCCTTGCAGTTACATGGGGATTCTGATGTCTGAAAAAATGCGTTTATTTCGGGCTGAAAAACACATTTTGAAAAATGTGCTGTTACTGCCCCATAACTTACATGGGGGTGACCAAACCTGCAGAAACATGTTTATTTCTGCTGAAAAACACGATTTGACACTTTCAGCACACTGAGGTTAAGAGCTGAGTTTGTGGGCTCTTCTGAGCCTTGCAGTTACATAGGGATTCAGCGGTCTGAAAAAATGTGTTTATTTCGGGCTGAAAAACACGTTTTGAAAAGTGTGCTGTTACTGCCCCATAAGTTACATGGGGTTGACCACACTTGCAGAAACATGTTTATTTCTGCTGAAAAGCACGTTTTGACACTTTCAGCACACTGAGGTTAAGAGCTGAGTTTGTGGGCTCTTCTGAGCCTTGCAGTTACATTGGGATTCTGAAGTCTGAAAAAATGCATTTATTTCGAGCTGAAAAACACGTTTTGGCACTTTCTGCACACTGGTGTTAAGAGCTGAGTGTGTTGGCTCTTCTGAGCCTTGTAGTTACATGGGGATTCAGTTGTCTGAAAAAACGCGTTTATTTCGGGCTGAAAAACACGTTTAGAAAAGTGTGCTGTTACTACCCCATAACTTACATGGGGGTGACCAAACTTGCAGAAACATGTGTATTTCTGCTGAAAAACACGATTTGACACTTTCAGCACACTGAGGTTAAGAGCTGAGTTTGTGGGCTCTTCTGAGCCTTGCAGTTACATTGGGATTCTGAAGTCTGAAAAAATGCATTTATTTCGAGCTGAAAAACACGTTTTGAAAAGTGTGCTGTTACTGCCCCATAAGTTACATGGGGTTGACCACACTTGCAGAAACATGTTTATTTCTGCTGAAAACATGTTTTGACACTTTCTGCACACTGGGGTTAAGAGCTGAGTTTATGGGCTCTTCTGAGCCTTGCAGTTACATAGGGATTCAGCGGTCTGAAAAAATGCGTTTATTTCGGGCTGAAAAACACGTTTTGAAAAGTGCGCTGTTTCTGCACCATAAGTTACATGGGGTTGACCACACTTGCAGAAACATGTTTATTTCTGCTGAAAAACACGTTTTGACACTCTCAGCACACTGGGGTTAAGAGCTGAGTGTGTTGGCTCTTCTGAGCCTTGTAGTTACATGGGGATTCAGTTGTCTGAAAAAACGCGTTTATTTCGGGCTGAAAAACACGTTTTGAAAAGTGTGCTGTTACTGCCCCATAACTTACATGGGGTTGACCAAACTTGCAGAAACATGTTTATTTCTGCTGAAAAACACGTTTTGGCACTTTCTGCACACTGGGGTTAAGAGCTGAGTGTGTTGGCTCTTCTGAGCCTTGCATTTACATTGGAATTCTGAAGTCTGAAAAAACGCGTTTATTTCGGCCTGAAAAACACGTTTTGAAAAGTGTGCTGTTACTGCCCCATAACTTACATGGGGGTGACCAAACTTGCAGAAACATGTTTATTTCTGCTGAAAAACACGTTTTGACACTTTCAGCACACTGGGGTTAAGAGCTGAGTGTATGGGCTCTTCTGAGCCTTGCAGTTACATTGGAATTCTGAAGTCTGAAAAAACGCGTTTATTTCGGGCTGAAAAACACGGTTTGAAAAGTGTGCTGTTACTGTCCCATAACTTACATGGGGTTGACCAAACTTGCAGAAACATGTTTATTTCTGCTGAAAAACACGTTTTGACACTTTCAGCACACTGGGGTTAAGACCTGAGTGTGTGGGCTCTTCTGAGCCTTGCAGTTACATAGGGATACAGCTGTCTGAAAAAACGCGTTTATTTCGGGCTGAAAAACACGTTTTGAAAAGTGTGCTGTTACTGCCCCATTACTTACATGGGGGTGACCAAACTTGCAGAAACATGTTTATTTCTGCTGAAAAACACGTTTTGACACTTTCAGCACACTGGGGTTAAGAGCTGAGTGTGTGGGCTCTTCTGAGCCTTGTAGTTACATGGGGATTCAGTTGTCTGAAAAAACGCGTTTATTTCGGGCTGAAAAACACGTTTTGAGAAGTGTGCTGTTCTTGACCCATAAGTTACATGGGGTTGACCAAAGTTGCAGAAACATGTTTATTTCTGCTGAAAAACACATTTTGGCCACTTCTGCACACTGGGGTTAAGAGTTGAGTCAGTGAGCTCTTCGGAGCCTAGCAGTAATATTGAGATTCCAAGGTTTGAAAAAACGCATTTATTTCGGCTGAAAAACACGTTTTGAGAAGTGTGCTGGCCCTGCCCTATAAGTTACATGGAGTTGACCAAAGTTGCAGAAACATGTTTAATTCTGCTGAAAAACACGTTTTGACCACTTCTGCACACTGGGGTTAAAAGTTGAGTCAGTGAGCTCTTCTGACCCTAGCAGTAACATTGAGATTCCAAGGTTTGAAAATACGCGTTTATTTCAGCTGAAAAACACGTTTTGAGAAGTGTGCTGGCCCTGCCCTATAAGTTACATGGGGGTGACCAAAGTTGCAGAAACATGTTTATTTCTGCTGAAAAACACGTTTTGACACTTTCAGCACACTGAGGTTAAGAGCTGAGTGTGTGGGCTCTTCTGAGCCTTGCAGTTACATTGGGATTCTGAAGACTGAAAAAACGCGGTTATTTCGGGCTGAAAAACACGTTTTGAAAAGTGAGCTCTTTCTGCACCATAAGTTACATGGGGTTGACCAAACTTGCAGAAACATGTTTATTTCTGCTGAAAACATGTTTTGACACTTTCTGCACAATGGGGTTAAGAGCTGAGTGTGTGGGCTCTTCTGAGCCTTGCAGTTACATAGGGATTCAGCGGTCTGAAAAAATGCGTTTATTTCGGGCTGAAAAACACGTTTTGAAAAGTGTGCTGTTACTGCCCCATAACTTACATGGGGGTGACCAAACTTGCAGAAACATGTTTTTTTCTGCTGAAAAACACGTTTTGACACTTTCAGCACACTGGGGTTAAGAGCTGAGTGTGTGGGCTCTTCTGAGCCTTGTAGTTACATGGGGATTCAGTTGTCTGAAAAAACGCGTTTATTTCGGGCTGAAAAACACGATTTGAAAAGTGTGCTGTTCTTGACCCATAAGTTACATGGGATTGACCAAAGTTGCAGAAACATGTTTATTTCTGCTGAAAAACACGTTTTGACCACTTGTGCACACTGGGGTTAGGAGTTGAGTCAGTGAGCTCTTCTGAGCCTAGCAGTAACTTTGAGATTCCAAGGTTTGAAAAAACGCGTTAATTTCGGCTGAAAAACACGTTTTGAGAAGTGTGCTGGCCCTGCCCTATAAGTTACATGGGGTGACCAAAGTTGCAGAAACATGTTTATTTCTGCTGAAAAACGCGTTTTGACTCCTTCTGCACACTGGGGTTAAGGGCTGTCTCATTGGTCTCTTCTGAGCCAGGCAGTTACTTTGGGACAACTGTACAGTGTTAACCTAATAATACTTGTCAAGTTCTCCATCAAATACATTGTAATTTTAAAATATTTTAGCTGAAGGTTCATTAGGAATTCACCCGCCAGCCACTCGAAGATCAAACTTCAGGGGTGAACATGATTTTCTTATAAATTGCCAATGATGGTCATTATTGGACATTCCCGCTGATATTGACTTAAATATTCAATTATTCAAACATTGTACTTTGCCTTTTCCACAGAAGAAATACAGATTCAGCCATTCAAAACGGGTGAGTTACGCTGCGTTAAAATGCAGTGGATGTTTTGCTACATACCGCCTCCTACCGCAACATTTCACATGTAATTGAAATAGGATAGTACCTTGTAAAACCACCAGGTGAAGCTAATAAAGCTTAAGGTCTTATGTACAGCATTTGATGTGTCGCCAGAAAACGCCCAGTTTCGAATCCTGGTCACTGCTGCGGGACAATCTTTTTCCAATTACGAATTTATGCTGTATACTGTTTAGACTTTTAAACATTAAACATTTTTAAAACATGTTAAACATTAAACATTAAAAAGATGGTATATTTTATAAAAGCAAGATTGCTCAGCTGGACAAAAGTACACAACCTTCCACCTTCATCATAAATATATTAATTATGCATAAATATGTTATGGATCAAAGTCTTTAATTTGGTAACTTACATGGGTTCTGGTTTTAACATGCTTGTTCTAACATTATTAATATTATTTTCTGTACTTCATAAAAAAGTTAAAAGGTTTTATCCTTTTCTAAGAATACGTAGTAAGAACACCACTCGCTGTTATTAATAATAATAATTGCTTACACTTATATAGTGCTTTTCTGGACACTCTACTCAAAGCGCTTTACAGGTAATGGGGACTCCCCTTCACCACCACCAATGTGCTGCCCCACCTGGATGATGTGACGGCAGCCATAGTGCGCCAGACCGCTCACCACACATCAGCTATTAGTGTGGAGGAGAGCAGAGTAATGAAGCCAATTCATAGATGGGGATTATTAGGAGGCCATGACTGGTAAGGGCCAATGGAAAATTTGTCCAGGACGCTGGGGTTACACTCCTACTCTTTTCGAGAAACGCCCTGGGATTTTTAATGACCACAGAGAGTCAGGACCTTGGGTTTTACATTTCATCGGAAGGATTATTGTAAAAAAATAAATGTTGTAGTGATGTAACATCACTTGATAGTTATATGAATATGGAATCATGTAACTAATCACCTGAATTTGTGTATCTGGATAAAATAAGCGATGGAACTTGAACTTGAACTTGAACTTTATTGCCATATGTAACCGGTACTGGTACAATGGAATTCTTACTTACAGAAAGTCTCTCGTTTGTAAAACAAGTGTAAAAAACAAAACAAAGGTTGTGTGATTAAGGATTTCTTCGCAAAATTCTTTAAGTTAAACAAAGTAGGGAAGAAGGGTTATTTTTACAATTGGCACATCGAGATTCTGACAAGGCTACAGTTGGCTTATTATTCCCGTTTTTCATTCCACCTTAAGTGATGTTATGTCGCCTTTCGCCTGTAGATAGCTCTCTTCAGTCCATACTAATCCGGATGGAATACTCCAGACATTCTCAGTGAATATATTTCAGAAAATTGCAAACCAATTTTGAAAAACTAACAATAACACTAACTTGCACTGGGAAAAAGTAATTGCACTTTCTGCTGTGGTTCTCCTTCCTGGTGATAAAATCGTCTCACAATTCACACTGAGGTGTGAGAGACAATGTAACAGACTAGAAAATCATGAAGTACAAGAAAATTTACTGTACCATTTTTTAAATATGACCTTGTGAACATGGCATGTGAGGATTTATAGTCAACAAAACAGTGCACCTTCTGCTGATTTGATTTGTCCCTCCTTCCTCGTTACCAAAACATCTTAATATTCTGACACTAAGGTAAGAGAGACAAAATCACTCATCATGTAATTGAGACGCTTCGCTGTTGCATTTCTGAGTTGTAACATTCTGAACATGGCATGTTAAAGTATATAGAAAACCTAGTTCAGGACAGGCTAATTGCAATTCATAGTGATTTGTCATCGTCTTACTTTCCGAATGAAAAACATATTTTTCAGTGATTATGACACTCACTAAAGCCCTAATGACATAAAATATGCTTCAATGTCAAAATTAAAAATCCTGGAAAAATGCCCACAGTGATTATAGCACAGAGGCTCCTTGTTACATTTTACACACAATTACAGCTGGACTGTAAACACAACACCCTGGTGCTTTCATGGCTATCTCATGACTTTAATCATGTTTCTCTTTTTACTACCCTTCCTACTTTCCACCAGTTTGTTAAGTGCTCTACCAGGCAAAACTGGACTTACTGTATGCCAATGTTAAGGAAGCCTATATAGCTCTACTGCCCTCCCCCCTTGGCAGATCAGATCACAACCTGCTTACACAACCATACAAGCCTATTGTCCAGCGCCTACCTGTGACCATGAGGACTGTGAGGACCTGGTCTCAGGAGGCTATTGAGGATCTATGTGGTGCTCTGGACTCTACAGACTGGGATGTGCTGTGCGAGCCGCCGGGGACAACATTCTGTGTTACTGTGTTACTGTGTTACTGACTACATCAACTTCTGTGTGGATAACACCTGCCAAATGAGTACACTGCTTTCCCAATAATAAACCCTGGATCACCATCGACCTGAAGGCTCTTCTGAATGAATGACAAGGGGAGACAGGGAAGAGGTCAAGCGGGTAGAAAGGGAACTAAAGCAGAAGTTAAGGGAGAGTAAGAACGCCTACAGGAGGAGGGTAGAGGACAAGCTGCAAATGAATAGGATGAGGGACATATGGAGCAGTCTGAGAGAGATCACTGGCTTCAAGCAGACTGGGGGAGTAACAGAGGGGAACCTGGAGATGGCCAACAAACTGAACCATTTCTTTAATATGTTTGATGCAGGGTCCTCAGCAGTTCACCACCCAGTCCCCCACAGCCACTCACCCCCGAAGCCCTCGTAGTTGCGATTGCCCTACACCTCCTCCATTCCCCCACAACCATGGCCGCCTATAGCCATAACCCCCAGCAGCTACTCACAGCCCCCAGCCAGCCCCCATAACCAGCCCCCACAGATGCCTGTCTCCAACAACTCCTCCATTAGCACCAGCACCGCTGACCATGCTATGAGCACCATCCCTCAGGCCAGGCTAACCATCAAGTCGAACAGGTGAAGAGGTTCTACCAGGGCAAGGTTCCAGGGCCAGATGGTGTCTGTCCCAGAGTCTTGAGGGCCTGCGCTGATCAGCTGAGTGGAGTGCTCCAGAGCCTGTTTAACCTGAGTCTGAGCCTGGAGAGAGACCCTGTGCTCTGGAAAACATCATGCCTGGTCCCAATACCAAAGAAAGGGCGCCCCATTGTCCTCAGTGACTACAGACCAGTAGTGCTGACTTCACACATTATGAAGACCCTGGAGAGGCTGGTCTTGGCCCACCTGAGACCCCTTGTTAGTACATCCCTGGACACCTTGTAGTTCACCTCCCATGAACAAGATCATCAAGAAGGCAAGTTCTATCATTGGGTCTTATCTGGACACTCTGGAGGTAGTTGCTGAGTGGAGAATGGCGTCCAAATTAATATCCATCATGGACAATGTCTCCCACCCCCTCCATGACATGCTTGTTGGAATGAAGAGCACGTTCAGCAACAGGCTGATCCTACCATGGTGTTACAAGGAGCATTACAGAAGATTGTTCATGTCTACTGCCGTAAGACTTTACCACCCAACCATGTATGTCTGGGCAGGGACAACACTGACCTTGACCTGTTGTGACACCTGAAACCTGATTCCTCTGTAACAACTGGTGCTCAGTTTTACTGGTGTTCTGTCTACATATGGTTTATAGATGTGCAATACATGGAAGTGGAATGGGCAATTGATTTATTATTCACAACTATGCGATAGTTACCTACTCTGTGCAGTATGCTTGGAATTGTGTAATATCTATACTGTGTAGTACATCTTCCTTGTGTTTTGGTTTATTCATACTTTTTGTGTGTGCTTTTTCTGTTTTATTTGTAATTCTTTGTTCCTTTTTTAAAATTTATTTACTGTGTTGTACTACTGTATTTGTACTGTACTGTGTTGATTGTGCCTGACTGCTGTAGCACTTGAATTCCTGCATGGGATTAATTATCTACCTACCTAGAGGAATGTTATATATCAGGTGGGTAGCTGCGTCAGCATGCGTAGGCTGCAAAGGAACAAGTAAAGGTTTATTCCATGCTGAAAAGACAAGAAAGAAAACACAACGTTTTAGCTGTGGGCAAGACTTTCTTCAGGTGTAAGAAAGATACGGCAGTCATTAAAGATAATTATCTTTTATCTTTGCTGACTGCAGTTTATCTTTGATGACAACATCAAAAAAGTTTAAGAACTTCAATGGGTTACAGCTCCACATCATCTTCCTTTTATAATTAATCTCATCAGATCCCTCAACTCTACCATTTTCTTACTTCAGGGAAGGATAAAAAATTCAATCATCTTCTACAGAGAAAAACCATTAACACCCCTTCCACCTCCACCAATCCTTACCTTGTTGTTACTATACCCTCTGACCTTTCCCTTTCGCAGGATAAGCAATCTCCTCTCAGCAAAGGCCTCAAAGATGTTTTTCATTCAGAAAGTAAGACAATGACAAATCTGTTACGATCCCTGCCTCTCGGCAACGAAAGAGGCAGAAGAAGGCGTAGCCTTTGTTCATCAGCCCACCTATCAGTGTACGCTTTCACCACCACACCTCCGTCTCATCTGGTATTTAAGCATTAGTCTTTCCCTACCCACTCGCTCAGTATTGGTTTCCCTTTCGAGCTACTTAGTTGCGCTACGCCTTCTACCTCCTCATACTGTTCTGGTTCCGACTTTGGTTTATCCCCTTTTACTACGTCTTTTGGATTATGGCTCGGCTTCGGTTGCTTTCTCCTGTTTGGATCACTGGCTTCCCCTGGACTCTCGGCTCTCTCCTTCGTCTACGGTTTTGGATTACGGTCTGGCTTTGGCTACTCTCTCCCTGTTTGGATCACTGGCTTCCCCTGGACTCTCGGCTCTCTCCTTCGGCTACGGTATTTGGATCACGACTTGTCTCTATCGGCTCCCACAAGTGGGTTCACTACTTGGTTTCGGTTTCACTGGCCGAATCCGTAACAAAATCACTATGAATTGCAATTAGCCTGTCCTGAACTAGGTTTTCTATATACTTTAACATGCCATGTTCAGAATGTCACAACCCAGAAATGCAAGTGTCGTAATTACAAATGTACAATGAGTGATTTTGTCTCTTTTACCTTAGTGTCTAAATATAAAGATGTTTTGGTAATGAAGAAAAATGAACAAAGCAAATCAGCAGAAGGTGCGCTATTTTGTTGACTATAAATCCTCACATGCCATGTTCTCAGGGTCATATTTAAAAAATGGTACAATAAATTTTCTTGTACTTCATGATTTTCATAGTTTATTATATTATCTCTCACACCTCAGAGTCAGAATTTTGAGATGTTTTTATAATTAGGATGGAGGGCCATAGAAATACAGCAGAAAGTGTAATCAGGTTTTCTTAATGCATTCTTTCATGCCATGTTCAGAGGGTCATATTTAAAAAATGGTACAGTAAAGTTTCCTGAAGTTCAGGATTTTGACACTCTGTTACATTGTCTCTCACACCTTGATGTCAGAATTGTGTGATGATTTTGTGAATTCACGTTTTACCTTTGTCTTATTTACTCGTTGTCTAACATGCCAGTTTGTGTTATTGTGAGTTTTGAAATTTGATTTTCGATTTTCTGATATGCGTTTCATACAAAAATGCAATTTGGACAGTCACTATTTACTTACATATTGCCCTTTCCTGAGGATATGTGCAGTAATCCATCTGGATTAGTACATTTAAAAAAGACTGTAGAGAGCCATCTACAGGCAAAAGGCGACATAACATCACAGCAGCAGCATTAAGGTGAGACGAAAAACGCAAATTAGATGCTGACGAATAAGAAGCCGACTTCAGCCTTGTGAGATTCTGACTGATTTAATTCCCCTCATTTAGCTGAAACAGATAAAAAAAATCATGCAGTAGTTATATGTTTTGGAAGGCGCTCTGTTTACGTTATGGTTAAACAGACATCGTATGTGCAGAACAAACTTGGAGTTCAGTTGAACTTGTGCCTAATCCGGTTCCCAGGGCTCAGCACTGTTGTACTAATTAGCCCAAACTGCAGGGGACTGTGCATCAGAACATTTCAATTCATCTGTTTAGTAGGTTAATACGTAGGCCACGTTAATATACAGTTATTACTTTGTCTGTTTCTTGTTTATATTTAAACTAAATTTCCTGACAAGTTAATGTTAGTTTTTAACTTGAGAACTGCATTTAGGCTACAATTTACTGAATGAGGATACATAGTTATTAATGAAATATTCAATTGCTATTAGTCATGAAACAAATGAGAACCGCAGCTACACGTTTGAAACAGAATGCTACTGTACTATTGCGGCTTTAATTTCCTTTGTTTAACAAGACACTCTGGACGAACAAGCTAATTCATCACTACTGCTAAATCATTACAAAAGACACCAACTCCAGTGCTCCAGCAACTGTTCAACCTGAGCCTGCGCTTGGAGAAAGTCCCTGTGCTCTGGAAGACATCATGCCTGGTCCCGGTACCAAAGAAGGGGCGCCCCTCTGTCCTCAATGACTATAGACCAGTTGCACTGACTTCTCACTTCATGAAAACAATGGAGAGTCTGAAGTCCCACCTGAGACCCCTGGTCAGTTCATTGCTGGACACCCTGCAGTTCGCCTACCAGCCCAGTGTTGGTGTTGTAGCGGCAATGCTTGTTAATAAGACAGGATTAAGCGTTGGTATGCTTTCCTAAATGAGGCCCCATCTCACCCTCCATCTCTGTGGTGCAGCCACAGAGAAAGTATTCATGCAGGCTGATTTAAGATGTTTTCTTTTGATAAGGGACAGCTCCCAGACGGGGATGCACTAAGCTAAGCCTGGCTATCATGATCAATGGTCATCCATTGGCGCCTAGCTGTCTAGGGAGTGCCGAATGGACATCTGGACTGCATTCCCAAGTGTCAAGAGTAAGTGACTCATATCTCACCTTGATCAACCAATCAGGGACTGGCAGGGCGTTGTAATACCACGTGGGTCTCCAATGCCCGCCAAACTCTCAACCAATCAGCACACATCTGTGTCTTGGTCAAAAAGGGAGCGCAAGCTCAGATCTGGGCTCTCCTTGGCCATTTTCACGCATCCTCAGAGACAATCACGTGACAACTGCTGTTGTCTGCAAAGGGACTTGGACTTTGTTCTAAGCGCAAGGCCGAGGATCCCGTACGTACTCAGAATTCTACCAACGTGTATGCTCCGCTTGATCAACGGCAGCCTACAGTTGGACCCTTGTCGACAACCTGAATAGCTTATTCAGAAGCAGCGCTGTACCGGGAACGAACCAGCTTCTTCCCAGGCAAAAGAGTGACTTGTGAGGACTCGCGGTCACACTTTGTGCATAGAGACTTTCTACTAGCCAGCCGGACTGCTGGTAGATCCCCTCAGAGCAACGACTGCCCTGCGCGCCGCAGTTAGATTCCTCCGCCCGTCCTACTCCGAGCTGCACCTCGACTGGTTGGCCGGTAGCCAGAGGACGCCGGGACAACGCCCATTGGACAACCACTGGAACAGAGGTTGCAACAGAGCCGCTGGTTTGGTGAGTAATGTATTTACTTACGAGTTTAGAGTAACAGTGGGTAAAAACACTGATTAGCGATTTGGTAACCGAACTATATATATTGACATATATTCTCTGTTGTGTATCTCTTTGTGTTTGCATCTTCGAGATTATATACCTTGTATATTGAAAACCCTCACAGTAAGGTCTGCAGATCGTATCCAGGCAGACTAGTATATGTTTGGTGCACAATTTATATTAATAAACGTATCTCGTGTATTGAACCCGTGTGTGTGCGTTGTTAGTTGTTCTGACGATTGATTTTCTAAAAGCCACAACGAACAACCTCGTGATTACTGCTACAATTAATAATTGTCTCAGTAAACCCATCAAACCTCTACAGTGTGGAGGATGCAATCATCTACCTGCTGCAAAGGGCCTACTCACACCTGGACAAGGCTAGCAACACTGTAAGGATTATGTTTTTCGACTTCTCCAGTGCCTTTAATACTATCCAGCATTTACTTCTAAGGAGGAAGCTGGAGGAGATGCAAGTCAGTGCCTCCATGATCTCATGGATCACTGACTATCTGACAGGCAGACCAAAGTCTGTGAGACTTCAGAACTGTGTGTCTGAACAAGTAGTAAGTAACTCAGGGGCTCATCAGGGGACAGTTCTTTCTCCGTTCCTCTTCACCCTCTGTACTTCGGACTCAGGTCCTTCAATGTATGTAGTAAGATGCTACAAATGTTCTATCAGTCGGTTGTGGTGAGTGCTATTTTCTACGCGGTAGTATTCTGGGGCTCTGGGATTAGAGCAGGGGATGCTAACAGGCTGAACAAACTCATCAGAAGAGCAAGCTCTGGCATTGGGTCTGACCTGGACCCCCTGGAGTTAGTGGCTGAGAGGACAATAATAATAATAATAATAATAATAATAATAATAATAATCATAATAATAATAATAATCATAATAATAATTGCTTACACTTATATAGTGCTTTTCTGGACACTCCACTATAAGCGCTTTACAGGTAATGGGGTCTCCCCTCCACCACCACCAATGTGCAGCATCCACCTGGATGATGCGACGGCAGCCATAGTGCGCCAGAACACTCACCACACATCAGCTATTAGTGGGGAGGAGAGCAGAGAGTAATGAAGCCGATTCATAGATGGGGATTATTAGCAGGCCATGATTGGTAAGGGCCAATTGGAAATTTGGCCAGGTGTCCAAACTAGAGGCCATCATGGACAATGTCTCCCATGCCCTCTATGACATGCTTGTAGAATTGAAGAGCACGTTCAACAATAGGCTGATCCAAACACGGTGCGACAGGGAGCGCTACAGAAGGTCATTCTTGCCTTCTGCCATAAGACTGTACAACACATCCACCCTGCGTCTGGGCAGAGGCAACATTGGCAGTGACCTGTTTCTGGACTGAACAGTAAACTGATACATCTGTTCTTTTTCTTATTTTTTTTCCTGTCTTTTTCCCTGTTTACAGCCATTTTCGTGCAATATATGCCAGGGACTTGTGCAATACGACTTTAAATTATATTTCTATATTTTTTTATTTATATAAATATTTTATATTTATATTGTGGAATACGACTTTTTTTGTGTTCTGGTTTGTTCTTTGTGTGTTCTGGACTGTGAGTAACTCTTTTAGTGCACCCCTCACTGTACTGATTGTATTATATGTATTGTATTATTATTATTGTATCATTCGTTACACTGTTGCTGTATTGTCTGTGTTAAGCTGCTGTTGCACTGCAATTTCCCTCATGGGATCAATAAAGTATCTATCTAACTAATGACTAGTGTTACGACCCCAAGTGTCTAGGGGTAAAGGGGTGTAACATTTAGGATAATCCTTTTGGAAGCAGGGGAATTCTGGTGAGGGACTAGGAAGCGTGATAACAAGAGTAAGGAACTAGAGTGGTGCCAAAGGAAAGAAAATAACAAACAAAATGGAGCTGGCTAGGACAGTGAGGGAAAGCTAATCTGACTACAAAAGAAAACCCGAAACACACGGTCTTCGGCGTCTTCAACACCCTAGGTAACCTGCACTGACTACCCAAAACCATACAAGACAAACGGCACTCATCCGTACTAAACTAGTGTACTAATACAAAATCAACTAAGTGTGTAAGTGTACCCAACAACCTAAACTAACCTTATATACAAAAGTTCACACAAAAACACAAGTGAACCAGGAAGACAAATAAGGGAAAACAAGAGTAATAAACAGGAGCAGGGTACAAAAGAACACAAAAGTTGAACATGTAACACTGGGGCAAGGTAATGACAAAACAAGGATGAACACACAAACAAATGAAAGTACAAAGAAACCAACAAGCCAAAGCTATCCGAAAATACACACACACAAAGCAAAACAAATCAACAAACGAAGCCGAAGCAATAACCAGAAGCAAAGCGAAGCGATAACCAAAACCAAACGGGACCGAAGTCAAACGAAAGGCCTTTTCTTTCTGAAAGCCTCCATGTTATACAGTGAATAAGATTTGTTCTGATTGGCTGAAGGCTGATTGATGATGACATCATATTGAAACAGTGGTGTGATAGTTGGCCAATGGGGAAGGGAGAACAATCAAGGGTCAGCAGTGTGGACATAACAGAAAAAACACACACAGAACACACACTGGGACGTAACACCCCCACCCATAAAAACAAACATCTAATGTTTGGACAATGAAGACAAAACCTATCAAACAATAGGCTATACTCTACCCCCAGCCAGGTCATTTCCAAGAATAAGAGTTACCCCTTTAATGGGTAGCGAAGGACGTACCCCAACCCTAACAAATCCAGTAACTAAACCACATTGTAGATGTAGACAGTGTAAAGGCACTTTCATAAAACCCATTTTGATGCCTTGAACTAATACACTCGAACCACAGAAAGATTGATCAGACAAAGGCAGTGCATCCACAACAATAAATGACTGGGCTGCTCCAGTATCTCTTAATATTTGAATTGTTTTCTGGTCTTCTGGTTTACCTGTTAGCGAAACCAATCCTTCCATAATGAATGGTTCATAACTAGGGTCAGGGAGACTGTTTTCACTAGACAAAGGAATAGCAGAACAGGAAACAGTCTTAACAAACCCAGCACTCTTAGGATGTTGCTGTTGCTGCTGTTTACGTTTTAGGGCCAAACAATCTGCAATTATATGACCCCTCTTGTGACAATAAAAACATTCACACTCCTCTTTAGGACGTGAGGAACTAGTTTTCACTGGGGGAGACTGAGACTGGGAACTTGGAGTAGACAAAGTCTTTACTTGCTACAACCCATTTATCAAAGAGAGTGCCCTTCTCTCTCGCAAATTCAACAAATGTCTGGTCTGACACTTTACAATGATTTCGGAAGCGTTGTCTATAAGCCTCAGGAACTAATTCATAAGCCCCTAGGATAGCAGCTTTCACAGTATTGTAATTCAAACCTTCTTCTAAAGAAAGTGTAGAACAAACTTCCTGAGCTTTGCCCACTAATCTACACTGCAAAAGCAGTGACCAAACCTCCTTAGGCCAACGAAGTGATGTGGCAATTCACTCGAATGGACCAAAGTACGAATCAACTGTTTTATTTTTTAACAAAACTGGAAATTAAACTTATAAAATTACTTGAGCAAAAATAGAAGCATTGTTTCTCTGACCTTCTAAGCATTTCTATTTTTTAAGGTAATACACTTCTTTACCACAGTTTGCCTTTTGCTTACTTTTGAGAACTTTCATTTTCTCTTTAAAAAAACTTTTCTCTCTCTCCTCCTGTGTCAAGTAGGAGCTTACAGTACGTTACAAATTAAGTTCTTTTGTAGTCAGTTCCAACATCTTCCTTTCAAAGTGTGGAAGAGCTTGTTTCACAGTAAGGTGAACCCTTTGGGCGAGGAATGTTCCTGCCTCGTGTACGACTACGCCACCTAACAATACATACGGGGTGCTAGAGTCCCTCTACATTACCACAGGTTCTATCTCCCAGAATCACCAATGCACACACAGACCAGCGACAAGCATTTGTATTGTATAAGTGCCCTTTTAATTTATTTACTACATTCACATTCACTATCATCCCAAAGACATAACGAAAACAGCATTCATAGCAACGAAAGGTCCTTCCCAGGGTCATAATGAATCCAGAGGGACAGCAGTCTCTCCTGTAAAGTACTGAAGAGAGGCCACTTTAACGTTTCTTCTTAGTACCTGTAGTCTTTGATGGCCCACTTCAAGAAGTGGGGTACCACCCAATCCTATTTCCCCAGTCTCCATTCAGGTAACAATAGAAATCCTCTGCGGGCTGTATTACATTCCCCTCAGTTTGAATCAGCTAGCTGGGACGGTTTCTTTGTTCCTTGCCTTCAGGTGTTAAAAGTCTCTGTACAGTACCTCTGTTCCAATGCCAATGTCTCCCATGGTTGTCAATTACAGTACCTCCGTGGTCTCGCACTCTGCAGCTTCCCTTGTGCTGCCTGTCGTCTCCAGGGTCCAGTAGGAATCGGGAGCCCCCTCTGTTCTGCTTCAGGTGTTTTTATTCCTCCCTTTAGCCAATCCCTCTAAGGGGGTTTTCCACTGTCCCTGTCAGAATCGGGTTTGCCCAGTGTTTTCCAAGAGGAAGCTTGTGTTGTTTGAGGGGTGTGGGAGTGCCGAGCTAGGTGTTATGGGCCCTTATCACTTCTTTGTTCACTCTCCGGCTCTCCCTCTTCCTCCCCTGGTCTGGCTAAAACTGGCTCAGCGACTCCTCACACCTCCAAGTATCGATATCTAATTGCTCCCTGATTGTCTTGGGTGTGACCGTTGTTACTGACTGATCCTGCTAGACGGTATTCATTAGAACAACTGCAGTCGCCCCCCTTGAGTGAGAGGCAACATTGACACCATCCTGGAAATCAACATAACCTAATCAATCACAGCCTGTTACTGCCTAAATGGCCCACATCCTGCGACACTCGCTGACGTGTTGCTCTGCTAAATCTTGTTGGCTGATCATCTCCCTCTTCCTGGTTATTGGGGTTTTCTGCACCACTCTCCACTCCACTACACCGGCTTACATGAGTGTCCAGGCCAGAGGGACCTTCGCTGTCAGAGTCAGTCTCGTCTTGTGGTTGCAGAGAATGCTGACGCTCCTCCATATGCTTAAGTGAAAAATTAATAAACACGCCAATGTAAACCTCTTATTTACAATTTGTTGAAAATAAAAATCTAAAGTTCTCTAAAGCTTTCTCAGTCAAGAACGAGAATTCACGTACTGTAGGGAGCTGTGTAAGCATGCGTAGGCAGCAAAAGATCAGCTAAACAGGGAAGAAAACGCTTTCAGAGAAAACAATGTTTCAGGTGTGAAGAATCCAGATCCCCAATTCAATTGCAGCCTAAACCTTCCCCCACACACCCTGCCCCCGCTGCGATTGGAATATACACAAAGCACTGGAACCTCTACAGTAGATGGTCAGGTGTAACATAGGGATAGTACATAATTCTGGCTTTATGAACTCACACCTGGGATTCGATTAATTCAAAATAACTTCTTTTTTTTAATTGAACCAGGTACTAGATTTTGTTTACATAAAAGTTATATCACTGGGCAGAGTGATGGAGACTGAGAAAAAAGGCAAGCACTACCATCTTTTACCCTTCCTTCTGGTGCAAGATGAGAATGGCTGGTTTTGGCTGGGACGAAACATTCCCTCCCATTTTTAATCATTCTGTGTCTGAATCAGAGCAGGTGAGAGAGAGAAGGAACAGACACAGAGAAAAATGTATCCTGTCTTCATTTCAAATTATATTTTACCTTCATTTTTTTACTTTATAAGTTCGTATTTTACTTATTTTCTCATTGTCAAATTCAATGTATATTTGAACAAATTATTGTACATTAGTGTTTTTACAAGATGTGGAAAAAGTGCAACAAATTATTACATTGCGAATTTTAATATTATTGATTACTAATAATTTATGCTAACACCTGACATTCAGAAAAAACAATCAAGAATAGTCTGTGGTATTTGTATAAATGAAAATTTTCTAAATGTTTTTAAAAAATAGAAGCTGTAGAAGGGTGTTTACGGTTAGTGGACGGTGCACTATTTTGTCAGCAACCTGCTAATCTGCTTAACACCTGTAGAAAACATGATTTTATTTCTGTATGGAATGTGTGTTGCATTAAAAAAATTAAAGTGTTAAAAAGAACTAACAGCTTACACAAAGACTCTTTGCTGATCACGCGGAAGAAAAAACACTCATTTTTTAAGCATAAAAAGTGTTTTTAAGTGATTTATATACAGTCTTCTCATGTTGATTTAAGTGTCCTTCTTTCAGTTGGGCTGCATGATTATTGTTATGATTTCTCTATTATTATCGAATCCATCAACTCGTTCACTTGTGATTATTTTGGAAATATTTTGACATGTTCCTTTTAACTCAGAGTTTGTAATGTGTGGCGCTCTGAACATGTTAAGCTTTGATGCAGTACAAATAAATGTATTTCCCACAAGCTATACTGTAGTGGCTTTAAAACTATACAACATCGCGCTGTTTGCATGTGACACATCTTTGTTCAAGTTTTAAAACTACGGTATGGAAAAACAAGTGTTAAGAAAAAACAGGACATTGCTGGTTGCTTTATGTTAAACAGCAACAATGACAACAGTGCATGCTACTGAAAATTCCTTCACCCTCCCCAGAACTGTCTATTTTACATAACATTACACAGCGGGGTGTTGACAGTCCTGGCCTTTGTGAGAAAGTGGAATACTGGTGTGTATTTTTTATTTAAATTACCAATACCAGCCATATTCAGTTTACATAATATGTTTATATTCCTAAATTAATGTTGTTTATGACGTTCACAGACATAATGCTCCTGTTATTTTTGTGCTCAAGTACCAAAATTTCCATTTAGCTGTTAAATTCCCTATTAATATTCAATATTAAGAGGATTTAAACATGCATAGTAAAGAGATTAAATGAGGCCAACTTCTCACTAACAGCCAACGCACCATGAGTGTCAGTCATTTTGGCCAGCCAATCACGTACAGTACTGTGGTATAACATGCTAATCTGTAGATAATTTAGCGCAGTACGGGGTTTTACTGCACATTTTGAATGGCTGCATCTGTAAATCATGAGGTGCCAAAGAAGTAGAGATTTCACCAAGTGAGTGGAAGCATCTGCAACGAAGGTGCAGTCGCTTCCACGCATCATAACACCACTAGGTCAGACAACAAGAACTGAAGAGCAGTCACGTAATTCTCTATTCACCCACTCAATTTGTAATACACCTCTCAAACTTCCAATTGAACTGAATAACAATTCCACTGTAAATACTGTTTGCAAGATGTATTGGGTGAACCTGAATGAAATATTTTAGCGTTGGCTCAAATGTGAGGAATTCCAGGAAACCTGAAAAACTAACGCTTGCAGTAAATGCCAGAAATGTAAAGCATGTAGGCATCATGAACAGAACAACACAGCACTCAGTAAAAACGACCTGAAGCCGCAATTCCTTTTTTTTTATCTCAGGCAGTGCATTATGACAAGGTGACTCTGCATAAGAAATGAGAAACGCTGAACAAAAACGTTTTTGCCATTATTACTACTCCTGCTGCTGTAGTTTTAAGGTCTAATCAGCGGGCATGTAAAGTTGTACAGGGGCTAGAGTACTTCGCACCATTCAAACTTCATGATGTGAATTTAAGCTTTTTTAAAAAATAATATATCTGAATCGAGGCTCAAAGTGGAAAGAAAGCTGAATTACATAAAGCTCATAAGGCACTGGGGATCACTGTATGCCATCAGGTTCCTACTGCCAGCTGGCAGGATGTCTTCTGCACTGATAACCAAGAATTGAATTTCATCTGTCGCAAGCTGTATGAATTTCTTGAAAAATAAGTTGTTCCAGAAAGGAAATAAATAATTGCATTCAAGTAAATCAGGCCGTATGTGATTGCCCACGATGTTACATTCTGTACAACAAGACAGGAAGAAAGATACCGCTGGGATTCAGATCCAGTATTTCTTGTTTACTAGACAGGCACTTTAACCATCTGTTACATCCCCATGTGTGTCCATATGTTTTGTGTTTTTTTTCCATTTCCTGTAATCAGCTAACCCCCTCCCCCCCATTGGTCCATCACTACACCATCTTTGCCGTTGCAATGTCATCATCAATCAGCTTCTCGGCCAATTAGAACACAGCTTATTCTCAATATAACTTGGAGGTTATCAGAACGAAGGGGCCTTTCACTTGACTTTGATTCTGCTCAGCTCAGCTTAATTTCACTTTCGTTTTGCTTCGGCTTCACTTCTCTGTTTTCGTTCGCTTCACTTCGTGCGTGTTTCCATATACCTTCGGCTTTGTTGGTTTGCATTCGTCTCCTTGTACTTTCGCTTGTTTGCATTTTCCTTATTTCGCCACTACCAAACTTGTTATATCAACCTCTGTGCTCTTTTGTACCCTATTCCTTCTGTCTACTCTTGTTTTTCCTTCTTTGTATTCATAGTTCACTTGTGTATTTGTGTGACCTTTTGTGTTAAGGGTTAGTAAAGGTTGTCAGGTACATTCTACACACATAGTTGATCTTTGTATTAGTAACACTAGTTTAGGACAGGCGAGTGCCTTTTGTCTTGTATGGTTGTGAAGCTTAGCCAGGGCATTAGAAGACACCAAAGACCAAGTGTTTCGGGTTTTGTTTTGTAGTTAGGTTAGTTTTCCCTCACTTTATTAGCCAGCTTAATTTTGTTTATTTTCTTTTCTTTGGCACCGCTCTAGTTCCCTTTCCCCGTGTGTTATTGTGTCCTGTCTACGTACCAGTCACTTATTCACTTTAAAATAACTTTTGCACAAAAACTTGTCACGCTTCCATAGGTCCCTCACCAGAAAACCCCCTGCATCCAAATCATCCTAAATGTTACACCCCTTTACCCCTGGACACTTGGGCTCGTAACACCATCTAAGCCATGGCACCAGCAGAGCACTACCCTTTTACAGCCACTTGAACACGCCACGCTGAGACTTCTGCTCGCTGAGCAAGTTGCCTCCTTTACATGCAACAGCAGCACGACCAGGAGAAAGGCTTTTATCTGGCACTTTTCATGTTCAAGGAGCTGAATGTTCTTTGTGTACAACAGGGTGTCCACTATACCCGCCACTGAAGCACACCCAAGCTCGGCGGCTTGACATCTCCCAAGGAAAATGTTGAAATTACAGGTGGAAAATGACCCTCGGCTATGGAGAAAGATGATCATCTTGAGTGTGCCACCTCATGATCCAACATGGGCAGTTTGGTGATGAGATGTCTGAGTGGTTAAGGCAATGGACTACTAAACCAGTGTGCTCTGCCCACGTGGGTTTGAATTTCATCCTCAATGAGCTCGGAGCTTTACTGGTTGCCCTTTTAAACTGGGTTTGTGTTCTTTTCCTCTTTTGCTTTTATACTACAGTAGTGACATTTCTAGTGGTTGCTGAACATGGTATAATAGGCTGACATCAGGAACACGTGACCCACAAGTAGTGACAGTATAAGTATCAATTGTGGATGCAGTATATTGCTTTGGGAGCAGCCATAACTTTCCTGGGGAAACAGGTGTGCTGTCATCATCTGCTCACAGCTAGACACATCTGCCTAAAAGTGTGTATTTGCTTTCAATGGTACAATTTATGTTACCAAAATCAACATAGTTTTTTATTGTTTCACAAAATATTGCCAATACAATTGATATCCAATATCCTCAGAACATTACCATTAAGTTTGTTTTCACTGCAGTGAAACTATTTTGTAACAAACCAACTAATTGTTTAATGCTGACAATAGCACTTTAGACAGAAGCTGAACATCAGTTGAATATACATTTTTACCAGTAAAATCGAAACGCATCACATGCTACACATCACATAACACAAGACAACCTAAGCTTTACAGAAATGTGTTTTTGTAACTAGATACATTAGCATAAAACAAATGAACATTTTTTTCCCATAGTTACATTCATCTTGTTTTCAGTTTAGAGAAGCAGGAAAATATAACTATACTTTATTGGTTCTCCAGCAATATAAGAATGCAAAAGCAAATGTTTGCAAAAAATACATAAATAACATGTTACCTTACCTTGAGAAGTGCATTTATTTTAATATTTTAATAAGAATGTTCACTATAAGTCTATAAAAACAAAACATTCTGCAACAAAGATGGCTGCCAAAGCCCTATACATTCAAATCAACCAGCTCTAGGATAAAAGTTCATTTGATAGGTTCCAATAGCTGTCATTCAGCAATTTCAGCCATTCAGAGACTTAAACCCCCCTCTCTTATAGTGTGCATGCGTAGATTTTATTTTGCTAAACCCATTTATTAGTAATACTTTATACACCAGGAATTACTGTAGAATGCCAGAAAAAGTGCAAAAAACTTTAAAAAGTGTACAAAACACTTTTTTAAATAAAAACTGTTAACAATATAAGAAGCCTCTGTAGGGCTGACAGTATTGAAATACTACGGTAAAATTTGTCTTCTTTTCATTATCTGTCTTATCTATTTTAAATTTTTTACAAGGTTGAGAAAACCAATTCATGCCCCGTCTTCATACAAAAAAATCATGCAGATTTTTTTAATACTTGTTCAATCACATTCAAACCTTTTTTTTTCATGGTCGTAGACATTTTAGAGGAGTCCAAGAAAACGAAATTTACAACTTAACAACAAAAAGAGAAAATGCAATAAAATAAATAAAAATGTGTACAAAGTAGGACATCTTAAAAAATCTGAATGTACAAGCAGAATGACCAAGGGGTTCTCTTTAATTCAAGATGACAACCATGTCTGTGGTGTGTGTTGTTTCCAAGATAATTAACGATATTAAGAGGTTCATCCATTCAGGAGGGCAGAGTGACCTTGACTTCCATTTTGAGGGAGGGGATGGATAAGGTTGAAGTGTTTCTAACTTGATTTTCCTTAGTTATTGATAAGAGGATTTAAAGTACTGTTAGAATGCCTGAGCATGTATTATTTACTTGGAGGCTGTGTTTTAATGTATAAATAAAGATAAAATAAGTTCTATGTCCTGGTTACATGGCCTTAGGCCACAAAATGTGATACTTCAGAAAAGTTGGGTAGAATTTCTACAGTCAACATATATAAACTTGGAAGCTGAAAAGATAAATGTAATGTCAAGCAAACATAATATGTTGCTTTCTACAAAAAACTCTCCCCACATTGAAGTTGAATGGTTTCTTTCACACAGTTACTACAGATGAACAACAACTTAAAATTCCTCCCAGACTGACTTTGACTGAACGGTGTACTGTGTGAGTACACTAATGTGTATTTAAGTCACCTGACAGAATAAAACTATTCCCACACTGAGTGTAGCAGAATGGTTTCTCTCCTGTGTGAAGGCGCTGGTGGACCCTTAAGGAATTTGAGAAACTAAAGCACTTCCCACAATGACTACAAATGAAGGGTCTTTCTCCTGTGTGAATACGCTGGTGTCTTTTTAAGTCATTTGACCGAATAAACCTCTTCCCACATTGACTACAGCTGAATGGTCTCTCTCCTGTGTGAGTGCGCTGGTGTGATTTTAAGACACTTGACTGATTAAAACTCTTCCCACATTGACTGCAGCTGAATGGTCTTTCTCCTGTGTGAGTGCGCTGATGAGTTTCTAAGTTGCTTGAATTATAAAAACTCTTCCCACACTGACTGCAGGAGAACGGTTTCTCTCCAGTGTGCGTGTGCTTATGGCAATTTAAAGTGTCTAATCGACTAAAACTCTTCCCACACTGACTACAGCTGAATGGCTTTTCTCCTGTGTGAGTGCGCTGGTGGCTTTTTAAGTTGCTTGACTGATTAAAACTCTTCCCACACTGACTGCAGCTGAACGGCTTTTCTCCTGTGTGAATGCGCTGGTGGTTTATTAAGTTGCTTATGTATTTAAACCCTTTCCCACACTCCCTGCAAGGGAACGGTCTCTCTCCTGTGTGAAGGCTCTGGTAAGGATTTGAAGTGCTAGATTTACAAAAACGCTGTTCTTGTCCATCCTGTAATGGCAGCTTGTCCCTTCCATCTGAGTGAGGACTCAAGTGATTCTTCCTCATCCTCTGGTCTCGCTGTGGTTTCTCACACTGCAAATGCTCCCAGTAATGATCTTGCTCTGTGTGCTGAAAGTGAGCTGTGTTCTCTCTATCATGTCCCTCAGTGTGTTGCTCTGCAGGGTCAATCAACTGGGGCTCCATGTCCTGCTCTGTAAGATGAAACTCAATCACTTCTTCTTTGAACTCTTGTACAGAGACACAGTCAAGTTCATTACAATGTTCTGCGATATTCTTGGTGTCCAGATTACTAGTCTTCTCTGTAAAAGCTAAGGGTCCATGTGTCTCACTCTCAGGCTCTGTCTTTATCGTGTGCACAGAGTCCAGATCCTGGGCACTCTGTCTCCTCTTTGTGTGCTGCTCACTGACTTTCTCTTTCCCTTCTGCGGCAGTGAGCTCCGTCTGCATCAGACTTGAGCCCCACTCCTCCTCACCGTACTGCTGTTCAAGAGGAGCCCTTTCCCCAGCATCAAGGAGAGCACTGGCCTCTGAGCCTGAAAACACAGCACAACAGAACAAGGCCTTTAACATGGGCCGAGAGTAGAAATCAAAAGGAACTTAAACTTTAAGTTTAAATTTGAAATAGCAAACAAATATAAACTGTCTAAATTAAGTTGTTAAAGCTCATTTTAAAACTTAATGTACACCAAAGAGTCAAATACACAAGAGCTGTCTGAACACAGATAACATGAAAAGCAACTGAAAATAATGATGATAAAACCACAACACAGAAGAAAGCAGATTTCATCCCAGTCTCAGACACACTGGACACTACAGTGCATTAACACTGCCCAGATACAGATACACTGACTGGACACTACAGTACATTAACACTGCACTAAGAGAGAGAGAGAGAGAGATAAATACATACTGACTAAACTCAACAGTACATTTACATTGCAATGATAGAGGTATGTAATATATGTAATAATACATATTCCTGCCATTCAAAACGTGCAGGGTACACTGCGTTAAAACACTGTGGGTGTGGCACATTGTATCACATCTTACCGCATCTTAATTGAAATATGATAATAGTATCCGGATGTTGTACTTTCCCTTTTCCACAGAAGAACTACAGATCCAGCCATTCAAAATGAGTGAGTTATGCTGTGTTAAAACACAGCGGACTTTGTGCAACATACCGCCTCATCCTGCAACATTTCACATGCAATTCACATAGAATAACAGTACCTTGCAAAACTGCCAGGTGGAGCTAATAAAGCTGAACGTCTCATGTACAGCATTTGAGCTGTCGCCAGAAAATGCCCGGTTTCTAATCACTGCTGAGGAACAATTTTTTTACAATTAAGAACTTTAGTTGTATACTCTTTAGACTTTTAATCATTTTAAACTGTGTATTACAGCATGTTAATCATTAAACATAAAAAGTCTGTATATTTTATAAATGCAAGATTGCTCAGTTGGACAAAAGTACACAACCTTCCACCTTCATCATAAATATATTAATTATGCATAAACATTTTATGCATCAAAGTCTTTAATTTGGTAACTTACATAGGTTCTGGTTTTAACATGCTTGTTCTAACATTATTAAGCTTATATTCTGTACTTCATAAAAACTTATAACATTTTATCCTTTTCTAAAAATACATAGTAAGAACACCACTCGCTGTTACTGTAAAAAGATACATTTTGTAGTGATTTAACATCACTTGATAGTTATATTAATATGGAATTGTGTAACTAAGCAGCTAAAGTATCACAAGTAAACATTTTGGAAACATTTTAACATCTGTTTCTTTTTTAAAAACTTTTATTGTCCTTGTAGTGATAATGGACAAAGCACTGCACCCAATGGTTCAAAGCCTGATTAGAGTATTACTTTCCATTTGTTTCTTATATAGTGAATACATAAAAATAGTTCACTATTATAGCTTGTTGTTGGCTTTGGCATGAATTTGTGTATCTGGATAAAATAAGTACAGGTTGAGAATCTCTTATCCGAAATTCCTGGGACCGAAAGTGTTGCGAGTTTCGGATTTTGGAATAGTTTTATATTTGCATCTATAAAATGGGACAGCTTGGGATGGGACCCAAGTCTGAACACGATATCCATTTACATTTCATAATATAGCTTATACATATACCCTGAATGTAGTTTTATACAAATTTTTAATAATTTTTTTTAACATAATACCATTAGAAAGGTAAGATATCAGTCTCCACCTATGATGTCATGTTTTGATTAAAAGGTTATAGTACACGTACGCCATTTGTATTTTATTTTTTACTAAACAGGTATTTTGTTTTATGTAAGGTATAAAAACAAAGCATTGAATGTGATGACAGGTAAATAAAATAAAAACTGAAAAAAGTCAGCATTTTATTTTTAAAGTAATGTGCAAGTAATGACGCTAGTCAAATTACACTCATACATGGAGGTGAAATTCAGATCTCACGTAAAAATAACATTTTGTACAAAACAAAACACGATGATCACTGCTTACAAACTTGAAGATAAATGCAGCACCAGACATTACAACAACATCAGGTCCGAGAAACTTGAGGGAGAGGGTACGTCATCGATGACATCACTGTGAGCTGGAAAGTTCAGTAAATTATCAGTATCCACCTACGATATCTTCATTTTTCGCTCTATGTAATGTTTTTCTATTTTTCATTAACTTTTGTTCATCACTTTCAGCACAGAACCTTAACAGTTTGTCCTTTTGTTTCTTCAGGTGGTACATAGTGGTTGTTCCAACACCAAACTTCTCAGTCAGACGCTTCACACTTATACCGCTGTCAAGTTTCTTCAACAACAGCATTCAAAAAACGTTCAGATTTTGAAGGTTTTCGGATTTTGGAATTTCGGATAAAGGATTTTCAACCTGTTATGCTATTGTGATTAAGGATTTCTTTGCGAAATTCTTTAAGTTAAACAAAGGAGGTAGGAAGGGTTATTTTTACAAATGGCACTCCGAGATTCTGACTGATTTAATTCCCCTCATTAAGCTGAAACGGATAAAGAAATCATGCAGTACTTATATGTATTGGAAGGCGCTCTATTTTATTAACAGACACTCCGAGTCAAACTTGTGTTGTACAGTGATATAGACATGGGTAATGTCATCCCCATTAAACAATGTGCTTATCGTGCAAATCCTGCTAAACAAGAAATTAGACACAGGAAGAGTATTATTGGACAATTTTGTGTGGCTCTGGTGGAATCTGTCTGTAAACTTAAGAGTTACAGAGGAGACACATTGTGTGTCACCTCCTTTTACACTTGTAAGAACATTCCAATGTTAATATGACATGGAAGATATTATTAACAACCTTTTAAATCAGTAGCTGTTAACTCTACTTCACACCTGCATGTCAAGGTCACAGTTTCAACATAAATAAACTTCACACATTTGATTGAATGAGGACGTCATGATTGTTACGCAAGGATGTGTAACATGACAATTTGTTACAGTTACCATCAGGAGAAAAAAAAAGTTTATTTTTCATTTATTTGTAGCTGCTGCAGTGGCTTGCAATGGCTGGATAGTTAACACTTCCCAATTACTCTGTCAGTCTGTCCGTGGGTGGATGGGGGGAGCTCTCCTTGACAGCTGACCTCCATATGCTTAAGTGAAAAATTAATAAACACGCCAATGTAAACCTCTTATTTACAATTTGTTGAAAATAAAAATCTAAAGTTCTCTAAAGCTTTCTCAGTCAAGAACGAGAATTCACGTACTGTAGGGAGCTGTGTAAGCATGCGTAGGCAGCAAAAGATCAGCTAAACAGGGAAGAAAACGCTTTCAGAGAAAACAATGTTTCAGGTGTGAAGAATCCAGATCCCCAATTCAATTGCAGCCTAAACCTTCCCCCACACACCCTCCCCCCACTGCGATTGGAATATACACAAAGCACTGGAACCTCTACAGTAGATGGTCAGGTGTAACATAGGGATAGTACGTAATTCTGGCTTTATGAACTCACACCTGGGATTCGATTAATTCAAAATAACTTCTTTTTTTTTAAATTGTACCAGGTACTAGATTTTGTTTATATAAAAGTTATATCACTGGGCAGAGTGATGGAGACTGAGAAAAAAGGCAAGCACTACCATCTTTTACCCTTCCTTCTGGTGCAAGATGAGAATGGCTGGTTTTGGCTGGGACGAAACATTCCCTCCCATTTTTAATCATTCTGTGTCTGAATCAGAGCAGGTGAGAGAGAGAAGGAACAGACACAGAGAAAAATGTATCCTGTCTTCATTTCAAATTATATTTTACCTTCATTTTTTTACTTTATAAGTTTGTATTTTACTTATTTTCTCATTGTCAAATTCAATGTATATTTGAACAAATTATTGTACATTAGTGTTATTATTGCACACAAGATGTGGAAGAAGTGCAACAAATTATTACATTGCGAATTTTAATATTATTGATTACTAATAATTTATGCTAACACCTGACATTCAGAAAAAACAATCAAGAATAGTCTGTGGTATTTGTATAAATGAAAATTTTCTAAATATTTTTAAAAAATAGAAGCTGTAGAAGGGTGTTTACGGTTAGTGGACGGTGCACTATTTTGTCAGCAACCTGCTAATCTGCTTAACACCTGTAGAAAACATGATTTTATTTCTGTATGGAATGTGTGTTGCATTAAAAAAATTAAAGTGTTAAAAAGAACTTACAGCTTACACAAAGACTCTTTGCTGATCACGCGGAAGAAAAAACACTCATTTTTTAAGCATTAAAAGTGTTTTTAAGTGATTTATATACAGTCTTCTCATGTCGATTTAAGTGTCCTTCTTTCAGTTGGACTGCATGATTATTGTTATGATTTCTCTATTATTATCGAATCCATCAACTCGTTCACTTGTGATTATTTTGGAAATATTTTGACATGTTCCTTTTAACTCAGAGTTTGTATTGCGTGGCACTCTGAACAAGTTAAGCTTTGATGCAGTACAAATAAATGTATTTCCAACAAGCTATACTGTAGTGGCTTTAAAACTATACAACATCGCGCTGTTTGCACGTGACACATCTTTGTTCAAGTTTTAAAACTACGGTATGGAAAAACAAGTGTTAAGAAAAAACAGGACATTGCTGGTTGCTTTATGTTAAACAGCAACAATGACAACAGTGCATGCTACTGAAAATTCCTTCACCCTCCCCAGAACTGTCTATTTTACATAACATTACACAGCGGGGTGTTGACAGTCCTGGCCTTTGTGAGAAGTACGCAGCTGCGTTACATAACGTAGCTGCAATGGAATATACTAGTAGGTAAATGTTCATTCCAAGCTGGAAAGAAAAGACACAATGTGTCTCTTCTATAAATGTTCCGTTTACAGACCGTCCAAGGTCATTTATTATTAACAATATCCTTTTGTATCGCATTAAAATGGGAACGTTTTTCACAAGTGTAAATCCACCTATTTTTTAACCGCTTTATCCAGGACAGGTAACAGTTTCACCCCTTCCCTCTGCCTGCCTGACTTGTTCCCATTTTTAACCATTCTGTGTCCAAATCGCAGCAGGTGAGAGAGAGTAGGGAGAGACAGAAAAAAAGTGAACCCTGGTTTTTTGATAGTCAGAAGGCTTCAACTGATGCATAAAAAACATAGCATAATGCCTTCTCGTGTTATGAAGTCACTTACACCTGGGATCTGTTTTAATCAAACTAAGGTTTCTAAAAATGCAACCAGGTACTAGATATTGTTTAAATAAAAGCTGTGAAATGTTTCACAAATCGCAATCTTTAAATCTGTAGGTTGCAGGTTCTGTCATTCACATTTTTAATTCATTATTAATATCACTTAACATAGTATGAAAAACACAAAAAATGTTAATATAGTTCACATAATATTTACTTTTTTTTTATTTGTTAGAAGAAAAACTAGGATCGCCTACATAGAACCCCTTTCGGCAAACAGGCTGCTCGGAAACACAGCTGAGACGAACAGCTTAAAACTGTTTCTGAAGTAATGAGGCATGAATGAGTCAAATTAAAAATAAAACGTGTTTACAAAGAAAGTGGATTACAGTAATACTACCAGCTATATAAATACATATATTTACTGTAGATCCTTAAATTAATATCGTTATTATTTTTTTTAGATAAGCAATTCCATATTATATTCCCTATTTAGCGGATTCTAAAAAGTATGAGGTTTATTACTGTGATAAAGAGCGCAAGTATTCATAGAAAAGGTTACAACATGTTATACAGTGTTTCCGAAATTAAACAGAAGTCTGGAACACCCCCTCTCAAAAATAGACATTTAATAAATCGAAAGTTGTGAAAACAGTGACAAATCAACCCGAACAAAATACAATTTTAAAATACAAGCAGTTTGAAATGATTAGTTGTTATTAATACATCACTTAACTTTGAACATGTTCTGATATTTAGAAATATCAACAAATTCAATATAGTGTCGATAATATTTACTATTTTAGCTGTTCAAAGAAACGTTTATTTGTTAAAAGAAAACTCATGGCAACAGCTGGGTTTGAACCCCTGACCTCCAGCATGCAAGGCACATGCCTTACCCATTATACCAGCACGCCGCTTGACAGCTGTAGCTGTAGCTGAGAAGGGCAGGCAGAAGGTTTCCAAATAATCAAGGGTGAATGACTCAAATTGATGCAGATGTTAACAAAGAAAATTGTACTACTGTGATAATTCGAACTATATGAATATCATTATATCGTTATTAATTTCTTTAGATACACGATTCCATATTATATTCCCTATTAATCAAATTCTAAAAAGTATGCCTTTCGTTTACTGTGATAACGATCACAAGTATTCATAGAAAAGGTTAAAACATATTTTTTATGACGTACATAAACTTAATATAGTCAGAAGGAGCACATAAAAACTTTTCCAAAATAGCCACAGTAAGTAACCAAATGAAAAACTTTTGTTTAAAATGTTTATGAATAAAGTGGAATACTGGTGTGTATTTTTTATTTAAACTACCAATACCAGCCATATACAGTTTACAAACGTTTATGTTCCTAAATTAATATCGCTTATGACCTTCAGACACGTTATGCTCCTCATTTTTATGCTCAACTACTAAAATTTATTTTTAGTTCCATATTAATATTCAATATTAAGCAGATTTAAACATGCAAAGTAAAGAGATTAAATGAAGCAATCGTCTCACTAACAACCAATGCACCACAAATGCTGCCTGTAGGTCATTTAGGCCAGCCAGTCACATACTGTGGTGTAACGCGCTGAACTGTAGATAATTTCACACAGTACAGGGTTGTACCGTGCATTTTGAATGGCTGCATCTGTACATAAACATAGGGCTGGGCGATATGGCCAAAAACATTATCACGATAAAAATGTTCATATCAGTTGATATCGATAATTATCACGATAAATGTCAAATCATTATTTCTTTCAAGTTTAAAGGCAGATTTTTTCTCCTGAGTGAAAGTTGAAGAAACCAGATAGTTAATTGGTAAATTAAAGAACTCTTTATTTTAAGAACACAACAAACACTTGCCAAACAGCAGAAACATTAAACAAATCTGAAGAAGAGAGTATTCAAGTCTTTTTTATGTCAAAATATGCATGAGTAAAATTTACAAAATAAATATCTTAACAGAAATATTATTATCGTAAAAAGCCAAAATATCTCCAAATTACCGAAGCTGAATGACCTTTTCTGTCGACGATGTCATCGTTCTTCGAGCTGGTCGTTGGCAGCACTACATTTGCTTCAGTGTCACTCATTTCTCCACTCTAACTATAATCCTGTCAGCCACCACCGTGTGGGTCAACACCACCACGTTAGCTGCCACGGTCTGCAACATGCACGCGCACTCGCGCAGTATTTTGTGCGCATGCGCAAAGCATAAACATATATATCGAACTTTTGTTAAAATTATATTGAGGAAAATTATATTGCGATAATTATCGTTAGCGAATTATCGGCCAGCACTACATAAACACTGAATGGACACTACAGTACATTAACACTGCACTGAGTGGAGCGGAGCTAGTTCGGACACAGTGACGTCATCGCCCTCCCTGCACGTAGCAGGGACCTCAGCCAACTGGGCTGGGGGAGGTCTCATTTAGCTCACTCGGCTGGTTCTCTGTTGCGTTACGCTGGAGATTGCGGGACGAACCAGCGGGGTGGAGCAGCAAGGGCACATGAGCAAGAGGGATTAACAGACACACTGACTGGACACTCCAGTACATTAACACTGCACTGAGAGAGAGGGGTTAATACAGACACACTGACTGGACACTCCAGTACATTAACACTGCACTGAGAGAGAGGGGTTCATACAGACACACTGACTGGACACTCCAGTACATTAACACTGCACTGAGAGAGAGGGGTAAATACAGACACACTGACTGGACACTCCAGTACATTAACACTGCACTGAGAGAGAGGGGTTAATAAAGACACACTGACTGGACACTACAGTACATTAACACTGCACTGAGAGAGAGGGGTTCATACAGACACACTGACTGGACACTCCAGTACATTAACACTGCACTGAGAGAGAGGGGTTCATACAGACACACTGACTGGACACTCCAGTATATTAACACTGCACTGAGAGAGAGGGGTTCATACAGACACACTGACTGGACACTCCAGCACATTAACACTGCACTGAGAGAGAGAGAGAAGGGTTAATAGAGACACACTGACTGGACACTGTACAGTGTACATTAACACTCCACTGAGAGAGAGAGGGGTTAACAGACACACTGACTGGACACTACAGTACAGATCGAGCCATTCAAAATGAGAGAGGGATACTGTGTTAATTCACAGTGCACGGGTGGTAGGGTACCGTTCTGCAGGGGGGTTTTTTAAATAGGGTTGCACTACTGTGTAAAACCGCCAGGTGGAGCGCTGATAGCTTAACATGGCATGTGGAGCATTTGGGTTGTTGCCAGCAAACCCCTGGTTTCAAATACCAGTCAAGGCTGAGGAACAATCTTTTTCCAATTACAGAACTTAAGTTGTATACTGTTTATACTTTAAAAATTGTAAACTGTGTTACAGCATGTTAAACATTAAACTGATTAATAATTAGGTATATTTTATAAAAGCAAGATTGCTCAGTTAAACAAAAGTACACTTTCTTTATGAAGAAAGTATTCCACCTTCTTCATAAATATTTTATGCATCAAAGTCTTTAACTTGGTAACTTACAGTGGGTTATGGTTTTAACATGCTTGTTCAAACATTATAAAGTTTATATACTGTACTTCATAAAAAGTTATAATGTTTTATCCTTTTCTAAGAATAAGTAGTAAGAATTAAATACCTATTTAATGGCTATATTTGGCTATGTAAAGCTATTGAGTCGTGAAGAGCACGCCCCTATCCCTGTGTATTGCCAGTCAACTGGTGCCATATACAAAAAGTCATAAAACATTTCAGAAAAGTTTCACAAATCAAATCAAGATTGTAGAAGGTCAGAGGATCTGTCTAATGTGTAAAACGCCTTGTTACAGCATTGTGAGTGTTGTACTTAAAAAGCTATTGACTTCTGAGAAATCCCATGTATTGCCTGTACAATGGTACCATATTTAAAAAAATCACAAAACATTAAAGACATGTTTCACAAATCAAAGGAAGTTTGTGAAAGGTCAGAGACCCTACCCAGTGTGTAAAACACTTGGTTACAGTGTTGTGGTTAAAAAGCTATTGACTCATAAAGAGCACCCCCTTATCCCAGTGTATTGCGTGTGCAATGGTGCCATATTAGCATCAATCAAAAAGCTAAGGTTTATAAAAAGACAATTAGCTGACTGCTAAGTTAATGCAAAGGTTGTGAACATTTTCACAAGTCGCGGTCTTTAAAATGCGTTTGGTTTGAAAGCTTTAGTGTTTCCTTTACAAAGATATTGGCAACAGAACATTCGTGTGTTTGCAAAAAATGGAAACATTCACAATGTACTTTATACACAATGCAAGTGTTGTCTTAACTCTAGAAGGTTTCATAAAATTAGCATGCCAAAATGTATTTCAAACTTTGAGCTAACTTTGCCGTGTTCGCAAGTATTCATAAAAAAGGTTAGAACATTATAGCTTTTTATAAAATATATAAACTTAAAATAGTGAGAACGAGCAGGTCAAAACTTTCCCAAAATAACCAAAGTAAGTGACCAAGTGAAAGACTGATGCATAAAATGATCATGAAGAAGGTGGAATACAGTTGTGTATTTTTTATTTAAACTACCACTACCAGCCATAAAAAGTTTGTATAATATATTTATATTCCTAAATTAACGCAGTTTATGACGTTCAGAGACACGCTCCCTTTATTTTTATTGTAACGCATATGTCCACCATTGCATGTTGTTCGAGCCGGCTTACCAGCGCGGTGACGTCACCGCCCTTCCCTGTGATTAGCAGGGACCGCAGTCGCTGTGTTCCAGACTTTCCCTTTAGCTCAAGCGGCTGGGTTCCTGTTGAGACCCGGGTTCGAGTCCCCGATGGGAGGGGCCGACCTGAGGCAGCGGCGGGGGCGAGGGCGAGGGCGTGAACCCGAGAGCGCTACATTATGCACAGATACCAAAACGTCCCTTTGCATTGAGAGATAAATTAATACAGACAGTGACGTTGAAAATGTTCATCTGGCCGCTTGGGGTGTTCTTTTTCAACGCACAAATATCCTTTATTAAACATATCCTTTTTTATTTCTGTAATTTATGTATAAAATTATAATACAAATATAATAATTTTGGTAATGACGCTAATTTATAGAGATTGATTCAGTTATACAACTATGGTGTATTTTATTATTCTTACCTTCAGATTCATTCTCGTCCAAAAAACTAAAAATATTGCTTTACATGTCCGCAATCTGAATTCACAAATGCAAATAAAATAACGAAAGTTTTGCTAAGGACGCTGATCCAATGATGCGATTCTTCAGTCTAAACGTGCTGTTTTTAGCCCTGTTACTGTATTACCGATGTTTTCAGCACCATAACCGGACAACCGGAGTTAACTGTTGGTTCCAGTAAAGGATCCCGTTGCTACATGACACACGTCTTTCCCACTCCACTCTGCATCGCCCACTATATTCTCACCATTGAGGAAGGTAAAGACTGTTTTTAATCACACCACACTGACCTGACAGCTCCAGTTTCGTGTCCATTTCTTCTTTTATTTCTGCAGTGACTTCACAGGGAAGCGTGTGTCCAACACGATCTTTCTGTCCCTGATCTCCTCCTGCTCCCGACGTCTTCTCCCACAGCTGCAGTCTCCACTTCAGGCTCTCGTTTTCCTTTTTCAGCTGCGCCATTTCACCACCGAAACTGTCCTTCGCACACTGTGTGATTTTAAACACGGCCCGTCTTACCAGAATCTGGGAGATGCTGTGGAGTTTGTCTTGAAAGTCGTCCTCAGAGTCAGACATCCTGTTTCGGAAAATTTCTGACACTTCATACACGATCGATTTGAGCAAAACCTCCATTAAAGAGTGAAGCTGGGTTTGCAGAATTAACAGGCAATTCGCCATCTTCTTGCTAATCTGCGGACTCTGCACAGATCTGCAGCAAAATAGGGTCGCGCTTTCAGCAGTTGAAAAGTTACTTTTTAACAATTTCCTTGTTTATTATGCATCTAAAGTAGCCGATTCAATCATCGCTACGAGCTGAAATGTCTGCACAGGCGCGCGGCATGATGACATCAATGAGTGGAGCTGCTGCGAATCCAAAACACGCAAAGGGCCGAGCTGAGAAAGAGGAGTCCTGCAGCCGCGAATGAAACTCAGTTCACTTGCTAGCGCCACGTCGTTAGGAGGAGTGAATCGCCATCGGGTTACACTGTGTGTATAAATTCCGTGCGATTGCTAATCTATTCCCACATGCTCTACCTTCAAGGACATAATTATGCACAATATTTTCAATGAAGCGGTTTAATGTAGATAGGTAATCTGTTCCAATACGTTTATTTTCTTATTTTTTATCTTATTCAATATCTCTTTCCCATCAGCTTTTGTTAAAAAAATATTTAATGTTTAAATTACATTTAAATCGAAGTATCCAAGAGTATATATGAGTGTCAGATCTAATCATCAGTTAATCCCTTATGTTTTGCGATACACAATAAGCACAGAAATGCCAACAAATTATGAAAATGAAATAATTATGTCTCCTAAAGAAATAGAAAAGCTATATACAGGGAGTATAGAAAGTCACCACTCCCTTTAAAAATTTGAACCTTTTGTTGTATGACACTCTGAAAATAAAAACAAATTAAGTTAGGCTTGTTCCATTTTTATTTACACACAGTAACCCACATTAGCCAAGTGAAAATAAAATTATTAAATTAACATTAAAATACCTTATTTGGATAAGTGAACACCCCCCTTACAATTGCATTTCTAAACTTTTTCAGGTATAACCAATCACCTTACAGGTCAAACAACAAGCTAATTGGCTCCCAGCTGTGATCAGCTGTGGTGATTTTGATTAGTTCAGTGCTTGGAAGTGCATTTCAAAGCAAAGAATCCACTATGGGTGGAAAGGTGCCGTGACAATCGGAAGGATCTTCTCACTGTACACCACTAAATACTGCTCTCTCTCTAATCAGTTTCGCATGAGAATGTATATCATTGCCACCTGGGTCTTCATTAGCTAACATTAGAAACCCTATATAACATTCTCTCGTAATATCACCGTGTTCCCCTCAGAACCATGGCACCAGTCGTCGGACTGCGGACACCCGCTCATCCTCTCAGAGAAATCTCCTATTTCACGTAGATTCATACAATTTCATTAATACTTGCGGGCAACAAGAACACTACTCAGTGACAACACGTCAGCTCTGTACCTGGACTAGAGGTCCGTCGGTGAAAAAGGCAGCCAGAAAAATCCCACACTATTAAAGTGCTTTCAAAAGAGCTTTGAGATAAAGTTGTGGAAAGGCACAAATCAGGAGATGGGTATAAAAAGATTTAAAAGGCTTTAAGTATCAGTTGGAACATAGTTAAGACCATCATTAAGACGTGGAAGACGTATTGCACCACCCAGACCTTGTCTAGATCAGGCTGTCCGTCCAAAGTGGATGACCGAGCAAGAAGGAGAATGACCAGAGAGGCTACCAAGAGGTCAAAAGAGCTACAGGCCTTTATGGCAAAGACTTGTCATTGTGTGCATGTGACAATATCACAAGCACTCCACAACTCTTCAGCTGGGATTGGGATCAGTCAGTCAGGATAGAAGGGAAGATGGATGGTTGAAAATACAGGCAAATTCTTGAAGATAACCTGCAGCCCTCAGCCAGCCTGTCAACATGACAATGACCCAAAGCACACCACCAAAGCAACCGTACAGTGCCTGAAGGACAGGAAGGTGAATGTTCTTGAGTGGCCTAGCCAGAGCCCCAACCTCAATCCCATCAAAAATCTGTGGCATGACTTGAAGAGGGCAGCCCATCAACTGTCACCACGCAGTTTGACTGAGCTTGAACAATTCTGTAAGAAGGAACGGGCAAATATTTCTCCCTCTAGGTGTGTAAAGTTGGTAGAGATGTATCCAAAAAAAAACTCAAGGCTGTAATTCAAGCAAAAGGTGCTTCCACCAAGTATTAACTCAGGGGTGTTCTCTTATCCAACCCAGTTATTCTTTTTTTTTAGAATTTTTGCTTTCTTTTTTCATTTGGATGTTGCAGGGTACAATTTGTAAATAAAACTGGAAAAGTCTGGTTTTATTTGTCTTCTTTTTGGACTTCAGAGCAACAAAAGGTGAACATTTTGAAAAGGGGTGGTGACTTTCTACACCCACTGTATGTAAAAACAAAGACATTAAGTGCAAAATAAAAAATAAAGTACAAGAATAAAATAATATTCTGTCAGACATGCTATAATAAAAATTTAGTTAGTGGCACAATTGTTAAACAAAGAGAGTGGGTTGTTGAATTGTGTTGAATTGTTGGACAGATTCCAGATTCCAGTTACCTCTCGGGAATATGCCATAGTCTCTGATGTTATGCATGAGAAGGTCACTGTGTCAGTACTGACCTACCTGAGTTTACAGTTAATCTTTTCTTGGATGGTGTGGAAATGAAAGATAAGAAATACAATAATAATCACATCTGTGTAACCCCTGCCTCATTCCTCCCTGTATTTCCTTCTGGAGTTCAATATGTGTAAATATAATTAGCTTGGACAGCCCACTGTCTGACAAACAAGGTTAAAGAAATAACATTTAACTTTTTAACATTTAACATTTAGCGTGTGTTGTCCTTTAGCTTTTGCTATCAAATTTATCAGTCTGGTCTTCAGATTATCAATGACAAACTCAGGCGGTGCATCTCTGTAAAGCAGTGTTCATTCATATCACTTACATGGGGCAGCACATCAATTTAATAATACTTTGCAGCACCTTTTCATTCAAACAAATATCAGAAGGGGACTCTCCAGTCTTTTCCTACCATGACCCCGATTTGAACTGGGGTTGTCGCAGCCACAAAGCAAAGTACTGACCATTATATGATCACAGCAAGCTGCCGAGATCTACCTTGGCCTTGGTATCCCTACATGGACACCTCAGTGATCTCATCGTGTGCCAGGGATCTGATACGTCCTGACGTTGTACATCAACTAAATCTCAGTAGATAGACCCTGCAGTGCTCTGGGTGCCAGCTAGCTCTCTAAAAAGCATGCTATAAAGACAGGAATTACACTTTGCTTACACCATGCACAGAACAGGAATGCCCAGTATGGTCTAGTGATTAGAAATCTTAGTTTTTACCCATGTAGCCTGGGTTCAATTGCCTGTACAGGAATGTACTGTAGCTCTTTAACCTTTTGATTTCGAAAATGTCAGCTCACTGCAGAAACAAACTCCATAAAGTACCATATGGATGGCAAAACGAGTGAATATGTGTTTTTTAATTGTTTTAACAAAGTACAGAATATTATAAAAACGTGTTTGATGCATTATGACAAATCATTCATCAAGAATTTTGAATGGCTTGATTTGTATAAGGTGGGAGTAGAGTTTATTTTGCATTTAAAGTAAGTTTTAAAACAACAATTCCATTCCTGGGTGTGCAATCTTTCAATTAACAGCCAACTGCACTAATTTTTCCACAGAGACTCATATGTATTACCTTTCTCCATTCATAAGTATTTGATTAAGGCAAAAAAAACACCATAGGATTCAGACCCAGGATCTCCTGTTTGCTAGAGAGGCACTTTAACCAACTAAACTACGGAGCTGGCAGAGCATAGCCTTTTTACAGCCTCTTGGACACACTGGTCTGAGACATCTGAGTTCAGTGTGTGCTGAGCCTGTTTGTTGAGCATGTTGCTTCCTTTACATGCAATAGGAGCAACGACACTAAGAGGAAGGATGAGAAATGGCTTTTATCAAGCAATTACAGCTTTGATGATTCCTGTTACAAGATGAAATCACACTCACTTCCACGCAGCCATGACAAAGAAGTGTATTTATCAGCAGTGTGCCATAATGATACAGTGGTTATTATCTTGTGCTGTGGCCACAATAGCCCTGCTTTGAAGCTGGGTCATGGCAGCCCAAGACAAGAGAGTATTTTCATATATTGTATTTGAATATTGTGGAGAAAACTATGTACGTACTGCAAAAGTTCATCGAATTGGTGCGCTGCTCCACATAAGCAATGCAAACAAACACTACTTTACAGACATGCATCATATAACCACTCTATTGGACAACAAGAGCATTCTCCGAGCCAGCAATGTGAGGACTGGACACCCTGTAGTGGGTAGTGTGGCTGAGTGGCCTAAGGCACTGCTGTCTTTGGGGGTGTGGGTTCCAATCCTGCTGCTGAGTGCTTCTGGGTTAAGAGTATGCTTCCACTGATTTGAAACACATTTGGTGAAAACTTTGTGAGCTTCACATCAAGGCAGAAAAAAGCCTTATTTTGTCTTCTCAACAGAAATGCTCTTAATCAATCAAAAACACAGTGATTCTAATATTGCGCTGTCCTCTGAAAAGAGCACTTCTGTTCCTTTCTTCAGTTTTTCAGTGTTCAAGGAGACGCCTCCTACATCACAAGTAAAAAAACTGCAATTTTTTCCCTGACTTGCTAGAAAGAGTAAAAATATCAGAAAAAAAACATAGGCTCTTTCATATTAGTTTAAACCAAAACCAAATAAAGAGTGAAAAAAAACTAAATGTGCAAAATGAAATTCAAACTATTTACATACATACCCAACAAAGAGTACACAGGATTGTAGATTGTGTTAAAAGGAGCCCTAGTTCATCACCCGCAGGTGCCACTCCTTGAAACAGTTTCTGTCTACAATAAGACACAAGGAAACGTTGCATTGCTCACACCTCCAGGGGGACTTCACTTTCTGCTTCCTCTCCATGCACAGAGCACACACCTGGCACTGTCACGCATAACCAGGCTACGGGAGGCTGGACCCAATGTGAGGCACTTCAGGTATCGGTGGTTTTGTGCCGAAACAGAAGGTGAAGACGTGGTCGTGGTCAAAAGCCAGGAAGGTTCCAAGAGCAATAGGCACTAGGGAAAGTCGTAGTCGAGGACGGGTGCTTGGGTCAAAAGCCAGGAAGGTTCCGAGAGCTTGAAGGTACCAAATTGGGAGGCAAAGTTGTACTCGAGGAAGAGCGATGAGTCGATATACTGGGAGAGTAGTAATCATCAAAGAAGGGCTGGAAACGTACAAGTATGGAGCTCAGGGAGGAAACCTAAATCGTGAGTGAGGTAAAGAAGACAAGTGAGGGTTTAAGTAGTGTTGCGTAAATTGGTGCACGGGCGTTTAGAGAGAGTAGAGCTCGTGGAAATGTAGGAGCGTTTGCATGCCTGTGTGGGATTCATGACACGTTTACCCTGTCGAGTAAACAGCAGCTCGTCACATCCAATCCAGCACAGGGACCCCCTCTCAGCCCTTTTGGGGAGGGCATTCTCCATTGTGCTGGGGAACCCTGGACGGTTTTCCCTAATCGTGCCACAGGTGCCAAATTTCAGTCTGCAGAGGTCACAGAAAAGGGCAGAAATGGAGTAAAAACTGTAGACATAAACATGATACCCGGTGCCCAGATATGACACCTTGAGGAGGTTCATGACGGAGTCATAGCTCAGCCCTTTTCCTGACACAAACTGGGATCTGCCCGTGTAGATGCTGAAATTGCAAGTGTAGCCAGTGGAGGCATCAGTCAGTAAAAACAGCTTGATGCCCCATTTCGTGGGCTTCCTCTTCATGTACCACCTGAAGCCGATTCTGGACTTTGAGGCCACCATCCTCTCATCAACAGAGAGATTCTGGCGGGGACGATAGAAAGACTGACAGGCCAGCAGCAGGGGGTCTAAGAAGGGTCTGAGCTGGAAAACAGGGTCGTGTTTAGGGGTTCCCCTTTTCTCTTATCGTTTTCCCTGTCCTCCTTCGGGTCACCGATGTGCAGTGTCTAGCAAATAGCCTCAAATCTTTTCTGGGTCATGGTGGAGTAACAGAAAGGAACATTTTAGGGCACCTGACAACTCCAGTATTCTCTCATGTTGTGAGATGTCAGAAGACCCATAAAAATTTGAATTCCCATAAACTGGTACATGTCCTTTATAGACACTGGATGCCACTCATATTTTATACCTTGGGCCCTTCGCTTTTCAGCATTTTTGTTGATGTTTGTACAAAGGTTCTGTACAGCACTCACACTAAAAAAGAGCTGAAACCGATCAAGGGGGGAGTATTTCTTGGAGGCGTCAGTTGGGCACCGGGTGTTTTTGCCAGACAGAAGCGGAACTGGACTGTTCTAGCAGGCTGGGGAGGCGGGGTGGGAATCAGGTGCCCTCTCTTAGACTGAGGACCATGAGTACTCTGACTGCGCTGACTTGTTGAAGGGCTGGAGGGTTCTTCAATGTCCTCACTAAAAATAAAATACAGAATTTAGAAACATAGATTAATAGATTGTACATTTCCGGTGACGTCAGAGAGAGACCATGCACGCCGCTACTGCTGAATACAAAAAATTTAATAATATATCTATAATTAACTATAATATCTACTCATATACAGTAATTACATAGACAATTAAATATATTACACAACTCATTATAAAAAGTTTAATAAAGTTTTACTTTGTGTCATCGCACAACTATGCCACGGTTTTCAGTGACCGGCTTAGGCACTTGGCTTCTCCTCGCAAGAAAACTCCTAAAACTGGCCAACTGACCATTGGCCCTGGACAAGGACGATTTCCGAAAGTGCATCTAACAAAGGGTGAGTTGTGATTATGTCTTCCACTGGGAGCACAATTGTGTTTTGCGAGTCCTGCGCCATGTACAGCGTATACTGTTCCACCAGCAATGTAGATGCCAGAAATGTTTAGTTATAGTAGAGTTGGAGGACAGAATTCGCATTCTGGAGGGGCGCATTAGCACACAAATTTTAAATGACACAGATTGAGGGATGGATAGATTCGGCTCAGTCTGAGCACTCAGTCAACTCAGAGTTGGCTGTAGTCCCTCCCGGCTCAGCTTCCAGTTCAGCACCAGCACCAGCAGCAACCACACGCGAGCCCTGGGTCACAGTCAGACGGGGGTCTAAGAGCTCAAAGACAAGACCTCCTGCACATCAGTCACCAATCCAACACAGCAATAGGTTCTCTGCTCTTGGCAGAGCGGATAAGGATAAGATTTTTTGGTTTCTCTCCTCCGTTGTCTTCTGGCTATTTCTCTTTCTGTATTGTCATGTCATGTAATATCACACAGCTTTGTTAAGTGCCTTGGGGTAACCTTGTTGTGAAAGGCACTATATAAAAATAAATTGAAATTGAATATAAGAATAAAATTTTATGTTTATCACTGAGCAGCAGGCAATGAAATTGCGGACAATCATCTGGCAGAATAACATCAGAGTTACTTTTTTCACACCCAATTCCCCACTTAAATGTTGGGTGATAAAGTGAAGACAATAGTACAACACTCTGACCTCAACACTCAACTACAGACCAAGGCCCCGGAGAAAGAGCTTAATCTGCCTGCCTGTAATTGCAACTATCATAGGTCAGCGATCAGCACTTTATTTACAAGTAACTAAGAGCACTCTGAATGTGTAATGATTGCCTGCCTGTAATTGCAAGCGTCAAAGATCTGTTATTTGTACTTTATTGACAGCTGACCAAGGAACATGAATTACACAATAAAACTTTAAAACTAATAATAAAGATATTGATGGTGTAGATGATACAATTATACTTACAAATCCAGCAGTGGGTCCAGTCCATCATCAAATGCGTCTAGTTAGTCATCACTAGATGTCTGGAGTGAACAATGATTGAAAGATGAACGAGCCCCCACTGTGACATCTAGGGTTCAGTTATAGTGCTGCTTGACAGTATGTGAACCCAGTAGACATCTTAGACACATTATCTTAAAAAATGTTTTTTCTGAATTCGAATATTTAATATATATAACCCAAATCATGGACAAAATAACAAAAAACACATTGTTTTAATATTTTGGACACTCCAGCTTTTTAAACTGCCCTGGGAGATAGGGGTTAATACAGACACACTGACTTGACGCTCCAGTACATTAACACTGCACTGAGAGAGAGGGGGTTCATACAGACAGACTGACTGGACACTCCAGTACATTAACACTGCACTGAGAGAGAGAGGGGTTCATACAGACACACTGACTGGACACTCCAGTACATTAACACTGCACTGGGAGAGAGAGGGGTTAATACAGACACACTGACTGGACACTCCAGTACATTAACACTGCACTGAGAGAGAGGGGTTAATACAGACACACTGACTGGACACTCCAGTATATTAACACTGCACTGGGAGAGAGAGGGGTTAATACAGACACACTGACTGGACACTCCAGTACATTAACACTGCACTGAGAGAGAGGGGTTAATACAGACACACTGACTGGACACTCCAGTATATTAACACTGCACTGGGAGAGAGAGGGGTTAATACAGACACACTGACAGGACACTCCAGTACATTAACACTGCACTGAGAGAGAAGGGTTAATACACACACACTGACTGGACACTCCAGTACATTAACACTGCACTGGGAGAGAGATGGGTTAATACAGACAGACTGACTGGACACTCCAGTACATTAACACTGCACTGGGAGAGAGAGGGGTTAATACTGACACACTGACTGGACACTACAGTACATCAACACTGCACGGAGAGAGAGGGGGGTTAATACAGACACAAGTAATAGGTTTATTCCATGCTAAAAAAACAGAATTAAAACACAACATTTCAGCCATGGAGCCTTCTTCAGGTGTGAGAAAGACAGGGCAGTAAGCAAAGGTAATGTAGCGGGAGAACAAAAGCTGGGAGAGAGGAGGAATAAGGGGTGGGAGCAGGGGACAGAAAGAGAGGCCAATCAAGAGGTGTGAAGTCAGGAGTCAGGATAGGTGTAGAGAGGTGTGAAATGAAACTTCCAATGAATGGAGAAAATTTAGAAGAAAAGTAGTCTGTCGTTAAGAGAAGGGGGAAGGTGTGATCCTAGATGCAGGATAATTTTGGTTTCTGTAGTCTTCTCTTTTTTCAGCATGGAATAAACCTATTACTTTTATCAGCATGGAATAAACCTATTACGTGTTCCTTTGCAGCCTATGCATGCTGACGCAGTTACCCACCTTATCTACACATCGGTGATTTTTTTCCTTTTCCTAAAATCTCGGTCAGGAAGCCTCTATATCCACGTGTTGTCTGGGGACAGAATGTCCAGCTGTCCTCCTAGCCTCTAGGATGCTGTGGAGCCGGGGGCACTGTCCAGCTGCTGTTCCTTTAAGAGGGGGCCTTGACCTTTGACACAGTCTGACTACCTGTTTCTGTTGCTGGCCGTCATGGTTTCATCAGCCTTGTCTGACACGCTGTCCGTCTCTCCGTCAGATCCTGGGCCTGGCCTTTGCCATGACCATGCTCTGCCAGGTGGCCAAATGTGACACCTTCTACGCCTAGAGCTCCCAGAGTGCAGTGCTCCTTGGGAAGAGTGGCATGCTGGGATACAAGCGCGACAGTGTTGTTGGCTCTGGTGCAGAGCTCGTTCCGGGACCGCTGAGCCCTGAAGTCCTGAGTTGTGGCCCCACTTCTGGGGAGTCTGTGGTCATGGCCCTGTCTGCTTCGTTCCTGCTCTGCTGCCCCCTGTTGGAAAGCAGCCTCATGAGACCGCTGGTTGAAGGTCTTCCCTCATACATCAAGGACACCAACCACACGCTCCAACCTTTTAATGATTTCCAATTTCAGGGCCCCGAAAGCTACATTTTTACCATGAACATCACAACGTCATTCCCCATAATGACGGCCTTACAGCCCTCAAGCACACGCTGGACAAACGCACAGTGCTTGATCCACCCACCCACACCCTGGTATGCCTTGCAGAATTAGTTCTTATACTGAATGCATTCTCATTCAATAACCTTTTTTACCAACAGGTGAGTGGAGTTGCCATGGGCACCAGAATGGGACCCAACTATGCAAATATTTTTGTCGGCTGGGGAGAAGAACGCTTCTTTGCTTCCTACACTGGCTATGTCCCTGACCTCTACAAGCGATACATTGATGACTGCACCGGTGCCGCCACATGCTCTAACGACCAGCTTGAGCACTTTCTGCATCATTTCACCAACTTCCACCCGTCCCTCAAATATACAGTTAACATATCTTCCACTACTCTTTCGTTTCTAGACATCAACCTCTCTATCAACTACCCCCGACTCTCCACTTCTGTCTATTACAAACCCACGGATTCACATTGCTATCTCCTGTATAGCTCATTTCACCCCAAATACACTAAAAACTCTCCCTTTTTCACAGTTCCTTCGGCTAAGACGATTATGCAGCGACGACATCGACTTCGAGAACCAAGCCCTCAAAATGTACCCCTTTTTCATTAACAGAGGATACCCCAGCAGTGTGATTGACAGAACTTGAACTTGAACTTTATTGCCATATGTAACCGGTACTGGTACAATGGAATTCTTACTGACAGGAAGTCTCTCGATTGTAAAACGAGTGTAAAAAACAAGACAAAGTGCAAACAGTGCATCAAGACAATCTACAAACAAACAATAGACAATGTGCAAGTAAAGATGTAGACAGTTTGAATGTAAACAATACAGACGTGTAAACAATGACTGGAGATGTGCAATAAATAAGAAATCATAAAGAGGTAGATGGTGATGGTGTAGGTGTGGTCTGAGGGGGATGGCTAAATGTGTTCGCCAGTCTCACTGCTTGTGGATAGAAGCTATTGAAGAATCTAGTGGTAAGTGTCCGTATGCTCTTATATCTCTTGCCTGAGGGCAGTGGGGTGAAGAGCTCATGCCCGGGGTGGTGACTGTCCTCTCTGATGGCCAGAATTCTACCACAGCAGCGGTCCTCATAGAGCTGTTTAATCTCGGTGAGACCGCAGCCGATGATCTTCTGGGCCATATTGACCATTCTCTGCAGTGCCTTTCTTTCTCGCGAAGAGGTGTTGCCATACCACACGGTGATCCCGTTGGTGAGGACGCTGTCGATGGTGCAGCGGTAGAAGTTCACCAACACATGTATTGGCATCCCCCATCGCTTGAGGCACCTCAAGAAATAAAGGTGCCGCTGAGCCTTCTTCATGATAGAGTCAGTGTTCACAGTCCAGGTTAGGTCTTTAGAGATGTGAATTCCCAAAAACCTAAAGCTGGTGACTGTTTCCACTTCTGTTCTGTCAATACTGAGTGGGCTGTGAGTGTATGGCCTGTGTCTCCGAAAGTCCACTATTAGCTCTTTCGTTTTCTTTATGTTCAAGTCCAGGTTATTGCTATGACACCACCTAAGCAGCTGTACAACATCATCCCTGTAAGTGGACTCGTCATCATCACTGATCAGTCCTATTATAGTGGTGTCATCGGCAAACTTAATGATGCGGTTGTTGCCTTGTCTTGCTGTGCAGTCGTGAGTAAATAGGGAGTACAACCTTGGACTCAGACAGCAGCCTTGTGGGGTTCCAGTGCTCAGGGTGAGTGGTGTTGATGTTTTATTGCCTATCCGCACCACCTGTGGTCTCTCGATAAGAAAGTCCAGCAGCCAGTTGCAGACAGAGTTGCACAGCCCTAATCCCCTGAGCTTTGCCACCAGTTGACTGGGTATGATGGAATTGAATGCTGAACTGTAGTCCACAAACAGCATTCTCACATACGAGTTCTTAGTGTCCAGGTGTTCCAAGGCTGTATGCAGAGCCAGGGAGACAGCATCATCCACTGATCTGTTGTTCTGGTAGGCGAACTGCAAGGGGTCCAGGGACTCTGTGATGGAGGAGTTGATGTGTGACAACACCAGCTTCTCCAGGCATTTCATCACCACAGATGTTAATGCTACTGGTCGGTAATCATTCAGGCATGTCACTTTTGTCTTTTTGGGGGTTGGAACAATAGTGTTTTTTTTAAAGCAGGTGGGGACCATGGACTGTGACATATCGCAGACCAACTAATCTGCGCAACCTTCTTGTTCACAGCTCCCTTGACCAGTACATTAACACTGCACTGAGAGAGAGGGGTTCATACAGACACACTGACTGGACACTCCAGTACATGAACACTGCACTGAGAGAGAGAGGGGTTAATACAGACACACTGATTGGACACTCCAGTACATGAACACTGCACTGAGAGAGAGGGGTTCATACAGACACACTGACTGGACACTCCGGTACATTAACACTGCACTGAGAGAGAGAGGGGTTCATACAGACACACTGACAGGACACTCCAGTACATTAACACTGCACTGAGAGAGAAGGGTTAATACAGACACACTGACTGGACACTCCAGTATATTAACACTGCACTGGGAGAGAGAGGGGTTAATACAGACACACTGACAGGACACTCCAGTACATTAACACTGCACTGGGAGAGAGAGGGGTTAATACAGACACACTGACTGGACACTCCAGTACATTAACACTGCACTGAGAGAGAGGGGTTAATACAGACACACTGACTGGACACTCCAGTATATTAACACTGCACTGGGAGAGAGAGGGGTTAATACAGACACACTGACAGGACACTCCAGTACATTAACACTGCACTGAGAGAGAAGGGTTAATACACACACACTGACTGGACACTCCAGTACATTAACACTGCACTGGGAGAGAGATGGGTTAATACAGACAGACTGACTGGACACTCCAGTACATTAACACTGCACTGGGAGAGAGAGGGGTTAATACTGACACACTGACTGGACACTACAGTACATCAACACTGCACGGAGAGAGAGGGGGGTTAATACAGACACAAGTAATAGGTTTATTCCATGCTAAAAAAACAGAATTAAAACACAACATTTCAGCCATGGAGCCTTCTTCAGGTGTGAGAAAGACAGGGCAGTAAGCAAAGGTAATGTAGCGGGAGAACAAAAGCTGGGAGAGAGGAGGAATAAGGGGTGGGAGCAGGGGACAGAAAGAGAGGCCAATCAAGAGGTGTGAAGTCAGGAGTCAGGATAGGTATAGAGAGGTGTGAAATGAAACTTCCAATGAATGGAGAAAATTTAGAAGAAAAGTAGTCTGTCGTTAAGAGAAGGGGGAAGGTGTGATCCTAGATGCAGGATAATTTTGGTTTCTGTAGTCTTCTCTTTTTTCAGCATGGAATAAACCTATTACTTTTATCAGCATGGAATAAACCTATTACGTGTTCCTTTGCAGCCTATGCATGCTGACGCAGTTACCCACCTTATCTACACATCGGTGATTTTTTTCCTTTTCCTAAAATCTCGGTCAGGAAGCCTCTATATCCACGTGTTGTCTGGGGACAGAATGTCCAGCTGTCCTCCTAGCCTCTAGGATGCTGTGGAGCCGGGGGCACTGTCCAGCTGCTGTTCCTTTAAGAGGGGGCCTTGACCTTTGACACAGTCTGACTACCTGTTTCTGTTGCTGGCCGTCATGGTTTCATCAGCCTTGTCTGACACGCTGTCCGTCTCTCCGTCAGATCCTGGGCCTGGCCTTTGCCATGACCATGCTCTGCCAGGTGGCCAAATGTGACACCTTCTACGCCTAGAGCTCCCAGAGTGCAGTGCTCCTTGGGAAGAGTGGCATGCTGGGATACAAGCGCGACAGTGTTGTTGGCTCTGGTGCAGAGCTCGTTCCGGGACCGCTGAGCCCTGAAGTCCTGAGTTGTGGCGCCACTTCTGGGGAGTCTGTGGTCATGGCCCTGTCTGCTTCGTTCCTGCTCTGCTGCCCCCTGTTGGAAAGCAGCCTCATGAGACCGCTGGTTGAAGGTCTTCCCTCATACATCAAGGACACCAACCACACGCTCCAACCTTTTAATGATTTCCAATTTCAGGGCCCCGAAAGCTACATTTTTACCATGAACATCACAACGTCATTCCCCATAATGACGGCCTTACAGCCCTCAAGCACACGCTGGACAAACGCACAGTGCTTGATCCACCCACCCACACCCTGGTATGCCTTGCAGAATTAGTTCTTATACTGAATGCATTCTCATTCAATAACCTTTTTTACCAACAGGTGAGTGGAGTTGCCATGGGCACCAGAATGGGACCCAACTATGCAAATATTTTTGTCGGCTGGGGAGAAGAACGCTTCTTTGCTTCCTACACTGGCTATGTCCCTGACCTCTACAAGCGATACATTGATGACTGCACCGGTGCCGCCACATGCTCTAACGACCAGCTTGAGCACTTTCTGCATCATTTCACCAACTTCCACCCGTCCCTCAAATATACAGTTAACATATCTTCCACTACTCTTTCGTTTCTAGACATCAACCTCTCTATCAACTACCCCCGACTCTCCACTTCTGTCTATTACAAACCCACGGATTCACATTGCTATCTCCTGTATAGCTCATTTCACCCCAAATACACTAAAAACTCTCCCTTTTTCACAGTTCCTTCGGCTAAGACGATTATGCAGCGACGACATCGACTTCGAGAACCAAGCCCTCAAAATGTACCCCTTTTTCATTAACAGAGGATACCCCAGCAGTGTGATTGACAGAACTTGAACTTGAACTTTATTGCCATATGTAACCGGTACTGGTACAATGGAATTCTTACTGACAGGAAGTCTCTCGATTGTAAAACGAGTGTAAAAAACAAGACAAAGTGCAAACAGTGCATCAAGACAATCTACAAACAAACAATAGACAATGTGCAAGTAAAGATGTAGACAGTTTGAATGTAAACAATACAGACGTGTAAACAATGACTGGAGATGTGCAATAAATAAGAAATCATAAAGAGGTAGATGGTGATGGTGTAGGTGTGGTCTGAGGGGGATGGCTAAATGTGTTCGCCAGTCTCACTGCTTGTGGATAGAAGCTATTGAAGAATCTAGTGGTAAGTGTCCGTATGCTCTTATATCTCTTGCCTGAGGGCAGTGGGGTGAAGAGCTCATGCCCGGGGTGGTGACTGTCCTCTCTGATGGCCAGAATTCTACCACAGCAGCGGTCCTCATAGAGCTGTTTAATCTCGGTGAGACCGCAGCCGATGATCTTCTGGGCCATATTGACCATTCTCTGCAGTGCCTTTCTTTCTCGCGAAGAGGTGTTGCCATACCACACGGTGATCCCGTTGGTGAGGACGCTGTCGATGGTGCAGCGGTAGAAGTTCACCAACACATGTATTGGCATCCCCCATCGCTTGAGGCACCTCAAGAAATAAAGGTGCCGCTGAGCCTTCTTCATGATAGAGTCAGTGTTCACAGTCCAGGTTAGGTCTTTAGAGATGTGAATTCCCAAAAACCTAAAGCTGGTGACTGTTTCCACTTCTGTTCTGTCAATACTGAGTGGGCTGTGAGTGTATGGCCTGTGTCTCCGAAAGTCCACTATTAGCTCTTTCGTTTTCTTTATGTTCAAGTCCAGGTTATTGCTATGACACCACCTAAGCAGCTGTACAACATCATCCCTGTAAGTGGACTCGTCATCATCACTGATCAGTCCTATTATAGTGGTGTCATCGGCAAACTTAATGATGCGGTTGTTGCCTTGTCTTGCTGTGCAGTCGTGAGTAAATAGGGAGTACAACCTTGGACTCAGACAGCAGCCTTGTGGGGTTCCAGTGCTCAGGGTGAGTGGTGTTGATGTTTTATTGCCTATCCGCACCACCTGTGGTCTCTCGATAAGAAAGTCCAGCAGCCAGTTGCAGACAGAGTTGCACAGCCCTAATCCCCTGAGCTTTGCCACCAGTTGACTGGGTATGATGGAATTGAATGCTGAACTGTAGTCCACAAACAGCATTCTCACATACGAGTTCTTAGTGTCCAGGTGTTCCAAGGCTGTATGCAGAGCCAGGGAGACAGCATCATCCACTGATCTGTTGTTCTGGTAGGCGAACTGCAAGGGGTCCAGGGACTCTGTGATGGAGGAGTTGATGTGTGACAACACCAGCTTCTCCAGGCATTTCATCACCACAGATGTTAATGCTACTGGTCGGTAATCATTCAGGCATGTCACTTTTGTCTTTTTGGGGGTTGGAACAATAGTGTTTTTTTTAAAGCAGGTGGGGACCATGGACTGTGACAGGGAGGAGTTAAAGATGTCCGTAAACACTGTGGTCAGCTGGGCTGCACATGTCCTCAGGACGCGAGGTGGTATCCCATCAGGCCCTGCAGCCTTACGGATTTTCACCCTGCTCAGAGTCTTCTGCACGTCCTGCTCTGAGAGTTTCAGAACAAACTCGCCCTGCACACTTGGGGTCTTCTCAGCATTGCCCGTGTTCAGAGCATCAAAGCGTGCATAGAAGTGGTTCAGCTCGTCAGGCAGGGATGCGACAGGGTCCTTGCCTGAGCCAAAAACACCCCCCAGACCATCAGCTCAATCAGCAACTCCCACCGTAAAAACCGCATTCCTTTGGTGCTTCCCTACCACCCCAACACACTTCCTATCCCAAGGACTATTAACAATAACTTTTCCATCCTACAGGTGATCCCTCCATTGGGGCCCTCTTTTCTGACTGCCCCATCATCTCATATCGCAGACCAACTAATTTGCGCAACCTTCTTGTTCACAGCTCCCTTGACCGCCCTCAGCAACCATCCACACCAGGTATGTTCCCCTGCAACAGAGCTCGCTGTATCACCAGTACAAGTACACATCCAACACCACACTCATTCAAGGCCCCTCAGGACAATTCCGGATCACCCAGATGGCATCTTGTACCTCCAGCAACCTTATTTACTGTATCTCTTGCAGTAAATGCCCAGCCATCTACATTGGAGAAACAGGAAGGAGACTCGGAGACCGCTTCAGAGAACATGTTAGAGCTGTGAAGATTAAAGATCTCTCCAACCCCATTGTTTCTCATTTCAGCTCTGACGGCCATGACCACTCTAAACTCTCCGTCTGTGTTCTCAAAGATGGTTTTCTAAACTCATACATCAGAAAGACTACAGAAACCAAAATTATCCTGCAGCTAGGATCACACCTTCCCCCTTCTCTTAACGGCAGACTACTCTTCTTCTAAATTCTCTCTATTCAGTGTAGGTTTCATTTCACACCTCTCTACACCTATCCTGACTCCTGACTTCACACCTCTTGATTGGCCTCTCTTTCTGTCCCCTGCTCCCACCCCTTATTCCTCCTCTCTCCCAGCCTTTGTTCTCCTACTACATTACCTTTGCTTACTGCCCTGTCTTTCTCACACCTGAAGAAGGCTCCACGGCCGAAATGTCGTGTTTTATTTCTTCTTTTTACAGCATGGAATAAACCTATTACTTGTTCCTTTGCAACCTACACGTGCTGACGCAGCTACAAACCTGAACTATTTAATACAGGCACACTTACTGGACACTGCAGTACATTAGCACTGCACTGAGAGAGAGAGGGGTTAATACAGGCACACTGACTGGACACTCCAGTATATTAACAGTGCACTGAGAGAGAGAGGGGTTAATACAGACACACTGACTGGACAGTACAGTACATTAACACTGCACTGAGAGAGAGGGGGGTTAATCCAGGCACACTGACTGGACACTCCAGTATATTAACAGTGCACTGAGAGAAAGAGGGGTTAATACAGACACACTGACTAGACACTACAGTACATTAACACTGCACTGAGAGAGGGGTTAATACAGACACACTGACAGGACACTCCAGTACATTAACACTGCACTGGGAGAGAGAGAGGGGTTAATACATACACACTGACTGGACACTCCAGTACATTAACACTGCACTGGGAGAGAGAGGGGTTAATACAGACACACTGACAGGACACTCCAGTTCATTAACACTGCACTGAGAGAGAAGGGTTAATACAGACACACTGACTTGACACTCAAGTACATTAACAATGCACTGAGAGAGAGGGGTTAATACAGACACACTGACTGGACACTCCAGTACATTAACACTTCACTGGGAGAGAGAGGGGTTAATACAGACACACTGACTGGACACTCCAGTATATTAACACTGCACTGGGAGAGAGAAGGGTTAATACAGACACACTGACTGGACACTCCAGTACATTAACACTGCACTGGGAGAGAGAGGGGTTAATACAGACACACTGACTGGACACTCCAGTACATTAACACTGCACTGAGAGAGAGAGAGGGGGGTTCATACAGACACACTGACTGGACACTCCAGTACATTAACACTGCTCTGGGAGAGAGGGGGGTTAATACAGACACACTGACTGGACACTCCAGTTCATTTACACTGCACTGGGAGAGAGGGGGGTTAATACAGACACACTGACTGGACAGTCCAGTACATTAACACTGCACTGGGAGAGAGATGGGTTAATACAGACACACTGACAGGACACTACAGTACATTAACACTGCACTGGGCGAGAGAGGGGTTAATACAGACACACTGACAGGACACTACAGTACATTAACACTGCACTGGGAGAGAGAAGGGTTAATACAGACACACTGACTGGACACTCCAGTACATTAACACTGCACTGAGAGAGAGGGGTTAATACAGACACACTGACAGGACACTACAGTACATTAACACTGCACTGAGAGAGAGGGGTTAATACAGACACACTGACAGGACACTCCAGTACATTAACACTGCACTGGGAGAGAGAGGGGTTAATACATTCCCTAAAATTAGAACTATTCCAAAATGAACTATACTGTTCCCATTTGCTGATACTGATCCTGTGTTCTGAAATGTTTGCAAAAGCTATGTTCAAAATGATCTAAACTGCTCTCATGTGTTCTCAACTGCTCCTTCATGCTTCCAATGTAGTAGTAGTAATAATAATAATAATAATAATAATAATAATAATAGCGCTTTTCCGGACTCTCCACACAGAGCTCTTTACAAGTAATGGGGAGCCCCCCCTCCCCCCGGATGATGCTCCAGTCCTCTCACACACACCAGCTCTCAGTGGGGAGGAGAGCAGAGTGATGGAGCCAGTTCAGAGATGGGGGTTATTAGGAGGCCATGACTGGTAAAGGCCAAGGGGAAATTTGGCCAGGACACCGGGGTAACACCTCTACTCTTCTTGAGAGACGCCCTGAGATTTTTAATGACCACAGAGAGTCAGGACCTCTGTTTTACGTCTCATCTGAAGGACGGCGCCTTTTCACAGTATAGTGACCGCATCTCTGTACTGAGGCATTAGGACCCGCACAGACTGCAGCGTGACCGCCCCCTACAGGCCCCACTAACACCACTTCCAGCAGCAGCCTCAGTTTTCCCAGGAGTCTCCCATCCAGGTACTGACCAGCTCACACTGCTGAGCTTCAGGGGGCTGCCAGCTGTGAGTTGCAGGCTGACATGGCTGATGGCCATGGACCCAAAATCTCCTAAATGGGGCCAGTCTTCCCAAACCCTCCCATATGTTCTCAAATGCTCTCGAATGTTCCCATAAGTTACCACTGTTCCACACGGATCTTGTAAGATTCCAAATATTTCCAAATGAATGTAAATGCTATTAAATGTAGCTATACTACCAAATGTTCCCAAAAGTTCCCATTGTTCCCAAATGATCTCAACTGTCCCCATATGCTCCTACATTTTGTGAAATGTTCCCAAAAGTTCCCAGTGTTCTCAACTGTTCCCTCATGCTTCTAATGAACCAAAAGCTACAGCAAGGCCCCAGTATGTCCAATTCTCTTTAAAAGCTAAAATAATTCCAATACCACAGAGGTACTTCTTCCCAAATGTTCCAATTTCTTTCCCAAAGTTGCAAATCTATCTAAATGTTCCCATGTTTACTGACATTTTCTGGAATGTTTACAAATGTCCCCAGTGTGATGTATTCTTCCCAAACGCTCCAATTTGTTCCCAGTGTTCCAAAGCTATCCAAATGTTTTGGAAAATGTTCCAGTACGTTTCAAATATTTGGAAATGCTCCAAATTTAGCTACATATGAATACATGTCTCCTAATTCTGTCAAATGTTTGGAAATACCTCTTATTGTTTCCATATATTCTAAAAAGTTCCATTATTTTCTAAATATACAGTACACAAAAAACTTCTGCCAAACTTCTCAGGGTACTCCACAGTGCTCTTTCAGTCCCAAATATACCCGAATGGCCACAGCCTAATCCTTACCATAACAAGCATTCCCAAATGTTTTCTAACGTTCCAAGTTTACCAAAATGCTTCCAAATGTCCCCAGTGAGCTCTATTCTTCCTAACCGTAATAAAATCTGCCCAAATGTCACCTGTTACGATACAGAAAAATAAAAGCAGTCAGTGAATTGTTTTACAGTTACAAATGTATTTACAATAACAAACCAATAATTATAATAAGTAAAGAAAAGACACAAAAGTTCACTTATCTAAGAGTCCCTATCTGTCAAAGTGCTTCCATCACTGGTCTGTAGATTGTTGTTTCTAGGATTTTCCTTTCAATTCATGTCCACCAAAACAGATACACAAGAGGCAAAGTCCAATATCCCTTGATAAACAGTAAATCCAAATATATATTTTATAAATCCTGTTCATAAGTATAAAATGACTTTGAAACAGGCTGAATCCCTTTCTGCTCAAACTCAGTCCGTTACTCCCTCAGTTGAATACAAACTCCCCCAAAGATCTAGACCTTTTCTTTTTCGTGCTCCTTTTTAATCGATTTACATCTTCATTCTATAAATCAAAAATATTTTCAAAGATAATTATTCATAACCACCTAACGTTCCACGTTTTCCAAAATGCTCCCATGTATTTCCAAATATGGCCAGTGTGCTCTTGTCTTCCCAAAGTGATCCCTTCTGGGGATTCTGGAGTAGCAACAGTCGACCCTCTTTCATGGTTCAGGGGTGGCGTGGGTGCTGGGAGCTCTCCAATACTGTGGGGTGCTTCCTGTCTGGAGTCTCACCAGTTACTGCTGCACCTGGGCCTCTGCTTTGCCACAGCTGGTCCTTGCTTGATCTATCCTCAGTCCTGCGATGTCCTTACCCTGCAATGACTTTGTTTCAGACACCCCCCCCCCCCCCTTGGGAGACTCCAGGGGTATTGCTCAAACTCCGGCTCCTGGGCTCCACACACCCGAGCCAATCTTTCCTGGAGGTCATATGTCTTTCCAGCGTCACTGATGTTCCTTGGCTGCCGTACAGCCATTCCCAGGAGTCACTTGGTATCCAGAGAATTGCTTCTTGTATACATCTACTGCTGCTCTCCTTAGTCAATACTTGCTTTGACTATTGCTGTTGGCCAGGAATCACTGCCACCAGGTGGAACCCAATTCATCAGGCATTTCCACCCTCATCCATAACGCCCTCTCCTCCTGATGGGGCAGAGGTGATAGCCAGTCCCAGCCTACAGCAGCTCCTCTCTTCTGTCTCCTGTTCCAGAGCCAGTATGAGGCACTCTCTCTGCTGCCTCTCCCAGCCCCCAGACAGCTGTCTTCCTGTCCCTCCCAGTCAGCCTCACAGCTGCCAGCTCTCTGCACACTGACTGTACAGGGAATCCTCTGTACCCTTCTGTACCCATGGGAACAGCCACACCTGCCTCTGCGCTCTTATACTAGATCTTATTTGGCATCTTTCCTCCTTCCTCCCACAGCACTGTCAGCTCAGGGAGGATGATCTTCAGTGCCTCTGGGGACCACACCACCACATCTGGCCTCAGGGATGTTTGTACAACCGTGGGGAACTGCAGCCTTCCTCTCTCACGTCCACTCCCATGTTTCTTTTCACTAGGGCCCAAGTCTTATTGCCTTCAAGTTTATTCTTGTACATTTTTTCCCATTTTCTTCTTTATCACTTGGCTTAGGAAGGGTGCTTTGTAAATAGTTATTTTTGTATAAGCACAAATGACAGCTAACATCATACAGGAGTGGTGACTTCGGGATGGAGACGCAGCTTACAGATTCCAGTGGTTCACGACAGCAATTATACTTCCCAATCTGCAACGCTCTGGGACAGCTAAAGTATTTTCATTCACAATGTTAAAATCATTTTATAAAAACCAGGAAAGGAAGTTTACTTTAAAACACTTTAACATGCCTATGTATAAAATTTGCTTTAAAAGAAAACCAGAGTGCTATACTCAGCATTCTGTCAGTACATGAGAGGAAAGCAAGAACTTTTTTAAAATAGATTTTAACAATTTCTAAAACACCCTAAAAAAATCAACAAAAAGCAAATAAGAACATACAAGGATAAACTTTATAGCAATCAGACCCTTTTTAGAATTTAGATTTCAAGATATCCGAAGGATTTCTCTGGAGGACGGACGTTCCATAACCATGGAGCAGCGCCAGAGGAGGCACTTTCACCAGAAGTCCGAGCATTAGTCCTGGGGACAGTGAGCAGAGGACGCAAGTAAGTCTAGCTGCAAAGTTTTGGGGACACTGCAACTTGTTGAGAAGAATGTTAAGGAGCCAAAGAGTAAAGAGTTGCAAAAATCAGGCCTTGATGTTATAAATGCACAAATCTGGCACTCAATTTCACTGTTAAAAACCGCCTAAGGCTGGAAATATTCTCAAAGTGAAAAAAAAATCCACAAGGGGCTCAACAGAAGAGGATTCTCTGTAACTCCCAGATTCCCAACTATGGCCGACTCTGAATGGGGAATTACCACCATTACAGGGAAGCTGTCCAGCTTCTACAAGACCTTTGCTGCCCACCCGTAAAATTCCCGTTTTGTCACTATTTCACTTCAAGGAACTCAATGTCAACCAGAGTCTGATGTTACACAGAGAAGAGATAAGTGGAGTCAAGAGATAAGCAACCAGGTTGAAATGTAAACCTGAGTGTCACTTGCATATCCATGAAATCGAACACCAGGTTTCAGAACGTGCAGCAGAGGAACTTGCTGGAGCTTTGGAAGTGCCTCTGGAGAAGTCTGCGAGGTCCTCAGGGGCTTTGACAGTACGAGAGCAGTGTGCTCAGGTCCATAGCAATGCCCACTGACAACTGCTCATCCCACTTTGACAATAGCTGCTGTCACTGGGCAGATCCAAATATACAATAAAGGGTAGACAGACAATGTACAGTAAACAATTGTTTTTTGGCTTTTAATTCTCAAATACAATAAAGCAGTCATGACAGTATCAAGACTGAATGAAGAAAAAGGGGGAATATTGAAAGAGCTAGGAAAAGAGGGTCAGAATTGAGAGGCCAGGCTGCTGCCTGCAGGACTGGAGGGCTGCCCTGCCCTCACTTCCACAAACGATGTCTCCACCACCCCCAACAGCCAAGACAGTAAAAATCACAAGCACCAGGGTACAGCTGTCAAACTTTATTAATAACTACAAGCCAATGGCTCACAATAGAAACACGGGTTCACGCCGACGCCCCACAGCTCCTGCCGAGGACACTGCTCCCCTCGGACAGACTAGCCCGGCTGCGTCCTAGCTGTGGACACTGGACAACATACCTTCCCATACACTTGACACTGCTGTCCGCAACTTGAGTACATCCCAGGCCAACAGCTGCTTAACCGTGAACTGTCCACACAAAGAACTGCTGCCTGTGTAGAAATCGCCAGTGGAGTGGAGTGACGGGTCTGGCTCTTGACTGCTCTGCTCACTGAGGTTTTCCAATCAGGCTGCAGCCTATCTGTTGGTACAGCACCTCCCAGCACCTTCCACTGCTCCCTGTAGAGAAGCCAGTCAGTTCACACCTCGTCACTCTATTTATACTTATTTACACATCAGGCCCCCATCTTCCTCCTAGCAGCTCTGCTAGTGGATTCTGGTCAGCTCCTCCACGATCTTGATGACCTCATCCACTGCGGCTTCCCTCTTCATCCCGCTCCCATCGTCAATCTGAAACAAGGAAAGCAGCATGACACCCCCTCAGCCTGAAACACCCTCGCCCCAGCTACCACCTCCCGGAGACCCGGCTTCCTGTCCAGGACCCTGTGTTTTTTCTAGAAACCAGTCTTTTGTGACCAGCAGGTTAGAGCTCTTACTTCATTTTAGAGCTCGGGGCTGTTTGTCATTCCCATTTCCTCCCACTGCTTCTTGAAAAGTGGCCTAACTAAGACGTTAGACTGCACAAAATGCACAAAATAGACACCCCAGGCTACTAAGAGATCGTAAACAATATAAAAAAAAATTTACATCCCATCCAGAACAGCCGCCAGCTCTTCCGTAGATGGTTCTGTAGCTGCACTGACCTGCAGGCCACTGACCACCTCCTGCATCTTGGCACGGCCAAGGTCCAGAAAGCTCTCAATGAGGTCGCCATCGATGAAGCCGGTCGCCTGTTCTGTCTTGCGCTCCGTGTGGAATGACCTCCAGGTGAGAAAGATTAAGGACGTGTAGCTGTTGACAGGACTGCACAGCAGGCTGCGCCATAGTGAGCGGAATAAGGCTACAGTATTCGTAACAGCAATAACATTTTTACATTTTTTACCCAACAATAAGAGTGCAAAAGGATATAAGGTGTGCTCAATCTTGCCTACACTCTTGATAACCTTGTTGAGTCTGTTCTGCAGGTCCATCAGCAGACTGTACCAGCCCTCCGACAGAGAGGTCACCAACCCTGCGAGAGGGACAATGACAGAGAGAGGAGGGTCACCCGGCTCCAGAATGGACACCCAAGCTACCCCCTACCCCACACCTCTCCTCACCTATCATGCCATTGACGGTGCCGAACAGCACGGAGCCCTGCGTGGGCGTGGAGCTCTCGCCCAGGTTCTGCATGACCAGCGAGCCGTGGCAGAACACGTTGACGAACTCGCCCAGGTGGAACACGCCCACCTCCTGCAGGTGCTGCCGCTCCTCGTCCGTGGTGGCGGCGCTGGGCGGGCGAGGAGGGAGACAGTCAAGCACAGAGCCGGGCGGCAGGAGGAAGCGAAGAGAGAGCTCGGGCTGGAGGGGCGCGACTGCAGTTACCTGTCTTTCTGGCACACAAAGAGGTTGAAGGCATTCTCTGCCCCCAGGAAGTTGTCATCATCCAAGATCTCCACCGCGCTCATCCAGTTGGGGTTGAAGTCACGAGCAATCTAAAGGATCAAAGATCACAATTAGTACAGCAGACGAACAGCCTGTGATATTTTCAACTGACACGTTTATAGGCTTTTTCCTCCCACTTTTACCTCCTCAAAGTTGCCCTCCATGGGTTTGTAAGCCAGCAGCAGCACTGACCTCATCAGGTCCCCCACCAGGATGAAGTCACCCTTAGTCTTTAGGTACAGGGCCATGATGTTGTTATAGTGATTGCATTCGGTGCGGAGCTCCTTCTCCGCAGTCCACTCGTACAGACGCACCTGCGGACAGACAGCTGTGAGACACGAGAGGAGAAAGACAGGCAAGCAGGAAGACCAGGAGAGAGTTACAGTGACAAGCACACAAGTCACACTGGCAGATGTCACAAACTAAGAGAGGTAACAGATGCCCATCAGACTGAAGAGACTCAGTTCCTCCAGCCTGTCAGTGTGGGACACTCCCTTCAGACTAAAGAGACTCAGTTCCTCCAGCCTGTTAGTGTGGGACACTGTCCTTCACCCGTGCGGGACAAACCTTCTGGTTGCTCTTCTCTAGACTGAACTCAGACAAGCAAAACTGACAGCAACAGATCTGGCAGACAGATGCTTACGGTGCTGTTGATGCTGGCAAGCAGTTTGCCATTGAACTCCACCATGGAGTACACAGCTCCCTTCACCTCCTTCTCCGCCACAGTCTGCAGCTTTCCTGTGGGACAGAGACAGCAACGTCAGCTCATCCTGCCTGGCGAAAACCCAGGATCCCACCCAGCCATCCACAACCTGGCAGGGTGGCTCGTTCCAGACCCCCAACCCCCTTTGTGTAAAGAAGCTTTACAGCGCTTCCACAGGGCACTGCCTGCACGCTGCCTCACCGTCAGTGTAGTGGAAGACAATGATGCGCCCCTGCTTGGGCTCAGCCTCCTCGGGGTACACCATGGCCGTCCCCACGACGAAGTACACGGCAGGGTCTCGGCCTAGACGGCAGGACACCATGCTGAGGGCGTACTCGCTGGGCAGGAACTGGTGAGCGTGCAGAACTGGCGGGAAGAGCAGAGCAGTCAGCCTCAGGGAGAGCAAACCCTGCCCTGACACAGGCATACCGCCTAAGAAGCCACTTCAGAAAATTAAACCTCTGCAGACTCTCCCTGCTGCCGGGGAAACAGGTCAGACCCTCACTGCCTTCATCACCTCCACAGTGACCCTGCTGTCCAGGTACAGGGGGGGAGGCGCAGTGACCCCGCTCTCGCGGCACAGGAGGGGGAGCATAGTGACTGTGCTTTTCTTTTATGGGGGAGGTTCACTTGACTTTTAACAATGGGGCAAAACCCTCACCTTCAAAAGTGTGTTGGTCTACAATCAGCAGGCTGTGAACTTCCATCTCCTCACCAAATGAAGTCTCGTGGGGCGACGTGCTGCTGGGAAACAGCTTACTGGAGCTGACACTGGTGGACAGGGCCTGTGACCAGAACAAACATGACTGGAGCTGACACTGGTGGACAGGGCCTGTGACCAGAACAAACATGACTGGAGCTGACACTGGTGGACCGAGCCCGAGACCAGAACAAACATGACCGGAGCTGACACTGGTGGACCGGGCCTGTGACCAGAACAAACATGACCGGAGCTGACACTGGTGGACCGAGCCCGAGACCAGAACAAACATGACCGGAGCTGACACTGGTGGACCGGGCCCGTGACCAGAACAAACATGACCGGAGCTGACACTGGTGGACCGAGCCCGAGACCAGAACAAACATGACCGGAGCTGACACTGGTGGACCGAGCCCGAGACCAGAACAAACATGACCGGAGCTGACACTGGTGGACCGAGCCCGAGACCAGAACAAACATGACTGGAGCTGACACTGGTGGACCGAGCCCGAGACCAGAACAAACATGACTGGAGCTGACACTGGTGGACCGAGCCCGAGACCAGAACAAACATGACTGGAGCTGACACTGGTGGACAGGGCCCGTGACCAGAACAAACATGACCGGAGCTGACACTGGTGGACAGGGCCTGTGACCAGAACAAACATGACCGGAGCTGACACTGGTGGACCGAGCCCGAGACCAGAACAAACATGACCGGAGCTGACACTGGTGGACCGAGCCCGAGACCAGAACAAACATGACCGGAGCTGACACTGGTGGACCGGGCCTGTGACCAGAACAAACATGACCGGAGCTGACACTGGTGGACCGAGCCCGAGACCAGAACAAACATGACCGGAGCTGACACTGGTGGACCGAGCCCGAGACCAGAACAAACATGACTGGAGCTGACACTGGTGGACCGAGCCCGAGACCAGAACAAACATGACTGGAGCTGACACTGGTGGACAGGGCCCGTGACCAGAACAAACATGACTGGAGCTGACACTGGTGGACAGAGCCCGAGACCAGAACAAACATGACTGGAGCCCACAGTGTTGGACAAAGCGTGAGACAAGAACATTACTGACATGGTTGGACAGACTAAGAGACAGATGGACAGAGATGTTAATTATTCAATTGAGTGGCCAAATTGCTGCGAACACAAGGAAGCAGACGCCTCACAAACCAGCCTGCGTACCTGAGTACTTGCGCTGGGGCGCACAGCTGCTGTAGCCCCACTGGCGTCCTGCACCTCAACCCTGCTGGACAGCACTCCGAAGCACTGCGAGGACTCCTGGTAACAGATCCGCCTGGGAGAGAGATGCAGAGCGTCAGCATTGCGGAGCAGTCAGCGTTCCGACAGTGTCAGAGAGTAAGCGTGTCGTCTCTCACCTGGGACTCTCGTACAGTGGGACAGTGCGAATGTGCAGCTTCTGAATCTCATCAATGGTGCCAATGGTCAGAGTGCTGTTATTGGCCAGAGCCAAACTGACAGAGACAGCAACAAAGCGAACAAACAGCCCGATGAGAGAGAGAGGAAAGCACTGTTAGGGACAGTTCCTGAATTTTACATCAGAAATGTACACAACTTGTTCAAGTACAATTCTCACAATCTGAAAGAACCCAATCTTAACTAGACATATCATCAGATAAAATGTGATAATAAAAAGAAAACTTTTTAACAACTGCAAAGCAAAAGATTAATTCCAGGCCTAGTCCGGTCCGGGGACACTCTCACACACAGACCAGACCCGGTGCGGTCCGGGGACGCTCACACACACACAGACCGGACCCAGTCCGGTCCGGTCCGGGAACGCTCACACACACAGACCATACAACATGGGGAAGCTCTTATGAGATCTGCGAGGAGAGAGGCAATTGTAAGGAGAGAGAAGAGAGGAGATTGTAAGGAATAAGGAGAGGAGATTCTAAGAACAGAGGAGAGAGAGGAAGACAGAGGGAGAGAGAGACAGAGGGGTTATGGGAGACAAATGAACACCCAGGAAGCAGTAGGACAGAAAGTTAAGAGAAATGAACCAGAAAAAGTCTGAGAATAAACAAAGGAGGATGATGTGGGGATACCCCACTATCACAGCTCACCCCAGATTCTAGAGCACGTGCAGAGGAGCTCACCTGTCGGGGTACCCCTCTGAGTTGAGAGGACACATGTAGTTCACCTCCTTCAGGTTGACGTTGGAGAAGACGAGCTTGTGGTTGCTGCTGTAGATGACGGTGGGCCGGTCGGAGCAGGCGAACACGTTGGAGGTGGAGAGCGAACGGAAGGTGCGCAGCACTGTGGGCTGAGTGCCCAGGGTCACCTTCTTCCGCTCACTGAGCGCACCTGGGCAGGGAGCAGCAGGCTTAGACACCTGAGCGGCACAGACACTCCCCCTCCTCCAGAGCCCCCCCCCCACACAGACACTCCTCCAGAGCCCCCCCCACACCCCCACCCTCCTCCAGAGCCCCCCCAACACACACCCCCACCCTCCTCCAGAGCCCCCCCAACACACACCCCCACCCTCCTCCAGAGCCCCCCCAACACACACCCCCACCCTCCTCCAGAGCCCCCCCCACACACACCCCCACCCTCCTCCAGAGCAACACACACACACACCCCCACCCTCCTCCAGAGCACCAAGGAGACACACCCAGACCACACTCCCAGCACACCTGTCTCAATGTCCAGACCGAAGTAGAAGAGTGCACCGTCTCCCAGCGCGCACAGCAGGTAATGGCTGCCCTCAAATGTGGTCATCAGGATGGAACGAGGAATGATCTCTGCTCACACAGAGGACGAGAGGTAGCGATGTCACTGACAGGATATGCTCAATTTGTTTGCGAAAAGCAAAAACAATTTAATGTTCCAATAGCTCATCTCTAATCTTTCTTGTGGGAGCAGCTCCAGGAATAAATTATTCTACCCAAATTCCAACACACGCAGGTGAAGCATTTTCAGAAACGGAAGAAAAAAGAAAAATAGCCAAACAGTTGAGATCTATTTCAAAGCACCGGCAATGCCAGCCCTACGTCCTCGTGCTCCAGTTTGTGTTTCAGCCGACGCTCGATGCCCCTCACCTCCACCCAGCATCTCTCTGTGCAGGGGGCTGAAGTCCGGCAGCCGCAGGACCCGGGCCGAGATGTCGGTCCACAGGCCCACAGCACACAGCCGGGACTCGGTCCCCTCACCCAGCGCTGTGATGTCCACACACGCCACCTCGTGATCCATCTCTGTGGAGCTGAGAGACAGAAAGGGGGACAGAAAGACGAAGAGAGGGGGGGCAGAGAGCAGAAGAGCAACAAGGCAGAGGGAGAAAGAAAACAGGAAGGAGAGCAGGAAATGTATGGATGGAAACAGGAGGAAAGGGACAAAACAGGGAGAGATTAAGCCAGGAACAGAACAGGTAGAGACACAAAGGGAGCAGAGACAGGGAGAAGGAGGACAGAGAGGGCAGGACAGAGACAGAAGGGGCAGAGAGAGTAATTAGATGAAAGAATGGAGAGAGAGAACCAAGAGGTCAGACTCTGCAAGTTTTACTAGCAGGTGTGTCAGTCAGTGCGATTCGCTGTCAGTAAGACAGCAGGCCACTGTCCGCTTGAGAGCTGCCACTATAATATTTCATAGGAGATCCAGAAAAAATATATCCTTAACCAAAATAAATTTAAAAACTAATACACAATACAGTACATATAAGACTGAAATTAATAAAAAATAATGAACTTTTCAGACCTTGCCATTTTGCCAGCAGTTCTATTTGTTCCAGCAAGAAAGCTTTATCTCAGCAGCACTCTCTAAAGACCTGCGGCATGAACACCATCACGATTTCACTTCGTTCAAAGACCTTTCTTACATCCTTTCTTTTTCAATCTCCACCAGCACTTTCTATACAGGCCTGTGGCCTTTTGGTCACTCAAAATGACAATCAAGAAGGCACAACATGTTAGGAAAGCTCAAAATAATTAAATGATACAGCAAAGCTCAACCACCACTTGCAGACAAACTCACAATGCCCACTGAGCTGCATCTCCTGTCCTCCTACACCTGAAGAGCTCATTCCAGAATAAGACCGCACTATATCCAACACACGTCCTTCTTTAATAGTCACTAGATCCAATTCGCACAATGTAAAAGTGCATTACAGAAGAAACAACTGTATCCAAAATAATTAAAAGTCAAACCAGTCAAATTTGACAAAATACACAATGAAATTGAGGCTATATGAAACTTTAAAATGCTCTTACAACGGGGGGGGGGGCACATCTTTAGACAAAGCGATGTGGGAGTGTGGAACAAGCTGGCCAGCCATGTTGTTTTAACATGAGACCCTGCCCGCGTTCAAGATACAGCTGGATGAGACCCAAGCATCAGGGCCAGATGTCCGACGCTCGTCTGTAACCCTTGTGTTCTCGTATGTCAGTACCTGATCTGCTTCAGTTCTCCTCGGTGTATCTCCAGGTAGTACAGCACCCGGCCCACGGCCAGCACCACCTGGCCCGCGTTGCAGGCGGCCACGCTGATGTTGCGCCCCCTGGGCTCCTGCCACTCGCTGGCCAGGGCCTTGCTGTCCTGCGTCACCAGCCGCACGGAGCCCGAGGTGATCTGCCACACAGACACGCGACTTCAGCATGGTCACGCACGGGACCGGCGAGGCCAAACCCACCGCGCCCAGCCGCGCAGCGAAGCTCTCTCAAGCTCCGGGTCCAACGCCCACCGGCCAGCACCTGGATGAGCTGCTGATGGGCCACGTTGCCGCAGTAGAAGGTCTGCTGATTGTCCACGAACCCGGGCAGCTCGGTCTCCTCCACCTCCTCCCCGCTGAGCATCAGCACCCTGCGGACGGCATGCCGCGTAAGAACCAAACCGCGCTTCGCTTGGCGCCCCCCCTTCCGAACCTGCGCCCTTCACCCCGCCTCACCTGGTCTGACCCACGAAGGACAGGACCAGCATGTCGTCCGTCTCGCGACCGGCCTCCGAGCGCAGGGGCCACAGGCCTGGCAGCAAGGCAGAGAGCAAGAGTTACTTCACTGGAGCAGGAGGAGCAGGGTGTGCTGCGGGCAGACGGGCAGACGGGCGCCCAGAGCTCCCGCATCCCAGTCTCGCAATCGATAGCCGACCTTTGATTCCCGGAAGGTCGATGCTCGCGTGCTCGTGGATGCCGATGCCATTCCGGATGATCCGAAGGGAGCCTTCCTTAAATGCTCCCGAGCAGGTGACGAGCTGCAACGACACCGAGAGCCGAAGGTCAAGCACGCCCTCAGCCGAACCTCCCCGCTGAGCCCAGGGCGCCGGCGGACATACCTGGCCCTGCCCCTGCCTCTCCAGGTCCACCACACACATGTCCACGATGGGGCCCAGGTTGGTGAAGGTCTCCATCACGGCCACGTAGGAGCCCTGGTCATTGCTGTCCACATTCAGCTGCAACACAGAGGGCCAGCGTCAGGGCGGCGCGGACGGCCCCCCCCTGGGGCTGGACTGCACGGGGGCAGACATGTACCTTCACGAGCTGCGAGTCTCCAAGCCGGGACCCCACAAACACCACGCCGTTGTCCAGGTAGGTCAGGCACTCAGCAATGGAGGTCTGGGGAAAGGGACGGGCAGAAAGTCAGTGCCGCTCTGCCCCTGCACCCCTATGACCCCGCCCCAGGGCGCTCCCCCGGTACCTCTCCCAGCAGCTCCACGCGCAGGTCCTTCAGCGCCACAGTGCCGTCCATAAGCTCCTCCCTCTCCAGCAACAGCATGAACAGCCGGCCCTCCATGTCGCCCAGCAGGTAGCGCGAGCCGTTGGGGTCAACGCGGTTGTGACACACGATGGTGCTTTGCTGGGGGGACACAGCAGGAGCAGAGTCAGTGGGGCAGTGCCGGTGCCAGGGAGGCGGCCCACGGGACCCTGCACGGCCTCACCTTGATGGTAGGGGGCGCTATGGCCAGGTACTTGTCTCCGTTGTGGTAAGTGATGGACTCCTGCCCGATGATGATGGCTCCTCCGAACGGCTCAGGCACTAAGAGAACACACAAGTTACACACTGCCCCTGCCCTCAGCCCACGCCTCCCATCCCCATCCCCCTCTCCCGCACAGAGCGCGCGCCTCCCATCCCCCTCTCCCGCACAGAGCGCGCGCCTCCCATCCCCCTCTCCCGCACAGAGCGCGCGCCTCCCATCCCCCTCTCCCGCACAGAGCGCGCGCCTCCCATCCCCCTCTCCCGCACAGAGCGCGCGCCTCCCATCCCCCTCTCCCGCACAGAGCGCGCGCCTCCCATCCCCCTCTCCCGCACAGAGCGCGCGCCTCCCGTCTCTCCCAGAGAGCAGTTCTCCCCTACCTGTGATGACCATAGACGCCTCAGCTTCCACGTTCTCCTGTTTCCAGGGCCCCTTGTTGAACTCTTTCTCCCGCAGGGAGACCTCATAGGTTTTGACATGGCGGCCCTGGGGGTCCTGGAACAACAGAGCAGATCAGGAGCCAGAAGGAGACACCGGCTCAGACCTTTGGCACAGGCACACCACACCACACACCCCGCCACACGGGGGCGCCGGTCCGGGCAGTACCTGGTAGATGAAGCAGATGGTGGGCGCGGGGCAGCCATACAGGAAGTGCACGTCGATGACTTGCAGCTCCTCCAGCCGGATGTTGAAGGCCTTCAGCTCCCGGTTGTCACGGTCCAGCGGGATGACCTTGAACAGGCCGTCATACAACCGCAGCCCGATCATCCGACACTCCGGGTCGATGATCCCGATGATCCCGGTCTCCGAGGGCCGGCCAATCCGGTCCTGACACGGGAAGAGAGTGAGCCACCTGTTCGCACTCTCCAGCTCTCCCTCTGCACGCCTCCCGTCCCTTCAACCCCTCTCCCTCTGCAGGCCTCCCGTCCCTTCAACCCCTCTCCCTCTGCAGTCCTCCCGTCCCTTCAACCCCTCTCCCTCTGCAGTCCTCCCGTCCCTTCAACCCCTCTCCCTCTGCAGGCCTCCCGTCCCTTCAACCCCTCTCCCTCTGCAGGCCTCCCGTCCCTTCAACCCCTCTCCCTCTGCAGGCCTCCCGTCCCTTCAACCCCTCTCCCTCTGCAGACCTCCCGTCCCTTCAACCCCTCTCCCTCTGCAGGCCTCCCATCCCTTCAACCCCTCTCCCTCTGCAGTCCTCCCGTCCCTTCAACCCCTCTCCCTCTGCAGGCCTCCCGTCCCTTCAACCCCTCTCCCTCTGCAGGCCTCCCGTCCCTTCAACCCCTCTCCCTCTGCAGGCCTCCCGTCCCTTCAACCCCTCTCCCTCTGCAGGCCTCCCGTCCCTTCAACCCCTCTACCTCTGCATGCTTCCTGTTCCATGTATGTTGTGTGTGTACTGTGTGGGCACGTATGTACTGTGTCCGTATGTGTGTGTGCGTGTACTGTACTGTGTGTACTGTACCTGCACACTGCCATGGGCTCTGGGGACCAGGTGTGTGTGTGTACCGTACCTGCACACTGCCATGGGCTCTGGGGAGCAGGTGTGTGTGTGTACCGTACCTGTACACTGCCATGGGCTCTGGGGAGCAGGTGTGTGTGTGTACCGTACCTGTACACTGCCATGGGCTCTGGGGAGCAGGTGTGTGTGTGTACCGTACCTGCACACTGCCATGGGCTCTGGGGAGCAGGTGTGTGTGTGTACCGTACCTGCACACTGCCATGGGCTCTGGGGAGCAGGTGTGTGTGTGTACCGTACCTGTACACTGCCATGGGCTCTGGGGAGCAGGTGTGTGTGTGTACCGTACCTGCACACTGCCATGGGCTCTGGGGAGCAGGTGTGTGTGTGTACCGTACCTGCACACTGCCATGGGCTCTGGGGAGCAGGTGTGTGTGTGTACCGTACCTGCACACTGCCATGGGCTCTGGGGAGCAGGTGTGTGTGTGTACCGTACCTGCACACTGCCATGGGCTCTGGGGAGCAGGTGTGTGTGTACCGTACCTGCACACTGCCATGGGCTCTGGGGAGCAGGTGTGTGTGTGTACCGTACCTGCACACTGCCATGGGCTCTGGGGAGCAGGTGTGTGTGTACCGTACCTGCACACTGCCATGGGCTCTGGGGAGCAGGTGTGTGTGTACCGTACCTGCACACTGCCATGGGCTCTGGGGAGCAGGTGTGTGTGTGTACCGTACCTGCACACTGCCATGGGCTCTGGGGAGCAGGTGTGTGTGTGTACTGTACCTGCACATTGCCATGGGCTCTGGGGAGCAGGTGTGTGTGTGTACCGTACCTGCACACTGCCATGGGCTCTGGGGAGCAGGTGTGTGTGTGTACCGTACCTGTACACTGCCATGGGCTCTGGGGAGCAGGTGTGTGTGTGTACCGTACCTGTACACTGCCATGGGCTCTGGGGAGCAGGTGTGTGTGTGTACCGTACCTGCACACTGCCATGGGCTCTGGGGAGCAGGTGTGTGTGTGTACCGTACCTGCACACTGCCATGGGCTCTGGGGAGCAGGTGTGTGTGTGTGTACCGTACCTGCACACTGCCATGGGCTCTGGGGAGCAGGTGTGTGTGTGTACTGTACCTGTACACTGCCATGGGCTCTGGGGAGCAGGTGTGTGTGTGTACTGTACCTGCACACTGCCATGGGCTCTGGGGAGCAGGTGTGTGTGTGTACTGTACCTGCACACTGCCATGGGCTCTGGGGAGCAGGTGTGTGTGTGTACTGTACCTGCACACTGCCATGGGCTCTGGGGAGCAGGTGTGTGTGTGTACTGTACCTGCACACTGCCATGGGCTCTGGGGAGCAGGTGTGTGTGTGTACTGTACCTGCACACTGCCATGGGCTCTGGGGAGCAGGTGTGTGTGTGTACTGTACCTGCACACTGCCATGGGCTCTGGGGAGCAGGTGTGTGTGTGTACTGTACCTGTACATTGCCATGGGCTCTGGTGATTATATCGATGCTGTCACCATTCTGCTTGTACTCCAAAATACAGGCGTTGTATTTGGCCGTCAGAATGAAAAGCAGATCCTTACTCTCCCCCTGCAGAACCAACAAAGAAACATCATGCAGACAAAGAAGAGGGCATCTTCCACCTGCACCTGCTAGTCCAGAGCTAGAGAGACTGCATGAAGAAGCCAATCTTTTCTGCAGCAACACAGGTACCAAGAAGTGGGATGTTTAGAATTCAAACCTCCTGAAAATCTAAAGTGGAACTAAATCTGTATGGCAGCAAAGCTTCTCATGTCAGGAGAAATGAATCCAAGCAGACTCTCTCCCCTCTATCCCCCCTCCTTCCTGTCTCTTCTTCACTCTCCCACTCTGGTCCTTCACTTCCCCTCTCAAATACAAACGGCTTTATTGGCATGATGGGTAAATTACAGTCTTGCCAACGTGTGTAGAATAACCCTGCCATATCACCTATCATGCCATATAGGGCATGGGTTGGCTTACACTTTCAAATTTTGCAGCAAAATGTTTATGGATGCATTGCTAGAGCCTCCATCTAATGGCATAGAAAGCCCTGGATGTATTCTCCTTCAGTGCCTTCGCTGCCAGGTCAAAACTCCCAGATGAGCTGATAGTCAGACCGAGTTGTGTGTAGCTGGATGTGTGCTCCAATCGGTTGTTGCTCAGTGTAAAGTTCTACCCATTTCCCTGAAACTTTTCTTTTGGAAAACCATGACTCTGGTCTTGTCCAGATGGGCTGGCAGTGCCCAGGTCTGACAGTACTGCTCCAGCAGTGCCAGGCTCTGCGGCAGCCCCTGTTCTGGGTCCAGATTGACTGGCAGTGCCCAGGTCTGACAGTACTGCTCCAGCAGTGCCAGGCTCTGCCGCAGCCCCTGTTCTGGGTCCAGATTGACTGGCAGTGCCCAGGACTGACAGTACTGCTCCAGCAGTGCCAGGCTCTGCCGCAGCCCCACTCTGGGTCCAGATGGGCTGGCAGCGCCCAGGTGTCTCCCTCCGTCTCTCTCCTGCTCACCTTGGGTCGGAACAGCTCCATCACTGCGATCTTGCCGTACATCCCCACCTCCTTGACGGGCCGCAGCCCCTCCGCAGTCACCACATAGATCTCCAGCCGCGTGTTCTTGGCGATCAGCAGGTTGAGGTCGTCTGCAGAGGTGAAGTGTCCTGAGGCAGGAGGAACAGGGGAGAGGAAAGGAGAGTGGTGAAGGAGCAGGTCAGGGCTGGGGCACCGGCAGCCCTGCGGCTCCCCTCTCTCTAGCCTGAGCCACCACCTCCCAGAGCTGCTACAACCCGAGCGACACGACACTGCAGCTGCGACCCACAGCTCCACAGGCTCCGTCAACCCAGGCTGGAAGGCAGAAGGGATTCGAGTCGATTTAAAAGTCACAAAATAAAAATCAATATTATTCAATTAGGGAACGATAGCCGTTGTCTCGGGGTGACCGGGATCCCGGCACCCAAGGACACTGAACGCTGTCCAGTCAGGCTCATTCGGTCAGCGGCGACAACCCGGACTGGGAGCCCCAAGTCCCGGGGTCAGGTCGCGACACCGAAGGCACCGCTGATTATCAACACCCTTTCAGAAATAATCCCGCTAGAAAAACGACCCTTCGACCCTTTTCATCTCAGAAATTTACTCCCGTTTCGCCAGGGCAGGCGGGCAGAACGCAGGAAATAAGAAGCCAGCAGGACAATAACACCGCAGGCCTCCACCTGAGCCGGGGGCTCAATTAGGCGCGCCACGCCGCGCAGGAGCAGCACGATGACGGTAGCACCGAGGCCACAACCGGACACTTCGAAAGCAGAAATATAGACAATTACCGGTAATGCAGGCATTAACTGCAGTGGGTTTCTGAGCCGTCACCACGTAGTTGTACGACATGGTGCTGAGCAAAGAGGTAACACACACCGAAGCGAAGGCAAACTACCGCTAATCTGCGCGCTTGTGCCCGCAGCAGGACAGACCGCGGCACAGCGCCCCCTGGCGCGGCGGAGGCCGAGCAACGCCCGGCCCGCAGACCTGCTCAGCAGGAAGAGGCTGTAGAAGCAGGAGGTGTGCACAGCGTGTGAAGCGTAAAAGAAAACTCTGCTCCACTGCGGCAATGATTAACCCAAACAGCGCGCCAGTGCTGCGGTGAAGATGTCGCAGTTTAGTCTGTCCCAGCAGGGTCTGTAACAGTGCAGCCTAACCGCTGTCCGGGGCACAGGCCTGCGCAGCGTCCGATATTAACAATCCACTCGGATGGCCCCGTCACAACATATTACAAAATATAAATATGTGATGCGTTTCTTTTAAATAAATCTTCTCGCTTCGGTAACACTTAATTCCGGGTTCTTTCAATTAGTGTCGGGGAACACAAGCGTAAACCTCAAAGTTGCTCTGTGCCTTTAAGAGGCGGGCTCTCTCCACAGAGCAGCCAATGGCGAGCGCTTCCGGCCTGCGCCTCCTGCACTAGCGAGCGGGCGGTGGAGACAGAGTAGCGAGAGTTTCCTGGCTGCGGGCTAGCTAGCCTTACGTTACTCGGTGCAGGTCGGTTCACACGAACACTTCTAAAATACCAATTTAAACACAGGGAATGCACTGACAGCGGCACCTGCGGAGAGTGATTTACCCCTGTGAACTCCGTATCGGTCAAGTGAAGCGAGGGCGCTAAGTCGGTTGTTGCTGCTGCCGCCAAACCGCGGTACGTGTCTCGTTTCTATAGCTGGAGGGGAGTTCTTGTACTTCGCTTAAGAGTGTGAACCATTTACTGTGCCACCGTGCTCTAACCCTAGAGCTGGTTTTGCATCTTGTTAAGCTTTAGACCTGCAAATACCCATCTGTTTTTATATACTCGTCCTGTGCGTTTCTGTATACAGTATATGTATATATACACCAGTCCAGTGCGTCTTTGTATATATGTGTATATACACCTGTCCCGTCCGTCTCGCCAGCAGCCATATCACTCTGCCACTCACAACTGGCAGCCCACTGGAGCTCAGCAGGTGTGAGCCTGGTCAGTACCTGGATGGGAGACTCCTGGGAAAAACTAAGGTTGCTGCTGGAAGAGGTGTTAGTGGGGCCAGCAGGGTGCGCTCACCCTGTGGTCCATGTGGGTTCTAATGCCCCAGCATAGTGACGGGGACACTATACTGTAAACAGGTGCTGTCCTTTGGATGAGACGTAAAACCAAGGTCCTGACTCTCTGTGGTCATTAAAAATCCCAGGGCATTTATTGAAAAGAGTAGGGGTGTAACCCCGGTGTCCTGGCCAAATTTCCCATTGACCTTTACAGATAATGGCCTCCTAAACACCATCTATGAATATTGCTTTTCTCCCTACTGAGAGCTCGTGTGTGGTGAGCGTTCTGGATCACTATGGCTGCCGTCACATCATCCAGGTGGGGCTGCACATTGGTGGTGGGGGTGGAGGGGATCCCCATTACCTGTAAAGCACTTTGAGTGAAGTGTCCAGAAAAGTGCTATATAAGTGTAAGCAATTATTATTATATGTGGTTATATACAAGTAATAGGTTTATTCCATGCTGAAAAAAAGAAGAAAGAGAACACAACGTTTCGGCCGTGGAGCCTTCTTCAGGTGTGGTTATATACACCTGTCCCGTGTGTATATACACCTGCCCAGTGCGTCTCTGTACAGTGTGTCTCTGTATTGCCCTGTCCCGTTGTCTCAGTGCGCTGCTAACTTGCATGTCTCCCCTCTGTGCAGGGTTGAGCAGTGTTGAGATGACAGCTGTGCTCTCTCTGCTGTCCATCCTGCTGCGTGTTCTGCTGGTGGACGCCACGCTCTCCAAATCTGATTTGAAACCGTCCTTGAAAGCCCCCGAGAAGCAGGTGGGTCTGAGCCTGTTGGTGTGGCAGAGGTCAGCGTGTCTTTGCCCTGCTGTGCACACGCGTGTTCTCGCATCCTGCCGGTCCGTCATCATGCCCGCTTGGCTGTGTTGATCAGGCCCCGGCGGACAGGCCAGTGCAGGAGCGCGGGCTGGTGGTGTCAGACCCCAAGGCGAAGGACATCGTTCGTGAGCACCAGCGGTTCTGCGCCCAGACGGCAGGTCAGCCAGTGTTCGGGGGAGCTGTGCTCGGCTACATCACTCCGGTAAGGGAGAGGGCTGCTTGTTCTTGTGCCAATCCTTCCCCCTCTGTCAACAAAGTCCATCAAGAGGACATCTTCGTGGTCAGCTGTGCCATACAGCATGGGGAACGCACAGGAGGCACAGTTTACACTGTGCCCTTACACAAAGGGTGGGGGAGCTGTGGACACGCTGCCCAGACATGTTGAAGCTGATATCCCGGTTCCTTCCAGCAAATGACTAGACAAGATCATGGGATCGATCAGCTTAAATTTAACAATCAAATGTAATCAATTTAATAATCAATCAGCTTTTAACTACCGAACAAGCTGATGGGCCATGTGGCCCCTCTGGTTTGTTCTCAGCTCCTCCCCCTCACAGACATTATTGGCAATTCTTGCCTTGGAAGTCGTGCTAAAATGTTGATCCATAAGACAAAGTGATAAAATACACACAGTGAATATGTTCCTCTCTGCAGGGTGAGTGCCCTGCTGCAGGCTGTTTCACATTCATCTGCTCTTCATGCTTTCACTCTGTTCTCCGTCTGTCTGAGCAGTGCGAAGGCTCAGGCAGCTCAGCTGAAGTCAGGTCTCTGTGCTCTTGTTCTTCCTGAGGAGTGTGTGTGTGTGTGTTTGAGACTGCAGTGCTGAGACTCAGCTCTCTCTCTGTCTCTCTCAGTGGAACTCTCATGGCTACGATGTGGCGAAGCAGTTTGGGGCAAAGCTGACCTCTGTGTCTCCGGTGTGGCTGCAGCTGCGACGCCGAGGGCGAGACAGCTTCCACATCACAGGCCTGCACAACTCTGACCAGGGTGACACCACTACACACTGCTACACAACACAACACAACATCACAGGCCTGCACGACTCTGACCAGGGTGACACCACTACACACTGCTACACAACACAACATCACAGGCCTGCACGACTCTGACCAGGGTGACACACCAGTACACAACACTACACATTGCTACACAACACAACATCACGGGCCTGCACGACTCTGACCAGGGTGACACACCGCTGCACACAAGTATACAACACTGCACGCTGCTACACAACACATCGTGCAGGCCCGCATCTGACCAGGGTGACACACCGCTGCACAACACTACACAACAGTACACACTGCTACACAGCACGACATTGCGGGCCTGCATGACTCTGACCAGGGTGACATGCAGTTGCACAAAAGTACACAGCACTAGATATTGCTACACAACGCTACACACTGAAAACCCACAGGACTCACACTCGCAGTGTGATTCAGCAGCACAGGGAGCTCCAACATCACAAGCTGCCCGTCGAAACAGGTGTAAAAGAGCACAGCAGCAACGATGAGTCAGGGGTAACGTCTCTCTCTCAACAGGGTGGATGAGAGCTGTGAGGAAGAGTAACAGAAAGATCAAGATCTGTGAGTTTGGACATCTGCCTCCTCTCCCTTTTTCTATTTCACCCCCCTCCATCTTCCTCTCTTTCCCTCTCCCCTTCACCTCTCCCTCCATCAGTCTCTTTCTCCCCTTCACCTCTCTCCTTTCTCACTCTTCTGCTCTTCTCTCAAATCCACGATCAGCAAGCTTTATTGGCATTACTGATGAATTACTGTGTTGCCAAGTGAATACTGTAGAATAAGAAAATTTTACATTTCATACATATTTTTGGACAGTTATATTACATAAAACAATTTTGAAAGAGAGGCTTACTCTCAATTCCTAAGGGTGTGACAGGAGATCACACACTGTATTATTAATATTGAGAGACGGGCTCACTGTCTGTTCCTCAGGCTGTGACAGGAGATCACACACTGTATTATTATTGAGAGACAGGCTCAATGTTCCTCAGGCTGGGACAGGAGATCACACACTGTATTATTATTATTGAGAGACAGGCTCACTGTCTGTTCCTCAGGCTGTGACAGGAAATCACACACTGTATTATTATTGAGAGACAGGCTCACTGTCTGTTCCTCAGGCTGTGACAGGAGATCACACACTGTATTATTATTATTGAGAGACAGGCTCACTGTCTGTTCCTCAGGCTGTGACAGGAGATCACACACTGTATTATTATTGAGAGACAGGCTCAATGTTCCTCAGGCTGTGACAGGAGATCACACACTGTATTATTATTGAGAGACAGGCTCAATGTTCCTCAGGCTGGGACAGGAGATCACACACTGTATTATTATTATTGAGAGACAGGCTCACTGTCTGTTCCTCAGGCTGGGACAGGAGATCACACACTGTATTATTATTATTGAGAGACAGGCTCACTGTCTGTTCCTCAGGCTGTGACAGGAGATCACACACTGTATTATAATTGAGAGACAGGCTCACTGTCTGTTCCTCAGGCTGTGACAGGAAATCACACACTGTATTATTATTGAGAGACAGGCTCACTGTCTGTTCCTCAGGCTGTGACAGGAGGTCACACACTGTATTATTATTATTGAGAGACAGGCTCACTGTCTGTTCCTCAGGCTGTGACAGGAGATCACACACTGTATTATTATTGAGAGACAGGCTCAATGTTCCTCAGGCTGTGACAGGAGATCACACACTGTATTATTATTACTGAGAGACAGGCTCACTGTTCCTCAGGCTGTGACAGGAGATCACACACTGTATTATTATTGAGAGACAGGCTCACTGTCTGTTCCTCAGGCTGTGACAGGAGATCACACACTGTATTATAATTGAGAGACAGGCTCACTGTCTGTTCCTCAGGCTGTGACAGGAAATCACACACTGTATTATTATTGAGAGACAGGCTCACTGTCTGTTCCTCAGGCTGTGACAGGAGATCACACACTGTATTATTATTATTGAGAGACAGGCTCACTGTCTGTTCCTCAGGCTGTGACAGGAGATCACACACTGTATTATTATTGAGAGACAGGCTCAATGTTCCTCAGGCTGGGACAGGAGATCACACACTGTATTATTATTATTGAGAGACAGGCTCACTGTCTGTTCCTCAGGCTGGGACAGGAGATCACACACTGTATTATTATTATTGAGAGACAGGCTCACTGTCTGTTCCTCAGGCTGGGACAGGAGATCACACACTGTATTATTATTGAGAGACAGGCTCACCGTCTGTTCCTCAGGCTGTGACAGATTGTGACAGATGGCACAAATTGTAATTATTGTTGTGCAGATTGTCTGGATATTTGAGTGTTTCCCTGTGTACTGGTGCAGTCTTCCACTGTGCCTGTTTGTGCATTGAGGTCTCCATACAGCAGCGCCTTTCCCTGCCCCTGGAAATGACAGATCTCAGCGTGGAGCTTGTGCAGACTCTCTCTCCCTCTTCACCTCTCTCACCCCTCGAGACTTGAGGCTCACTGGCCTCCCTCTCGCTCTGGCAGGGCCCCGCCTGCTGTTCGATGGCTGGTCCTACCAGGACTACGAGAGCGTGCTGTCCAGCGAAGACGAGATCGAGGAGCTGGCCGAGGAAGCAGTGGAGGTGGCAAAGGTACATAGGGGAGAAGGGGAGGGGAGAGAGCTTTTTGTCTGTACTGTAATAAAGTGTTATTATGTCCATTCCTGTTAAATTGTTTTAACCTGGAGCAGAGAAATGAGGAGAGTGGGGGAGTAGAAGATTATACAGTCCAGTCCAGTACTTTATTTAAGATGGCCAGCAATGTGTAATTCTTAACCTGGCCAGAATGAGGCAGCATTGCACATCGTAAAGAACACCTGTAAGGATTCTGTAGCCTTGTCAGACTAACCTCTGGGGGTTCCCTTGTGTCTCGACAGGCAGAGGGGTACGATGGCTTTGTGCTGGAGATGTGGAGTCAGCTGGGAGGACACAGGAGAGTGTGAGGAACTTAGACTGTCACTGGCTTTCCGTCAGTCTGTATCTTTATCGTCTGTCTTTCTCCTTGTTTCACGGCAGAGCTGACTTAACATGTTGGCTTCTGTCTCTAGGGAGCTGGTCCACCTGGTCACCCATCTCTGTGAGACCCTGCGGTCGAGCCAGCTTGGCTGTGTGTTGGTCATCCCCCCTGGCGTAGTCCCCAGGTAAATAAAAGATTTCTGCTATATCACCACAGTTATTTCCAGCAACAAAATCACCCTTCAGCCCACAGCTGGTGTGAGCCTGGTCAGTGCCTGGATGGGAGACTCCTGGGAAAGCTAAAGCTGCTGTTGGAAGAGGTGCTTGTGGGGCCAGCAGGGGGCGCTCACCCTGCGGTCTCTGTGGGTCCTTATGCCCCAGTATAGTGATGGGGACACTATACTGTAAAAAGGCGCCGTCCTTCAGATGATATGTAAATCCTAGGATGTTTCTCAGAAAGAGCAGGGGTGTTACTCCAGTGCCCTGGACAAATTGTATTCCTATTATTATGTTTTACTCAAATTCCTTTTCCTATAAAAGACCACTGTGGCAAAGCCACCAGTAATTCCACCTGGAGCCACAAGAGAGCCCCCACATCCTCTCAACTCCACCCTTTTAATCGGGATAAGAATTTCCATATTAGAGACGGGGATGACTTCTGTGGATATGTGGATATTATGCTCATGAACCATGCAAAACTGGTAGAGGGTCTCATCCTTAATTCATTGAAGGACCTCTGATAGAAAGAAAACAACAAGATACACAAATCAGGATGCTGGACCTGTGGGCCAGCTTGTTACAACCACCTTATAAAAAATTGGTTAGAGGGTTCATTTGCAATAATGAATCTCTCTTCTCTTTGCCTTAGCTCTGACCGGCCTCTCTCTCCTCAATTCTCAATTCAAGATGCTTTATCGGCATGACCAATGAATAAATCAGTGTTGCCAAAGCAAATACATTTAACATAATTGGTCTACAGATATTTACAATATAGACACAGCGTAATACATTTACATACAAACACATGGAACATTATTGAGAGATAGGCTCACTGTTCCTCAGGCTGGGACAGGAGATCACACACTGTATTATTATTGAGAGACAGGCTCACTGTTCCTCAGGCTGTGACAGGAGATCACACACTGTATTACTATTATTGAGAGACAGGCTCACTGTTCCTCAGGCTGGGACAGGAGATCACGCACTGTATTATTATTATTGAGAGACAGGCTCACTGTTCCTCAGGCTGTGACAGGAGATCACACACTGTATTATTATTATTGAGAGACAGGCTCACTGTTCCTCAGGCTGTGACAGGAGATCACACACTGTATTATTATTATTGAGAGGCAGGCTCACTGTCTGTTCCTCAGGCTGTGACAGGAGATCACACACTGTATTATTATTATTGAGATACAGGCTCACTGTTCCTCAGGCTGAGACAGGAGATCAAACACTGTAGTATTATTATTATTATTATTATTATTATTATTATTATTATTATTATTATTATTATTATTGAGAGACAGGCTCACTGTTCCTCAGGCTGGGACAAGAGATCACATACTGGGCTGCCAGTTCAACTGTTCCCTCCTCCTCCTGTGTGTTTCCCAATATGTGAAATATGTTTGATCTGTGCTCTGATGTTGTTGATTCTGAGTTGTGGTGTTCTAGCAGTGCTGTCCTGAGGTGTTGGTGTGGTTTGTGCCAGTGAGCCTCAAGACCAGCTGGCTCAGAGGGCTCTTTGTTGGGCTGAGTTCTTGGCTCAGCAGGGCTTTGTGGTGGTAGGAATTTTGGTCGCTGTTTCTTAGGTGTAACCAATACTTTAATACTCTCTTCTGTATGTTTATTAGTTATGGCCTAATTTGGCCCTGCATGTATTGTTAGGTGTTTTTCTCTGGTCTGTGAGGGGACCCCGCACTTCACTGCCGTATAGGGCAATAGGTTGTATTGCACTTTCAGATATAAAGTTTTTTATGATGATTATTATTATTATTATTATTATTATTATTATTATCATATTTGGAGCCAGATTCTTGTTGGTGGGTTGATGTTGAAAAGCCTCCTTCTTATTGCGTAGAAAGCCCTGAGTGCCTTCTCCCTCAGTGCCTTCACTGCCAGGTCAAAACTCCCAGGAGAGCTGATGGTGAGAACGAGATATGTGTAGCTGGATGTGTGCTCCAATGTGTTGTTGTTGAGTGTGGATTTGTACCTGTTTCCCTGAGGTCTGGCTTTCTTCTTGAAAACCATGACTCTGGTTTTGTCCAGATGGGCTGTCAGTGCCCAGGTCTGACAGTACTGCTCCAGCAGTGCCAGGCTCTGCTGCAGCCCCTGTTCTGGGTCCAGATGGGCTGGCAGTGCCCAGGTCTGACAGTACTGCATCAGCAGTGCCAGGCTCGGCTGCAGCCCCTGTTCTGTGGGCGACAGCAGGACCAGGTCATCTGTGTAGAGCAGGAACTTGATCTCTGTGTCGTGTAGTGTGAGACCAGGAGCTGCAGACTGTTCCAACAACCCTGCCAACTCGTTGATATCGATATTGAACTCTCTCTCCTCTCAGCTCTGACCAGCCGGGCATGTTTGGTCCTCAGGAGTTTGAGCAGTTGGCTCCCACTGTGGACGGCTTCAGCCTGATGACCTATGACTACTCCACTCCTAGCAGGTCAGAACTCCTTCTGGCGCACAGCCTGACCTGCACATGACCGTGTGACCGCAGCACTGTCTCAGTGTCTCTCTCTGTGTCCGGCAGGCCTGGCCCTAGTGCTCCACTGCCTTGGGTTCGTGCTTGTGTGGATGTGCTGGACCCCAAGGCTGTATGGAGACACAAAATTTTGCTGGGACTCAATTTCTATGGCTTGGATTTCTCTCGGCAAGGGGGCGGGGAGCCAGTCCTGGGGAGCAGGTAACGCAGCACCTCCACTGGCCACGCACAGCCCCTGCGACACACTGTGATGGTAACAATTGTTCAGTGTCTTCTCTGTGTCCCTCTGAGTCAGGTACATAGAGCTGCTGAAGGAGTACAAACCGCGCATGGAGTGGGATCAGCAAACAGCTGAACACTACTTTGAGTACAAGAGGTCAGTCCGCCTGCACCCCGTCCCCGACTCCCTGTGTCCACCCCCGTCCCCGACTCCCTGTGTCCACCCTGTCCCCGACTCCCATCTCCAACTCCCTGTGTCCACCCCCATCTCCGACTCCCTGTGTCCACCCCCCTCCCTGACTCCTGACACCAGTTTGTAAGCAATAATCAAACCCTGATGCTGTTATTTCGTCTCTTTCTTTTGCTCAGGAGCAGTGGGGTGAAGCATGTGGTCTACTACCCCACACTAAAAGTGAGTCTCCTGATGTCCATCTCACTCCCTAGCCACCTCCTGACTCGCTGTGCTGCTGCCCCTCACCCTGTATCTGTGCCTGCCTGCCTGTGCCTCCACCCTGCAGGTTTTGTGTTGTTGTGCCTGAATGTGGCACTGCTTTGTGTCTGTAGTCTCTGTGTCTGCTTCTGTTTTTTTTATTTATGAGTGAGACAGGTGTCTCGCTGTGCCCCTTACCTGTCTCACTCTCCCTCTCTTCTGTCTCACTGTGCTCATCACCTGTCTCACTCCCCTGCTCCTCTTTCTCGCTGTGCTCATCACCACTCTCCCTCTCCTCACCTGTCTCACTGGGCTCCTGACCTGTCTCACTCTCCCTTTCTTCAGCTGTCTCAATCTCCTGCTTCTCTGTCTTGCTGTACTCATCACCTGTCTCACTCTCCTGCTCCTATGTCTCACTGGGCTCTTCATCTGTTTCACTCTCACTCTCCTGCTACTCTGTCTTGCTGTACTCATCACCTGTCTCCCTCTCCTCACCTGTCTCACTCTCTTCTCTCCCCAGTCTATCCAGATGCGATTGGACCTGGCTTCAGAACTGGGGACAGGAGTGTCTGTATGGGAACTTGGCCAGGGCTTGGATTACTTCTATGACCTGCTGTGACACTCTGGATCGGACCTGCGCAGATAGCTGCAGACAGTGCCCCCCTGCTCCACACATATTATGTCGCTGACGTGAGAAAGAAATATCGGTTGAGTGAAATCTCTCCATTTGGCCTGTCTTGCTTATCGATGCCAGACTCTCATCCAGTCCAGATCCAAGCGAGTTGGTTCAGCGAAATGGCTGGACAGTTTGTTCCAGAAATCACCATGTCTCCTGCTGTCCGTCCTGAAGACGGACTCATAGCTTGAGAGCCCAGAATTTCATAGATGGATGGAAATCCAAGCAGTTAATGCAGACAAATAAAGGCTTTTGCTGACATGTGTGTGACCCTCCACTGTGGGCCCAGAAAATGAAAGAGAGGCTGATCATTGTCTCAGACTCCAACTGTAACGCTTCCTGGGTTTGATCTCATGACTTCTCTGTGCATCTCTGTGTGCCTCTTTCCTGCCTTCACCACATCAGGACGGTAGTTCAATACAGTGAGGGACAGTGGTGTCCTGTCAGTACAGTAGTTCAGTACAGCGATGGACAGCAATGTGTCCGGTTAGTACAGTCAGGGACAGTGGTGTGTCCAGTCCGGACAGTAGTTCAGTACTGCCTTTGTGCAGTTGGTACAGTCTTGTTGCAGTCCAGTTAATTAAACAAACGTTCCAACACCTTGTTGTCATTAGAAATGGCTTTTTATTCTTTTTCAATGTTATCTGGAGATAATCTGGAATTGTTTTTGAGACTCTAGTTTACAGTTGAGTGTGAGCCCAGGCCCTGGGGTCGGGGTCATGCTAGTGTCCAGTGATCCTACTGACCCTCAGTGTCCAGACCACATCCGCAGCAGCCAGGCAGGCTGGCCCTGGGTAGTCTGATCTGAGGGAGCCATCATAAAGGAGTGTCTGTTGGCTTGGTGCCCTTGTCCAGGGTGTGGTCAGTCTGTCAGTCGGGGGGGCTGTGGTCCAGGGCGTGGTCAGTCTGTCAGTTGTGGGGCTGTGGTCCAGGGTGTGGTCAGTCGGATGGACAGTGACATTGAACAGTGTCTTTTCAGAGTCCCTCTGAAAGATATTCAAAATATCTCTTGAAATAAAGATGACAACAGCAGAGCTTCACAGACACAAAGCAGAAATAAATCTCCATTGTTTCAGCAGAGTTCTCTGAGAGCTCGCATTTCCAACAGGGGGCAGCAGAGCAGGAACGAAGCAGACAGGGCCACGACCACAGACTCCCCAAATTCGGCGCCACGACTCAGGACTTCAGGGCTCAGCAGTCCGGGAACAAGCCAACAACACTGTCGCGCTTGTATCCCAGTATGACACTCTTCCCGAGGAGCACTGCACTCTGGGAGCTCTAGGCGTAGAAGGTGTCACATTTGGCCACCTGGCAGAGCATGGTCATGGCAAAGGCCAGGCCCAGGATCTGACGGAGAGACGGACAGCGTGTCAGACAAGGAAAGACTGATGAAACCATGACGGCCAGCAACAGAAACAGGTAGCCAGACTGTGTCAAAGGTCAAGGCCCCCTCTTAAAGGAACAGCAGCTGGACAGTGCCCCCGGCCCAACAGCATCCTAGAGGCTAGGAGGACAGCTGGACATTCTGTCCCCAGACAACACGTGGATATAGAGGCTTCCTGACCAAGATTTTAGGAAAAGGAAAAAATTACCGATGTGTAGATCAGGTGGGTAACTGCGTCAGCATGCATAGGCTGCAAAGGAACAAGTAATAGGTTTATTCCATGCTGATAAAAGAGAAGTCTACAGAAACCAAAATTATCCTGCAGCTAGGATCATACCTTCTCCCTACTCTTAACAACAGACTACTCTTCTTCTAAATTCTCTCTATTCATTGGAAGTTTCATTTCACACCTCTCTACACCTATCCTGACTCCTGACTTCACACCTCTTGATTGGCCTCTCTTTCTGTCCCCTGCTCCCACCCCTCACTCCTCCTCTCTCCCAGCCTTTGTTCTCCTGCTACATTACCTTTGCTTACTGCCCTGTCTTTCTCACACCTGAAGGAGGTTCCATGGCCGAAACGTGTTTTCTTTCTTCTTTTTTTTAGAATGGAATTAACCTATTACTTGTTCCTTTGCAGCCGATGTGCAGATTACTTGTTTACCTGCAGGTGAAGTGGCTTATGTGTGGCAGGTTTCAGCACAGACTCCAGCTCCAGGCAGCCAGTTCTGAGGAAGAGTGGCCAGCAGGTGGCACTGTGGGCTCAGTGTTTGTTTTTCGTGGTTCTGGGTATTTGTTTTCATTGTTGGACCTGACGTTGCGGATAATCCAGTGTTGTGGAATAAATATAAAAGCACCTCTTTCTGTTAAATGGTTGGCTTTTATAACAGCAGTGGAGGAGTCCTGGGAGGGCCTGAACCTGTCAGAAAGGGAGGAGTAGGGAAGACCCAAAGACGGCCTGGCAGTGTCCTGCTCACCTGAGTGACCCCCGTACACGGGGCGGAGCCCCACAGACAGCTTGGCAGTGTCCTGCTCACCTGAGTGACCCCCGTACACAGGGCGGAGACCCACAGAGACAGCAGGTTGTGCTGCATCCAGCTCTTCACCTGCTTGTAACAGGGCTGCAGACAGACAGACACCAGTCAGGATTCTGCACATTCCCTCTCTGTCCCCCCTCCTCCCTCTCCCTGGACCCCCGGTCTCACCGCTGTCCACCATGTGTCTGGACGCTCCAGTCCGCAGTTCTCACTGTACTCCAGGCAGCAGGAGTCTGGCACACGCGTGTCATTATACACGGAGAACCAGTCTGTGTGATTGGACACGCCACAGCACCGGAACTGTAACACACACATGAACAGATTTTTCTAAATGTTTTCACCCCTGAGCAATGAGAAGTGCTGTTCCCACCGTAATTGTTAATTCATGAAATGAGTTGTTTTTCCCTCAGTTCACATAACATGAGTAGCCATTTATAGGGGCAGTGATTTTTCTGGTGGAAAAATGTATGAAAACAGAAGATATATTATTTACTGAAGTATTCAGCACCCTCAGTCGATACTTTGTAGAAGCACCTTTTGTAGCAATTACAGCAGTGAGTCTCTGCAGCTGTGTCTGCATCAGGGGCTCTTTGCTCACTCTTCCCTGTGGATCTTGACAGGGAGCATCAGTGAACCACAATCTCCAGGTTTTTCTATGGATGCTCAGTGGGATCAGATCTGGGCCAATCAAGGGCACACATCCTCCTCTTCCGAGGACACTCCAGTGTCTTTCTGGCTGCAGGCTTGGGGACATTGTCCTATTGGAATGTGAGTCTAAGGTCTTTTGTTGACTTAAACAGGTTTCCCTCAAGGATGTGCCTGTATTTGACTCCACTCATTGTTCACTCTCTGCTGATAAGAGCCCCAGTCCTGCTGCTTCATGTGGGGATGGTGTGTGTCTCACAGGGTGATGAGCTGGGTTCAGTTTAGCCTGGCATAGCGCTCACTTTTTGTTTGTCAGTCGCTGGTCTCTGGGTGTGTCTCTGGTCTCTGGATGTGTCACTGGTCATGTTCTGAATTATCTGCACCTAACTAAGTTCCTGGAAGCTTTCAGCAACCTAGATCTGTTTCCACTATCCCCCCCGCCCCCCAGAACTGGGGCTCCTCAGAGCAATACGGCAGCTCAATTGAGGTACCTTCTACAGACAGCAGCACTTCTGAAATCAGGTCAACCAGCTGAACTGACCGCAAGTGGATACAAGCGTTAGAGTAAATTTGCAAGGAAACTAGATGCAACCAGGCTCAATCTGAGGTGTCATAGTGAGGGAGCGAATCCTTATGAAACCCAGATCTCTCAGTGTTTTGTTTTAAATTAAATGTAAGAAATGATAACTTTCTTTCCATGTAGACACTATAGAGTCATTTGTGTTCCTTGGTGTATAAAAGTATTTCTATTTGAGTTTCCAACTCGGACTGTGGAGAAGTCCAAGGGGGTGAATACTTTCCGGTTCCTCTCCTGCCTGTGTGAGCTCTGGGAGTATTCAGGTTCGCCAGTGAGAATCAGTTCTAATGTCGGACTTGAAGAACAGCAATGACTGGCCGCTACAGGGCTGTGCTCACGTCTGTCTGGACGATGCTCCAGGCGTTTGTCAGGCCAATGTTCCCCTCGGTGCCAAAGAACTGCAGCCCCCTCTTCAGGTCAGCCTGGGCATAGCGGTCTATCTGCACACAAACACACATCAGGAGCAGAGCAGCGCTGCGCGGTGTCATGAGCACTCACTTATGGGGGACATGTTCTGTCCTGGTTATAATAATAATAGTTGCTCACACTTACACAGCGTTTTTCTGTACTCTCCACTCAGAGCTCCTTGCAGGTAATGGGGATCCCTTCCACCCCCACTAGTGTGGGGCCCCACCTGGATGATGCTCTTTTGTGTTTCCTCGGAAGTTAATGCCAACTCTGCACATTGGAATTTTTCTTTTGTGTTTTTTGCTCAAAGGTATTAATTGCAACGACTGGAAATCGTCTGCAGCTCTCTCTATTTCCCCTCACACACACCAGCTCTCAGTGGGGAGGAGAGCAGGGTGATGGAGCCACTTCAGAGATGGGGGTAATTAGGAGGCCATGACTGGTAAAGGCCAGGGGGAATGTGGCCAGGACACCAGAGTTACACCCCTACTCTTCTCGAGAGACGCCCTGGTATTTTTAATGACCTCAGTGTCAGGACCTCGGTTTTATGCCTCATCTGAAGGATGGTGCCTTTTACAGTATAATGTCCCATCACACTATATTGGGGCATCAGGACCCACAGAGACCGCAGGGTGAGCGCCCCCTGCTGGCCCAACTAACACCACTTCCAGCAGCAGCCTTAGCTTTCCCATACATCTCCTATCCAGGTACTGACCAGGTTCACACCTGCTGAGCTTCAGTGGGCTGCCAGCTGTGAGCTGCAGGGTGATGTGGCTGCTGTTTTTTAAAGTATGAGCAGCAGATTGGTGCTCTGGCTTCAGTCTATCTGCGTAGAGTTTGTATGTCCTCCCTTGTGTTTGTGTGGATTTCCTCTGGGTGCTCCAGTCCAAAGACATAATAACTGTGGTATACGTGGCCCTGGGATGAGTGTGTCTGTGTCAGTGTCTGTCCTGCGATGTACGCTGGCAGAGGCTACCCCCAGCCCCATGTTGCATAAAGTGGTGAGAAAATGGATGATTAGTGTTAGAGTTCATGGTGTAGAATCTGGCCAGTCACTGTGGTACCTTCAGGTCTGATGATGGAGTATTCATTTGACACTGAGTGTCTCTACAGAGCAGAGTGAGGAGAGAGGACAGACAGCCTCTCTCTCAGTGACTTCAGAGGTTTTTCCTGTGAAGTTCCCAGGGGGTTACTCGCTCTGTGCAAAATGCCTCCAATCAATTGTGTTGTTTTAATGGCCTCTGTCTCCTCTCAGCCCAGTCATCCTACTAACAGTGCACTGTCATCAATAATTCAGCTCAGAGAGAGGGAGAGCAAACAGCATGCAAGGGCAACTGGAAAGGAATTAGAGTGAAAGACTGGCAGGAAGAAAAGAGAGAGGCAGAGAGAGAAACAAAGAGAGGAGAATTCACAGAAACTGGACACAGGCAGAGAGTGAGCCTTTCTCTCTATAATAATAATAATAATAATAATAATAATAATAATAATAATAAAACAGAGGATGTTTACACGGAGTTTCATCCTCAAATAACCTTGAATTTCTCACCACTGAGAAATCCCACACTCACTAGGGAGGGAGAGGAGGAAAGAGCTGAGCAAAGCAAAGAGGAGAGAGAGGAGACACAGAGGAGACAGAGCTGAGGGGAGAGAAGACAGAGCTGAAAAACTCCTGTACACAGAAGTGACCTCACCTCATCCTTGTAGGCGAAGAAGAGGATGATGGACAGAGCCTCCAGGAGGAAGATGAGCAGCAGGAGAACGAAGAACTGTCGAGAGAGAGAGGCGTACAGTGAGCTCATGGCAGGAGAGGGTCGTACATCAGTTTCTTAAAATCCTACTGAGCTCTAACATGAGAACTCGTCAACACTGCTGTAACTGTCCTTGACCACTCTGACCGAAGCAAGTTCTCCTGTCATTGTCAGCAGTGATCTGGAGGAAGATGAACAGGGGAGAGAGGGGGTCTCTATAAGGGTCACACACACTGAGCACCAAGCAGCTCTCTCCCTGCACCTCCTGTTGCTCTTGCCTCTGTCTCCCTCCTCTTCTCTCAGATAGTCTCAAAGCTTTCTCTAAGACTCCTGGAGCCCTTCTCGGGAGCAAGGAGCAGGAAATGATCTTTCTGGATATACTGGGCTCAGATATGATAGACATAGGGGCTGTGCAGGTGTCTGAGGGACAGAGGTGTGGAATAGAGACGCAGGGGCTGTGCAGGCTCCTGGAGCCCTTCTCGGGAGCAAGGAGCAGGAAATGATCTTTCTGGATATACTGGGCTCAGATATGATAGACATAGGGGCTGTGCAGGTGTCTGAGGGACAGAGGTGTGGAATAGAGACGCAGGGGCTGTGCAGGTGTCTGAGGGACAGAGGTGTGGAATAGAGACACGGGGGCTGTGTAGGTGTCTGGGGAACAGAGGTGTGGAATAGAGACACAGGGGCTGTGCAGGTGTCTGAGGGACAGAGGTGTGGAATAGAGACACAGGGGCTGTGCAGGTGTCTGAGGGACAGAGGTGTGGAATAGAGACAAAGGAGCTGTGGAGGTGTCTGGGGAACAGAGGTGTGGAATAGAGACAACAGGGGCTGTGTAGGTGTCTGGGGGACAGAGGTGTGGAATAGAGACACAGGGGCTGTGTAGGTGTCTGGGGGACAGAAGTGTGGAATAGAGACACAGGGGCTGTGCAGGTGTCTGAGGGACAGAGGTGTGGAATAGAGACACAGGGGCTGTGCAGGTGTCTGAGGGACAGAGGTGTGGAATAGAGACACAGTGTAGGTGTCTGGGGGACAGAGGTGTGGAATAGAGACACAGGGGCTGTGCAGGTGTCTGAGGGACAGAGGTGTGGAATAGAGACACAGGGGCTGTGTAGGTGTCTGGGGGACAGAAGTGTGGAATACAGACACAGAGGCTGTGCAGGTGTCTGAGGGACAGAGGTGTGGAATAGAGTCACAGGGGCTGTGCAGGTGTCTGAGGGACAGAGGTGTGGAATAGAGACACAGGGGCTGTGTAGGTGTCTGGGGGACAGAGGTGTGGAATAGAGACACAGGGGCTGTGCAGGTGTCTGAGGGACAGAGGTGTGGAATAGAGACACAGGGGCTGTGTAGGTGTCTGGGGGACAGAAGTGTGGAATACAGACACAGAGGCTGTGCAGGTGTCTGAGGGACAGAGGTGTGGAATAGAGTCACAGGGGCTGTGCAGGTGTCTGAGGGACAGAAGTGTGGAATACAGACACAGAGGCTGTGCAGGTGTCTGAGGGACAGAGGTGTGGAATAGAGTCACAGGGGCTGTGCAGGTGTCTGAGGGACAGAGGTGTGGAATAGAGACACAGGGGCTGTGTAGGTGTCTGGGGGACAGAGGTGTGGAATAGAGACACAGGGGCTGTGTAGGTGTCTGGGGGACAGAGGTGAGAAATAGAGACACAGGGGCTGTGCAGGTGTGTGGGGGACAGAGGTGAGAAATAGAGACATAGGGGCTGTGCAGGTGTCTGAAGGACAGAGATGTTCTCTCTCACTGCCTGGAAAACTATGCTCCTGTGCACTCAGCTGTTGCCCCTCTCTGATGGATGGAAGCTGAATGGACATGAAGCCTGCCCTGCTGTTCTGAGAGAGAGAAAATGACAGTTAAATCTCAATACATTGTACATTTTTCTCAGAACAGTTTAGAACTATTTAGAGAACTTTCTCTAAATAGAAATGCACAGTCCCTTTTCCCCAGAAAGTTGTTATTGATGAAATGAAGTGGCTGTGATTCTTCAAAGCTCTAAAGGGGTCAGGTGCTGCCTGACTCATGCAAACAGAGTGCACAGTCAGTGTTTTGATAACAGACTGCAGATGGAGATAAAGGCTTGGGGTCCCTGGCAGGTCAGAGTGAGAGGGAAACTACATCAATCCGTTTTTCCAAGTTTATAAATCATTCAAGGAACTTAGAATGAATGCAGTTGTGCAGTATGTGCAGGTAAGCTGTTCAAGAGCCGCGAGGAGGAGGGTGGAGGGGTTTCTTATCCTCATCACGAAGTGAGGCGGGTTTTGTACTCTGCAGCTCGTGACTGAGAGCTGAGAGCTGAGAGCTGACTGCCTCCAGAGACGCTGAGCAGAGCCAGCCTGGCTGACACTCACAGAGGAGCACAGCGACAATACAGTAGGAAATACACACCACAGAATTACCTGCACCAGCTTCTTCATGCACTAGGATTGGCCCGTTTGCCCAGTCCTCAGTTCAGTCCCCATTCAGTCCAGTCCTCAGTCAAGTCCACAGCCCAGTCAGTCCAGTCTGCCCAGTCCCATCCAGTCTGCCCAGTCCTCAGTCCAATCTGACCAGTCCAGTCAGTTCAGTCCTCAGTCTAGTCTGCCCAGTCCTCAGTCCAGTCAGTCCAGTCCACGGTCCAGTCCTCAGACCAGTCAACAGTCCAGTCCACAGTCCACAGACCCTGCTATACCAACACAGCACCAGGTGACGCTGATGCTGTCTGACAGAGAGAGACTCACACTCAGGAGAAGGACCTTGTTCTCCCTGAAGGCCCCAACGCACCCCAGACCGCCAACCACCATGACGATGGTTCCCATGGCAATGAGGAGGTTGGCGGCGGACAGGGAGGGGAATGAGGACGAGAGCGTGGCGAAGCTCCCCTGGGTGACGGCCAGCCAGATGCCCACTCCCAGTAGCCCACAGCCGCCCAGCTGCAAGTGAGAGAGAGAGAGCACACTGCAGCACACCGCTGAGACAGAAGGAGAGAAAGGGAGGGAGACATGCAGAAAGAAAGACGAGGCGAGCTGTCAGGATGTCCTCATCACGGCCTCCCTAGAAACACCAGCTGGTAGTGACCACCTCTCTTTCAAAATCAGCTAATCACACTCACTGCAAACCCACACAGAGGACACACACTGTCACACAGCCCTTTCTTCAAGCACACTGTGAATACACTGACGTTGGGCTGTCACACAATACACTCTCTATAAACACACTGACACACAGAACACTCTCTATAAACACACTGACACACAGCACACTCTATAAACACACTGACACACAGCACACTCTCTATAAACACACTGACACACAGCACACTCTCTATAAACACACTGACACACAGCACACTCTCTATGAACATAGTGAGACACAGCACACTCTCTATAAACACACTGACACACAGAACACACTCTATAAACACACTGACACACAGCACACTCTCTATAAACACACTGATGCACAGCACACTCTCTATAAATACACTGACACACAGATCACACTCTATAAACACACTGACACAGCACACTCTCTATGAACACACTGACACACAGATCACACTCTATAAATACACTGACACAGCACACTCTCTATGAACACACTGAGACACAGCACACTCTCTGTAAACACACTGACACAGCACACTCTCTATAAACACACTGACACAGCACACTCTCTATAAACACGTCACACAGCATGCTCTCTATAAACACACTGTCACAGCACACTCTCTATGAACACACTGAGACACAGCACACTGTCTATAAACAGTGATACACACCACACTCTCTATAAACACACTGACACAGCACACTCTCTGTAAACACACTGACACAGCACACTCTCTATAAACACAGTGACACACAGCACACTCTCTATAAACACACTGACACAGCACACTCTCTATAAACACAGTGACACACAGCACACTCTCTATAAACATGTCACACAGCATGCTCTCTATAAACACACTGACACACTCATCTCTCTCTTTCGTTTCCTCATAATCATTTTGGTATTGGCAAAGAAACAGTTGGGGTGTTTAAACAGAGAGCAAGAATCACATGCTTTGCTCGTACTAAAATATTCAAATGTCCACAATAAAATAGTCAAAAGTATTTCAATCAGAGGAGATCTGTGTGGCTTTGACACACACAAAGGATAGCACAGTGGGAACATCCTTCATGTTAATATCTGGCTCAGTTCACAAGAACATCAGGGAGTTTACAAATGAGAGACCACTCTTTTGGTTGTTTGTAGCTGACTGATCTGGGGACCACCCTGGGATCAATGGGCAGTTTGTTCCAGACACCCTCAACCCTTTGTGCAAAGAAATATCCTCATTTTCAGTTCTAAATACACACCATATTCATATTTCACACGTGGATCTTCGTGTCCACCCTCTCACTCTCTCACCCATTCACCCCTTCTTTCTCTCACTATCTATGTTTCAGTTGCTGTCAGTACTGAGCTGGGAAGAGGACTGTGTTTTAATAACGATAGCTCCACTCAGAGCTCTTTACAGGTCATGGGGATCCCCTCCTCCACCACCAGTGTGCAGCCCCCCTTGGATGATGCTCCAGTCCCCTCACACACACCAGCTCTCAGTGGGGAGGAGAGCAGTGATGAAGACAGTTCAGAGAGGGGGGTTATTAGGAGGCCATGACTGGTAAAGGCCAGGGGGAAATTTGGCCAGGACACCAGGGTAACACCCCTCCTCTTCTTGAGAGACGCCCTGGGATTATTATTGACCACAGAGAGTCAGGACCTTTGTTTTAAGTCTCATTGAAAGGATGGCACCTTTTTACAGTTTAGTGTCCCCGTCACTATACTGGGGCATTAGGACCCAGACAAACCGCAGGGTGAGCGCCCCCTGCTGGCCCCACTCACACCTCTTCCAGCAGCAGCCTCAGCTTTCCCAGGAGTCTCCCATCCAGGTACTGACCAGGCTCACACCTGTTGAGCTTCAGTGGGCTGCCAGCAGTGAGTTGCATGGTGATAGAGCTGCTGGTTTGGAAGGGGGGATATTTTAAAGGTACTTTCAGTCTGTCACTCCTGACACACAGCTGGGGCTCTCGACCCTGTGTGGGGCTGAATATCTCTCAGCAGGGAAGCCCAGTACAAGTACACACTATATCTGGGACAGGCAGGCAGGCCTGAGTCTCACATTACGGCACTGAGCCCTGTTCATATTAATTAATTACGATGAAAGGAGATAAGGTGGGTATCACAGGTCTTTAACACATTAATGCAGAGAAACTCAGACACACAGCTGCATGACAGAGGAAGAGTGCATGTGCTGATACAGTCTGTGTATCTTACAATACCAGTGGCTTATTGTGGCTACAACAGCAGGGCGGATGAATCTTTAAAAGGTCTACTAACAAATTGGCACACTGAATCACACAGAGTCTCAGGGACACACAGCACAGTCATGAGAGAGGGACACAGGGTGGATATAGAGTCACACTGCCCACAGCACAGGGCTGACACTGAGACAGGGACACAGGGTGGATACAGAGTCACACTGCCCACAGCACAGGGCCGAAACTGAGACAGGGACACAGGGTGGATATAGAGTCACACTGCCCACAGCACAGGGCCGAGACTGAGAGAGGGACACAGAGTGGACACAGAGTAACGCTGCCCACAGCACAGGGCTGAGACTGAGAGAGAGACACAGGGTGGACACAGGGACATACTGCTGCCTCTTTTCATACAACTGAACTGACCTCAATAAACAACCAGGAGATGAATAATTAATAAAGATCAATAAGATATTCCAGGCTGGCTGGAGCAGGAGGGCCCGATTGTTATTATTTTGAGTAGGAATCATGTTGTGGGCTGATGTTTCTCCTAATGGTTGCTGAGGAAGGTTATTTAAATGAGAGCAGCTGTGTGCTGGTTAGAGAAAATGAGCTTCTTCAGTGTTACAGAAGCACAGCGTCTCTGAGAAGAGAGTTGATAAAGCTTGAGTCTCGGGGGATGACACTGATTCTCAGAACTGTCTGTTTACATCTCTTCCCACCTCCTGTCTGCCCACCCCACTACCACCCATCATCTCTGGTGGAAAACTTCAAACAGAACTTTTACACAGTCACCACAATCCACACTGTCTGTCCACACAGTCTGTCTACAGCCACCACACTCCACACTGTCTGTCCACACAGTCACCCCACTCCACACAGTCTGTCCACACAGAGACAGGTCAGGTGAAGGAGCTGGTAAGACCACAGTATTGTCCAGAGGATGTGCCAGTGTAATCCTAACACCGTATAACATTGTGATTTTTTCTTGAAAATTGAAACTTAATATCGAGACACAGACAGAGACGCAGAGACACACACAGAGACGCAGACACAGACAGAGACACAGACGCACACAGAGACACAGAAACACAGATGCGGACAGAGACACGGATGCACACAGATGCAGACAGAGACACAGATGCACACAGAGACACACACAGAGATGCAGACATGGACAGAGACACACACAGAGACACAGACACAGAGACAAACAGAGACACAGATGCACTCAGAGACACAGAAGCACACAGAGACGCAGACGCAGACAGAGATGCACACAGAGACGCAGACACAGACACACACAGACACACAGATGCAGACAGAGATGCACACACAGACACAGAAACACAGACAGACACACAGAGATGCAGACAGAGACGGAGAAGCGCTCCCTGACTCACCCAGAAGAGCAGGTTGAACAGCACCATGAGACCCTTGACGGTGCCCAGGCAGGCCCTGGCCAGTCTGCAACGCTGCAGCTCCAGCAGCAGGATGAAGGACAGGTCCAGGTAGAACACTACGTACTTGTTGCCCTTGGGGGAGGTGTAGCGTCCCTTGGTGGTCTGGGGCCCGGGGGCCGCATGGAGCCCAAAGCTGAAGGGGCTCCCATAGCTGCTGCTGTAGCGCCTGAAGGGGTTGGGGGGTGGGGACCCCGGCTTGCTGTCCAGAGAGGGGCTGCGTCGGTATGGAGTCTCGTCCGTGCTGGAGCGCCGCATGGTCAACAGGTCCAGCCCAAACCCAGGCAAGAGTGACCAATGAGCTGGAGAGCAGTCCAGACACGAGTGACCAATGAGCTGGACCACGGTCCAGACCAGAGTGACCAATGAGCTGGAGTGCAGCCCAGACACTAGTGACCAATGAGCTGGACCACAGTCCAGACACGAGTGACCAATGACCTGGACCACGGTCCAGACACGGGTGTGCAATGAGTTGGAGCACAGTCCAGACACGAGTGACCAGCCAGGTCCACCTCAAGACCAAAATACTCCTCAAAACCTCTGACAAGACAAGCTGAACCAAACACAATCCTCACAAGGTCCAACAGAATTCCAGGCAGATTCTCCAGCACCATCCAAGGTCCGATTTCCAAACACCTGAGATCAAGCCATGGGCCAAGAGAATGTGCACACACAAGTGTGATCTGACCCAGAGACGCAGATTCACTGTGGGTGCCTGTGTGTGCACTACTGTGAGTGTGCGTGTACACTAATTTGTGTCTGTTTACAGTTGTGTTTGTACTTGTTCATTGCTGTGTGAACAACTGTTACTGTGTACTGATTTGTCTGTTAACCATTATGTGTCTGTATGTGCAACAACTGTGTGAGTTTCCGTGACAACTGTATAAGGGTGTGTGAGTGACTGTGTGTGCACGACTGTGTGTCTGTGTGTGTGCACGTCTGTGTGTCTGTGTGTGTGCACGACTGCATGTGAGTGTCTGTGTGTGTGAGATGTCTGTGTGCAGTACTATATGTGTCTACAGTATGTGTTTGGGTGTACAGTGAGCCAGACACCCCACTTCCGAAATACCATGCAGGCAGAGATATTCTTCAGTTAACTTATCGTGTTAGTGAGCTCAGCTCATGTGCCAATTTCTTGCTTGGCCAAGCATCCCATTTGGATTTTCTGTAGCACGTTTTCTCCTTTCCCTGTGTATCAGTGCAATTCCAGCACGATAGACAGTATCAGTGTGTCATCCCAACCCCTTCCCTGAGTGCCAAGGTTGCTGACTACTGCAGACGGATCCACTGCGCCAGGAGGAGAAAGTTTGGAGAAGGAAGAGAGATGATATTCCGGCAGAGCAGGGGGCAGGTCACTTGCGCATGCTGGTGGACAGGCTGGAGTCAGGCAGCAGAGCAATGAGGAAAAGCCCAGCTGCTGGCAGACAGGCTGGAGTCAGGCAGCAGAGCAGTGAGGGAAAGCTCAGGCGCTGGCAGACAGGCTGGAGACGAGCAGCAGAGCAGTGAGGGTAAGATCAGGCGCTGGCAGACAAGCTGAAGTCAGGCAGCAGAGCAGTGAGGGAAAGATCAGCTGCTGGCAGACAGGCTGGAGTCAGGCAGCAGAGCAGTGAAGGAAAGATCAAACGCTGGCAGACAGGCTGGAGTCAGTCAGCAGATCAGTGAAGGAAAGATCAGCTGCTGGCAGACAGGCTGGAGTCAGGCAGCAGAGCAGTGAAGGAAAGATCAAACGCTGGCAGGCTGGAGTCAGTCAGCAGAGCAGTGAGGGAAAGCCCAGCCGCTGGCAGAAAGGCTGGAGACGAGCAGCAGAGCAGTGAGGGAAAATCCCAAGAGAAGCAGCAGAAATCTGCAGCAGCCAGAGCAAGAGCTGGTCTCCTGCATCGGCTCCCTGCCCTTCTGTCAGCAGCACATCCCACTGTCAGCCCGGCCTCAGGAGATCCCAGCAGAGCCGCCACTGTCTGCAGAGCGAGGAAGGAAAGATTCCTTCAGACCTGGAATCACACTGCAGCACTAAGCTCACAGCAGCTCTGCACCATTTGACAGCTTGGGTCTGTCTCCTTTCTCTCACACACACGTGCTCCTGCTCCTCTCTCTCCCATTCAGGCTCACTATCCCACAGCACTGGGGAGGAGCCTGCTGCTGTTCCCAGCCAATAGCAGCCTGGCCAACCCCCCCACAGGAGCTACTCTCCCCCTCCCTCTCCCTCCTGCTCCCTCTCTCTCAATTCAAGGAGCTTTACTGGCACGACTGATACATTTCAGTGTTAAAACATCTACAGACATTTACAATACACACATCATAAGACATACAAACATATAGAGCATTAGACTCACTGTTACTGAGGTTGTGACGGGAGGTCACACAATTTATTATTGTTGTTGAGAGACAGGCTCACTGTCTGTTCCTCAGGCTGGGACAGGAGATCACACACTGTATTATTATTATTGAGAGACAGGCTCACTGTTCCTCAGGCTGGGACAGGAGATCACACACTGTATTATTATTATTGAGAGACAGGCTCACTGTCTGTTCCTCAGGCTGGGACAGATCACACACTGTATTATTATTGAGAGACCTGGGCACTGACAGTCAATCTGGACAAGACCAGAGTTATGGTTTTCCACAAGAAAGCCAGACCTCAGGGAAACAGGTACAAATTCACGCTTAACAACAACACATTGGAGCACACATCCAGCTACACATATCTCGGTCTCACCATCAGCTCTTCTGTGAGTTTTGACCTGGCAGTGAAGGCACTGAGGGAGAAGGCACTCAGGGCTTTCTACACAATAAGGAGGCTCTTCAACATCAACCCACCAACAAGAATCTGGCTCCAAATATTTGAAAGTGTAATCCAACCCATTGCCCTATACGGCAGTGAAGTGTGGGGTCCCCTCACAGACCAGGATTACACTCAATGGGACAAACACCCCACAGAAACTCTGCACATGAAGATCTGTAGAAACATCCTCCATGTGCAGAGAAAAACACCTAACAACGGATGCAGGGCCGAATAAAGCCAATACCCACTATTGATAAACATACAGAAAAGAGTATTAAAGCATTGGCTACACCTAAAAAACAGTTACCAAAATTCCTACCACCACAAAGCCCTGCTGAGCCAAGAGCTGAGCCCAAAACAGAGTCCCCTGAGCCATCTGGTCCTGAGGCTCACTGACCTGAGCCACACCGACACTAACCAGCATCAGGACAGCACTGCTAGAGCACCACAACTCAGACTCAACCACATCACAGCACAGATCAAACAGCAATATCTCACACACTGGGACACACACACACGAACACAACATAAACAAAGTATAGGCTCAGTGACCACAGCCTGGCCACAGAAACTGGGTGATACAGGCAGACCTGGCTGCCCAGAGAGGACAGTGTGTGCTCCTACTGCCAGCAGGGAGAAATAGAGACAGATATTTTGGGATTAGAGAAACATTCTTCCCTAAATTCAGAAATCTAATCCCAGAGTTCCCACACCTGCCAGAATCACAACGGGTCCCAATCCTACTGGGAGAGGGAGGAGGGAACTCAGTTGAACTGGCAGCCCAGTATGTGATCTCCTGTCACAGCCTGAGGAACAGTTAGTCTGTCTCCCAATAATGCTCCATCTGTCTACAGTATATGTAAATATTTTATGATATGTCTTTGTTGTAAATGTCTGTAGATTTTATTTTACTTTTATTTTTTGTTTTGTTTCATATGAATTTCATTATTTTTATTTGCTTTGGCAACACTGATTGTACCCATCGGTCATGCTAATAAAGCACCTTGAATTGAAGTGAATTGACAGGCTCACTGTTCCTGAGGTTGAGACAGGAAATCACACTGTATTATTATTATTGAGAGACAGGCTCACTGTCTGTTCCTCAAGCTGTGACAGGAGATCACACACTGTATTATTATTATTGAGAGACAGGCTCACTGTCTGTTCCTCAGGCAGGGACAGGAGATCACACACTGTATTATTATTGAGAGACAGGCTCACTGTCTGTTCCTCAGGCTGGGACAGGAGATCACACACTGTATTATTATTGAGAGACAGGATCACTGTCTGTTCCTCAGGCTGGGACAGGAGATCACACACTGTATTATTATTGAGAGACAGGCTCACTGTCTGTTCCTCAGGCTGGGACAGGAGATCACACACTGTATTATTATTATTGAGAGACAGGCTCACTGTCTGTTCCTCAGGCTATGACAGATCACACACTGTATTATTATTATTGAGAGACAGGCTCACTGTTCCTCGGGCTGAGACAGGAGATTACATGTGTGTAATTATACACTATAATTACACACGTCTCCAGAGCAGAGATGCGGGGAGTCGGGTGGAGACTGGGAGCAGAGACAGGGGCAGCAGGAGGAGAGGGAGTCTGCAGGGGTGTCAGGCTGCTGATGGATGAGCCAGACTGCAGGAAATCAAGGTAAATCTCAGGGCACAGCAGAGAACCAGTGCTTGAGGACAGCGCGTGAGCAGCATGACGATGAGAGAGCGCCGGGGAGGGACAAGGTCTCCGCTTTGCAGTCAGAGACTCAGAGGGGACTAAGACACAGGGGTAAAGGGGTCAGAGACTCGTATCGGGGGTAACTAAGACTTGATGGTCAGGGAGGACCGAGACACAGGGGTGAGGGGTCAGGAACAACAGAAACTTGAGGGTCAGAGGTCAGGGGGAACAGAGAATTGGACAAGGTGGGGACTAAGACTCAGTCACAGAACACCTGATAGTGGAAACAATTAAAACTGGGATGAAAAGAACAACGTAGCCCAGAAATGAGAGTCGTCGCTGTCAACTAGTCACAGCTCTGGCCCTCTGTCTCCAGGGGGGTTAGAGTAGAGGAGAGAATCCCTAACCAGGCTGGGACTGGCACTGGGCACTGGGCACTGGAGCTGGGCACGGGCACTGGCACTGGCACTGAGCACTGACACTGGGCACATAACCTGGGCACTGGGCACTGGGCACTGCCACTGGAGCTGGGCACTGGGCACTGAGCACTGAGCACTGAGCACTGGCACTGGAGCTGGGCACTGGTTATGGGCACTGGCACTGACACTGGAACTTGGCTTTATGCACTGGGCACATGACCTGGGCACAGGGCACTGGGCACTAAGCACTGGGCACTGGCACTGGAACTAGGCTTTGTGCACTGGCACTGGGCACTGGAACTGGGCAGGCACTGGGCACTGGGCACTGGGTGCTGGGCACTGGGCACTGGAGCTGGGCACTGGGCACTGAGCACTGATCCCTAGAGAAGTATTGACTCTTCTCGGACACGGCAATAGTAGTCAATTTGAAACTATAGAAGAATCTACAAGGGAAGGATTTATTAAGTTTTTGATGTAATAATTGTTCAAAATCCTTTTTGCAAGCTGACAACATCCTGTCAATTAAACTATTTTGGAGTACCTCGTTTGGAAAACTAATTGATTGGAATAAAATGTGGATGTTGTCAGGTAAATATCGTATAACTTACAAGGTTAAGGAGGCATGGTAATTAATCGAATTTACCTCGTAAATACCCTGTTTTGCAGAGATCTAAAATGAATACTGTGAAAGTAGCACTGAAACCTCACCAAGAATCTTATATTGACATGTCTTTTAAAGAAATAGACGTTATGTTAAATTTTAATCCCATTAAAAATAATATGAAACTATCTTTTGTAATTGATTTATTACACTCGCACGTTATAATATACATAAAGCTAAATGGTCTGTGACGCGACTCCTATCACTGAACAGTTTGAAATAGGTGTAAAGACTTTACTGAAATGTACAAACTATGTACAGACTATAGTCGACACACAGACTATGTGGAAATGTAAGAACATGAAAGCTGTACGGATCTTATCTTTATTTCATGAGGTGTAATTGTATTATAGTACGTACCCCTGACGGTGTTACTAATGTGTCATATGTGCTCTTGTTTGTACTGAATGTATTTGCGTTGTTACAATAAAGACACTCTGAACAGCGCGCAGTCACGCTGACACAGCGTCCCCCGGCGGGGGCAGGGTTTCCAGCAGGAAGTCGAACTGTGTTATGTCATCGAGTGAGGGGCGGGGTCACGCCGCGTTCCCTTTCCCGGCAGCTGGTTGGGGGAGGGTCGAGAGGGTGTGGTTTACTGGATGCTGCCCGCTGAGGCCCGCCCCTGGGAGGCGGGGCCCGGTGGCGCGGGCCTGGAGCTCTTCCGCCATTTTGTGGGAACTCGGTTGCTACCGCTCAGGCTCTCGAGCGCCGCCGTACCCCTGCGTGGTGCTGACGATCGCGCGTGGCTGCGCCTCGGGACTGCTCGAACCTCCCCACGTGCTCCATATAAAAGGGCCCCCGCACCCCAGCCATGTCAGTCTCCCCGGACAAGCGGTGCAAGATGGAGTCGGCTCTAGAGCAGCTGAAGCGCTTCACCGTGGTGGTGGCGGACACCGGCGACTTCAACGGTAAGACGCGCGGTGGGCCCGTCGTTCTGTGGGGGTCCGGGGTCCGAGGTCCGAGGTGGCCCCGCGCGTGTTGTCCGTACACGGTGCCGCCGGGGGTGCAGACGGCGTGACCGAGCCGTAGCTGCCCGCTGCAGCCGGGCGCGGCCGCGTCCGGTCGGGCTGGGGGTTAGAGATTAGAGTTAGGGGTTAGTGAGTTAGGGTGATCGGTCTCCCAGCTGAGGCTGACACGCGTGAGGGGCTACACAAAAGTTTCGATCACAGTCGGAGAGAGGATTTTGTTGTGCAGTGTTTACTGTGCGCACTCTAAAAGACTAGTGAGACCATTTCAGACACCTGTTGCAGTAGGAGCTACAGTCCCAGTGCAGTAGGATAGTCCAGTTACAGTAGGAGCTACAGTCCCAGTGCAGTAGGATAGTCCAGTTACAGTAGGAGCTACAGTCCCAGTGCAGTAGGACAGTCCTGTTGCAATAGAGGCTGCAGTCCCAGTGCAGTTGGACAGTCCTGTTGCAATAGAGGCTACAGTCCCAGTGCAGTAGGACAGTCCTGTTGCAATAGAGGCTACAGTCCCAGTGCAGTAGGACAGTCCAGTTACAGTAGGAGCTACAGTCCCAGTGCAGTAGGACAGTCCTGTTGCAATAGAGGCTACGGTCCCAGTGCAGTTGGACAGTCCTGTTGCAATAGAGGCTACAGTCCCAGTGGAGTAGGACAGTCCTGTTGCAATAGGGGCTACAGTCCCAGTACAGTAGGACAGTCCTGTTACAATAGGGGCTACAGTCCCAGTGCAGTAGGACAGTCCTGTTACAATAGGGGCTACAGTCCCAGTGCAGTAGGACAGTCCTGTTACAATAGGGGCTACAGTCCCAGTGCAGTAGGACAGTCCTGTTGACATAGAAGATACAGTCCCAGTGCAGTAGGACAGTCCTGTTGCAATAGAGGCTACAGTCCCAGTACAGTAGGACAGTCCAGTTACAGTAGGAGCTACAGTCCCAGTGCAGTAGACCAGTTATGTTACAGTAGGGGCTAAAGTCCCAGTGCAGTAGGACAGTCCCTTTGCAGTAAGGGCTACAGTCCCAGTACAGTAGGGGACTGTAGTATTTCCCGTTTCTGTGAAAAATATGTGAATATTAGGAAGTATGCTGAGGGGCAGTATGTGAACAAGGCGCTATTGTTAATGGCCTGGCTGAGCTATTGTGTGTGAGAGACCTGAAAGTCCTGTTGCGACATCCGTTTGCACAAGAGTGGTGAAGTGTTGCAAGGCTGCTGTGTGCACATCATCACCACCACACAACGGTCATCCCGTCCCAAATCAATGTAATGAAAAGGTCCAGTTTTTACTTGACCTCCCTTGAACCTAATTGTAAGTGTTTTGTAGTTGCAGAGGAGTAGAACAGATGGCCCCTCTTTACACCAACAGTGGTGGGAGTGTGGAGCAGGTAGTATTCACCCTGGTTTTCATTGGCTGTAGGAGAGATGGTAGGTGCTGGAGCTGTACTGTTCTGGTAACTCACGTGCAGCACTGCAGGTCCTGACAGGCTCTGTTTCTGGTCCTTCTGCATTCAGCCACCAGGCGGCACCACAAAACCCTTAGGAAGCTGTAGACCAGGGCTGAGTTGAGCTGGTGAAGTCCACACGCTGTTGACAGTAGACAGACAAGGGGGGGGACACTGCCGGGTGTGTGTGCTGTACACGCACGCATGCACAGGACACTGCTGGGTGTGTGTGTGCTGTAGAGAGAGACTGCTGGGCTTTGCAGAATCACGGTGAGTGTGTCTGTGTGTGGGGTGAGAGTAAGGATGCGGGAATCTGCAGAGTCACTGTGACTCTGGCTGTGAGAGAGCTACTGTCTGGCTCAGCCGCCTGTGCGGAGTCACTCCCTCCTCCCTGCTGTAATCCTCCTGAGCTGGCCAGGGCTCCAGCTGCACAGCACCTGTGACTGACTGACAGCACTGTCACACCTGGAGTGGATCAGACTGCTGAACACTGGGAGTGATGTGATGTGATGTTGCTTTATTTGCCCTATGCCATTTCTTGCATTAGGAATTCGTCTTTTCGCATACCCCAGCTTTTCTCCATGGATACACAGACAGGGAGAGAAGCCTGGGGTCAGAGCGCAGGGTCTGCCATTGTACAGCGCCCCTAGAGCAGTTAGGGTTAAGGGCCTTGCTCAGGGGCCCAACGGAGTAGGATTCCTCTGCCGGCTGTGGGATTTGAACTGGCAACCTTCCAGTCACAGGCGCAGATCCTGAGCCACAGAGCCACCTCTCCGCCCGTAAAGCTGGACAACTGGCCCGCGTTACCCTTGTACTGGATCAGACTTCTGTACAGAGGGAGTCTGACGGCACTGTCACACCTGGAGCAGATCAGACTGCTGCGCACTGGGAGTCTGACTGACAGCACTGTCACACCTGGAGCAGATCAGACTGCTGTGCACTGGGAGTCTGACAGCACTGTCACACCTGGAGTGGATCAGACTGCTGTGCACTGGGAGTCTGACAGCACTGCCACACCTGTCTATCACACACCTGGGCTCTCCCGCAGTGCTGGAGCTGAGCAGCGGCTGTAAAGACCGTAAAGATTAATTTCCTTCTCCCTGCTCTCCCTGCAGCCATCGAGGAGTACAAACCCCAGGACGCCACCACCAACCCCTCCCTCATCCTGGCGGCCGCCAAGATGCCAGCATACCAGCACCTGCTGGACCAGGCCATTGCGTACGGGCTGGGCGCAGGCGGGTAAGACTGGCGCCGCCGTGTGCGTGTGCCCGGAGGTGCGTGCCACCCTGGAGACTCACCCGCGCTGTGCCCCCCTGTTACAGGACGGAGGAGGAGCAGGTGACCAGCGCCATGGACAAGCTGTTCGTCAGCTTCGGCCTGGAGATCCTGAAGAAGGTCCCGGGAAGGGTGTCGACCGAGGTGGACGCCAGGTGGGTGCCCCGAGACGCTGGTGGCCCATGACGCTTGTAGGGGGATCGGGGCAGACGCTGACCCCTCCCCTCCGTCTCGCCAGGCTGTCGTTCGATAAGGAGGCCATGGTGGCGCGGGCGCGCAGGCTGGTGGAGCTGTACGAGGAGGCGGGCGTCGCCAAGGACAGGGTGCTGATCAAGCTCACCTCCACCTGGGAGGGAATCGAGGCCGGCAGGTGAGGAACCGGGGTGTCAGAGGGGTTTCCCTCGTAGTCGGGGGCTGCGTGCTGTCAGAGAGGGGTGCTCTGGGGCGACGGGGGCTGTGTGCTGTCAGAGAGGGGTGCTCTGGGGGGAAGGGGGCTGCGTGCTGTCAGAGAGGGGTGCTCTGGGGCGACGGGGGCTGCGTGCTGTCAGAAGCGGGGTGCTCTGTGTCGCTCTGTGTTTCCAGGGAGCTGGAGGAGAAGTTGGGGATCCACTGCAACATGACGCTGCTGTTCTCCTTCGCCCAGGCGGTGGCCTGCGCAGACGCCCACGTCACCCTCATCTCGCCCTTCGTGGGCCGGATCCTGGACTGGTACAAGGAGAACACGGACCGCAAGAGCTACGAGCCAGCTGAGGACCCCGGTACGAGCGGCCGCAGGGCAGGGCAGGCGGGGGGGGGCGAGGAGGCCGCTGGATGGGCAGCTCAGGACTCCCCTGTCCTCCCGCAGGTGTGGTGAGCGTGACCAAGATCTACAACTACTACAAAAAGTTCGGGTACAAGACGGTGGTGATGGGCGCCTCCTTCAGGAACACCGGGGAGGTGAAGGCGCTGTCCGGCTGCGACTACCTGACCATCTCCCCGGCGCTGCTGGCGGAGCTGAGCAGGGACCACAGCCCGCTGGCGCCGGCGCTGTCCGAGCAGGCCGGTGAGTGGGGCGCCTGGGTGGGCTGGGGGCCGGGGGTGGCGGTGGGTTCCCCTGTAACTGCAACCCTGTAACTGTCCAGCTCAGGCCTGCGAGCTGCAGAGGGTGACGCTGGACGAGAAGGCCTTCCGCTGGCTCCACAATGAGGACCGCATGGCCGTGGAGAAGCTGAGCGACGGCATCCGCAGATTCGCCGCCGACGCAGTGAGACTGGAGACCATGATCAAGGTCAGACAGGGGGTCAGACTGGGCTGGGGGGTGAGGGGGGTCAGCGTGGGGGCAGGAGTGAGGGGGGTGGGGGAGTGAGGGGGGTCAGCGTGGGGGCAGGAGTGAGGGGGGTGGAGGAGTGAGGAGTGGGGAGGTGCAGAAATTGGGGGTGACAGGTGAGAGGCGAGACTGTCGGGGGGGAATGTAAGGAGGGGAGGGTGGGGGGTTGGACTGGAGCCCAGGTCCAGCTCTGACCAGAGGTTCCTGTCTCCGCAGGAGAAGATGCTGAGCGCGAGGAACGGGAAGTGAGCAGGACCCCCATCTCCTGGACACCTGGGGTTTGACCTATGACCCTGGGTGGGGGACCAGGGGAGGAGGGATGACCCTGCACTGCGCTGGACTCGGGGGTGGGGGGGTGACCCCCAGTGTGCTCTGGCTCTGATCCTGATGGGGGCGTTGACGGGAGACTCGGTTCAGCTGTACCCCTCCCTCACGCCCTGAGCCGAACGAAATTCCTACATTCCTTACGTGCGTGTTAATTCCTTCAGAAATAAATCCAGTAGCTTTCTCACCTCTGGTCCAGTGTCTTTTTTTTTTAAACCAAAGCCTCTGTAACCCTACACTTCTCCTCCTCTTCCTGTTCTCCTCTCTCCTCCTTCTCCTCCTCCATTGTTCTCCTCTCCTGTTGGTCCAGTTCTGCCTCTTTCTGCGTCACTTTCTGGAACTGCTGCTGTCCTCCTTCAGCCTTCCTGCAAGAGGGAGAAACGAGCTCGTAGTGCAGGCTGAGACGGACACAACTGACACTCCAGAGACACTGGACTCACAGGACCCTCCAGAGACACTGGACACGCCACCAGACCTTCATACTGGAGACACAGGAGTGAGACAGAAACCGAGGGGTTTGGTGTGAGCAGGAGACAGGAACAAAAGCTCTCGGTGTGAGCAGGAGTGAGACGGGGCCAGAGGGTCACACTGTGAGCAGGAGTGAGACGGGAACAGAGGGGTTCACTGTGAGCAGGAGTGTGATGGGCGGGGGGACCCAGTGTGAGTAGGAGTGACACAGGGCACGAGGGGTCCAGTTTGAGCAGGAGTGAGACGGGAACAAAAGCTCTCACTGTGAGCAGGAGTGAGCCGGGAACAGAGGGTCACACTGTGAGCAGGAGTGAGACAGGGCCAGAGGGTCACACTGTGAGCAGGAGTGAGACAGGGCCAGAGGGTCACACTGTGAGCAGGAGTGAGACAGGGATAGGGGGCCCAGTGTGAGCAGGAGTGAGACCGGTCCAGAGGGTCACATTGTGAGCAGGAGTGAGACAGGGCCAGAGGGGTTTGATTTGAGCACGAGTGAGACAGGGCCAGAGGGTCTCAGTGTGAGCAGGAGTGAGACAGGACCAGAGGGTCACACTGTGAGCAGGAGTGAGACAGGGCCAGAGGGTCACACTGAGCAGGAGTGAGACAGGGATAGGGGGGCCCAGTGTGAGCAGGAGTGAGACCGGTCCAGAGGGTCACATTGTGAGCAGGAGTGAGACAGGGCCAGAGGGGTTCGGTTTGAGGAGGAGTGAGACAGGGCCAGAGGGTCACACTGTGAGCAGGAGTGAGACAGGGATAGGGGGGCCCAGTGTGAGCAGGAGTGAGACAGGGCCAGAGGGTCTCAGTGTGAGCAGGAGTGAGACAGGGCCAGAGGGTCACACTGTGAGCAGGAGTGAGACAGGACCAGAGGGTCACACTGTGAGCAGGAGTGAGACAGGGCCAGAGGGTCACACTGTGAGCAGGAGTGAGACAGGGATAGGGGGGCCCAGTGTGAGCAGGAGTGAGACCGGTCCAGAGGGTCACATTGTGAGCAGGAGTGAGACAGGGCCAGAGGGGTTCGGTTTGAGCAGGAGTGAGACAGGGCCAGAGGGTCACACTGTGAGCAGGAGTGAGACAGGACCAGAGGGTCACACTGTGAGCAGGAGTGAGACAGGGATAGGGGGGCCCAGTGTGAGCAGGAGTGAGACAGGGCCAGAGGGTCTCAGTGTGAGCAGGAGTGAGACAGGGCCAGAGGGGTTCGGTTTGAGCAGGAGTGAGATAGGGCCAGAGGGTCTCGGTGTGAGCAGGAGTGAGACAGGGCCAGAGGGTCACACTGTGAGCAGGAGTGAGACAGGGCCAGAGGGGTTCGGTTTGAGCAGGAGTGAGACAGGGCCAGAGGGTCACACTGTGAGCAGGAGTGAGACAGGACCAGAGGGTCACACTGTGAGCAGGAGTGAGACAGGGATAGGGGGGCCCAGTGTGAGCAGGAGTGAGACAGGGCCAGAGGGTCTCAGTGTGAGCAGGAGTGAGACAGGGCCAGAGGGGTTCGGTTTGAGCAGGAGTGAGATAGGGCCAGAGGGTCTCGGTGTGAGCAGGAGTGAGACAGGGCCAGAGGGTCACACTGTGAGCAGGAGTGAGACAGGGCCAGAGGGTCTCGGTGTGAGCAGCAGTGAGACAGGGCCAGAGGGTCTCAATGTGAGCAGGAGTGAGACGGGGTCAGAGGGTCTCAGTGTGAGCAGGAGTGAGTAGATCTCAGCAGCAGTCAGAGCAATATCTTGCACTCGGAGGTGACAGTAGCGCTGTCACAGTAGCGCTGCATGTTTAACACACTTCTCTGTCTGTCCAGCAGGGGGCAGACCTGGGGTCAGTGGAAATGATGCCGAGCAGAGTGTGGGGGACAGCGGGGGTGTCAGCGTCACGCTGGCTGCTGCTGGTGACGATCTTCGGGCGTCTGGGGCGCCCCTCCGCAGATCTGTCCTACCTCGGCTCCTCGGTCAGTGTGCAGCCCCTGGGGCAGGGGGCCAGCCTGCAGGTGAGTGTCCCGAGCTGGGGGAGCAGTCAGTCCACTGACTGACCGAGCAGATAGGTTAGGAGGAAGGCAGAGACGCCTGGCTCTGCTCTGAGGCTGCTGACCGAGATTCCCGACTGACCGACACCTGGCTGATTCCCGACTGGACTGGACCGACACCTGGCTGATTTTACGCTGGGTCCGATGACCTGTGGTGTCGTGCACTGTCAAATAGGAAACGGAAACATCAGCTGTATGACAGGAGATGCTGAGTCTGTAGACGGACGACTGACCTCTCGCTGGCAACTGGTCTGGGTTGTGGGCTCATTAGGAGCTAATTGATCTAACAGATCTCAAGCAACTGTTTCCTGAATGCATCAGCTTCAACTACATGGCTTGGCAGCTTGTTCCACACCCCCACCGCCCTTTGTGTAAAGGCCTGTTATTTTGAGGTCTTAAATGCACGTGCCTGTGTAGCTAACAGCAGTTTGACTGTCTCTCAGAGCTCCTCCAGCGCACTGTGGCGACGCTGACCCAGGTCCTGTCTCTCCAGGTGTCAGTGCAGTACAGTGTACTGGCTGCCCGGCCCTGCCCTGCGGCCCTGCCGGGGATGTGTGGGGAAGACAACTGCACCTCCCTCGCTGCCCCCCAGGGCCTCACACCACACCCCGGCTGGTGTCTCCTCCGCGGGGGGGTTATCGTCCCTGGAAATCACTCCTCTCTACTGCAGCTGAGGTAATAACAACCTATAAGCCCCACCTGCCGGCAGTGGAGGGTGCCTGTGAGTCCTGTCCGTTACAGCATGTCCATCCGTCTGCCCACCGATGCACTCTGCTGTACCAGGCGTTCAGTGTCTTAATGATGATTCATTTACAGATTTATTACTCTCTCCCCTCTCATCCTCTTTCTCCTTTCTCTCCTCCATCTCTCTCTCTCCTCTCTCTCTCCCTCCTCCCTTTTCCCTCCTCTCTCTCTCCTCTCTCTTCCCTCTGTCTCTCCTCTCTCCTCTCTCTCTCCTCCCTCAGGCCCAGTCTGTGCTGCTGGCGTGCTGCAGACAGAGCTGCAGTGGTTCTACCCCTCTCGGCCCAGCTGGCTCTGCGCTCCGACACCGGTGCTGTGAACAGCCCCCCGCAGGCGGCCCTCCTGCCCCCAGTCAGGTGAGTGTCTCTCAGCACCAGGCTGTGCACTGCGAGGGTACTGCAGAGCACAGCCTGATTGCTCTCTGTCTGCCAGGCTCGTTGCAAACTGCCCTCGCCAGATCAATCTCAGCGTGTGGGACGCGGACGGAGACAGGGTACGCTGTCGCTACGGGCAACAGGAGCAAGGAGAGTGCCAGCTGTGCTCCCAGCATGCCTTCCTGCAGATAGACGAGGTGAGGGGGGTAGAGGGCCAGGCCGTGCCCGAGCTGGGAAAGGGGCAGCCAGCCGACCCCCTGACTCTGTCTTGCTGTCTCTCTGCAGGAGCGCTGTGTGCTGAACTACAGAGGCTCTGGGCCCATGGGGCAGTTCTCACTGGAGCTGGTGCTGGAGGATTTCCCCCACAAGCCCCTCAACCTGACCCACGGCACCGACAGAGAACAAGGACTCCCCTCCCTGAGCAGAACCACAGACCCACTAAGCTCCATTCCACTGCAGCTCACCATCACTGGTACCGAAACGCCAAAATCATCGAAGTCATCTACAGAGCTGTAGACACCGTAGAGACACTCAGTCCAGCTCCTCTGTAACTTCACACTAACACTCCCTCATCAGAGCTGGAGATACTGTAGAGACACTCAGTCCAGCTCCTCTGTAACTTCACACTAACACTCCCTCATCAGAGCTGGAGATACTGTAGACACTCAGTCCAGCTCCTCTGTAACTTCACACTAACACTCCCTCATCAGAGCTGTAGATACTGTAGACACTCAGTCCAGCTCCTCTGTAACTTCACACTAACACTCCCTCATCAGAGCTGGAGATACTGTAGACACTCAGTCCAGCTCCTCTGTAACTTCACACTAACACTCCCTCATCAGAGCTGGAGATACTGTAGAGACACTCAGTCCAGCTCATCTGTAACTTCACACTAACACTCCCTCATCAGAGCTGGAGATACTGTAGAGACACTCAGTCCAGCTCATCTGTAACTTCACACTAACACTCCCTCATCAGAGCTGGAGATACTGTAGAGACACTCAGTCCAGCTCATCTGTAACTTCACACTAACACTCCCTCATCAGAGCTGTAGATACTGTAGACACTCAGTCCAGCTCATCTGTAACTTCACACTAACACTCCCTCATCAGAGCTGGAGATACTGTAGAGACAGTCCAGCTCATCTGTAACTTCACACTAACACTCCCTCATCAGAGCTGTAGATACTGTAGACACTCAGTCCAGCTCATCTGTAACTTCACACTAACACTCCCTCATCAGAGCTGTAGATACTGTAGACACTCAGTCCAGCTCCTCTGTAACTTCACACTAACACTCCCTCATCAGAGCTGTAGATACTGTAGAGACACTCAGTCCAGCTCCTCTGTAACTTCACACTAACACTCCCTCATCAGAGCTGTAGATACTGTAGAGACACTCAGTCCAGCTCATCTGTAACTTCACACTAACACTCTGTCAAACACTGTTCTCTTTCTCAGTGGAAGCTGCAGTTCCTGACTGTGACCCTGCGTCTCAGCCCAGGTTCACACGCCAGACGCCAGCAGGAGGCGCAAGCTTAGCTCTGCTGCCCTATGAAGAGCTCAACATCACTTTCTCCTCCCAGAGCCCTCTGGACAGGTCAGTGCTCTGTCTCCGAGAGCCAGGGATTGAGAAATCATCTCTGTTAAAGTGACCAGGACACTTTCAGACGAGGTGAAATTTTAAACTGCCCTTAAATTGCAAGGCGGTTGTGTGTGAATTCAGTGTTACTCCTGTGCTGAGATGAGAATGACAGTTTCAGCTCTGACTGTGGGCAGGGGTAGTGAACACACTGGCACAATGACACATGACATTTTCAACATGTCTCTGGCCCAAGCCGTAGTCCCCACCTGCTTCAACACAACCACCATCATCCCAATACCAAAGAAAACCACAGTGACATGTCTTAATGACTATCGACCGGTGGCACTAACACCTGTCATCATGAAGTGCTTCGAGAGGCTGGTCATGAAGCACATTAAGGACACTATTCCGAACACACTGGACCCGTACCAGTTCACCTCCCGACCCAACAGATCCACAGGTGACACAGTCTCCATTGCCATACACACTGCCCTATCCCATCTGGAAAAAAAGAACACGTACGCAGGACTACTATTCATCGACTTCAGCTCAGCTTTTAACACTATCATTCCAGAGAAACTAGTCAAGAAACTCAGTGCACTGGGTCTTAACATCACCTTCTGCAACTGGACTCGGGACTTTCTGACAGGCAGACCTCAGGCTGTCAGGCTTGGAAGCCACACCTCCAGCACAATAACTCTGAACACTGGGGTCCCCCAGGGGTGTGTGCTTAGTCCATTGCTCGACTCCCTCTACACCCACGACTGTAAGGCCAAACACAACACCACCCCATCATCAAGTTTGCCGATGACACCACAGTTGTAGGTCTGATCACAGACAATGATGAGAGGGCCTACAGGGAGGAGGTCAGTCCTCTTACAACGTGGTGTAAAGACAACAACCTCACCCTCAACGTCAGCAAAACCAAGGAGCTGATTGTTGATTTCAGAAAACTGCGAAACAGACATGCCCCTATCCACATCAACAGGACTGAAGTGGAAAGGGTCAGTAACTTCAAATTCCTTGGCGTCCATATCACCGAGGACCTCACAAGGTCTCTCAACGCCACCTGTCTGATCAAGAAAGCGCAACAGCGCCTGTACTTCCTAAGACAGTTGAAGAAGGTTAAGATATGTCCCCAGATCCTCACTAACTTTTACAGATGCACTACAGAAAGCACACTGACAGGCTGCATCACAGTATGGTGTGGCAACTGCAGTATTGCTGACCGCAAAGCCCCACAGCGGGTGGTGAAAACTGCCCAGTCCGTCACTGGGGCTGCCCTCCCATCCATACAGGACATTTATGACAGACGGTGCTTGAGGAAAGCTCTAAGCATCATCAAAGACCCCACACACCCCAGCTACAGACTGCATGACCCTCTACCATCTGGAAAACAGTACTGGAGCATTCGGGCCCGGACTACCAGACTCAGAGACAGTTTTTACCCACACACTATCAAACAACTGGCAACCCACTGAAGCTAAGCAGGTGTGAGCCTGGTCAGTACCTGGATGGGAGACCTCATGGGAAAAACTAAGGTTGCTGCTGGAAGAGGTGTGAATGGGGCCAGCAGGGGGCGCTCACCATGCGGTCTATGTGGGTTCTAATGCCCCAGTATAGTGACGGGGACACTATACTGTAAACAGGCGCCGTCCTTCTGATGAGACGTAAAACCGAGGTCCTGACTCTCTGTGGTCATTAAAAATCCCAGGGTGTTTCTCGAAAAGAGTAGGAGTGTAACCCCAGCGTCCTGGCCAAATTTCCCATCGGGCTTTATCAATCATGGCCTCCTAATAATCCCCCTCTATGAATTGGCTTCATTACCCTGCTCTCCTCCCCACTGAGAGCTGGTGTGTGGTGAGCGTTCTGGCGCACTATGGCTGCCGTCGCATCATGCGGGTGGAAGCTGCACATTGGTGGCGGTGGAGGGGATCCCCAATACCTGTAAAGCGCTTTGAGTGGAGTATCCAGAAAAGCGCTATATAAGTGTGAGCAATTATTATTATTATTATTATTATTATTATTATTATTATTAAACTATTAAACTATTAAACTATTAAACTCCCAGCCTTACTTACGATCTGAACCTCACAGTGCCTTCTCTCTTACCAAAAACTCAAACACACATTGAAATCTACCTCTGCCTCACATGTCAAGAATTTCACTCCCCATAATTTTCTATCCTTTATATTCTGTTGATGTATGAGTTTGCACATCTGATCCTGTTACCTGTTGTTGTTTTGCACACTGCCTGTTGTCTCTGTCTTTCTTTTCTTATACAATTGTATTGTTGTTTTTTGTACTACTTATCGTCTGAAAGCTAGATAAATAGCATTTCGTTATACCATATACCTGTATATGAGTACAATGACAATAAACGAACTTGAACTTGATGTGGCTTTCACTGTACTCAGGGTGTCAGAAATCGCAGTCATTGGTCCTCCTGGCCTCCAGGTGTCAGCACTGCAAGAGGACAATACAGAGGGAGCAGGGCTTCTGGCATCAGTCAACATCATGTGGATCAGAACGACCAATCAGCTGCTCCTCCTGATTCCTGTCTGCTTCACTGTTAATACTGCCAGGTACCACTGACACTCTTTGTAACCGTTCAATCACTGACACTCCCACTGTCACTGTAACACACTGACTGACACTGATGTTCACACTGACACAGTAACACACTCACTGCGTGACAGGCTGACACTGATGTTCACACTGACACAGTAACACACTGACACAGAAACACACTCACTAGGTGACACGCTGACTGCCTGATTGCGAACAGTACAGCTGGGCAGCTTGACAGCTGAAGCTGTCCTGTGTTCCAGGTTCCAGTCAGAGTCCCGGTGCCTGTGGATTGAACAGAGTAAGGAGAGCCGTTCTCTTCCTGCTGTGCTGCTCTGCTATATTGTGTTTTGCTGTGATGTGTTGTGTTGAGCTCTGTTGTGTTGCTTTGTGCTTTGTTGTGCTGTGCTGTGTTCTGCTGGTTTGTGTTGTGCTTTGTTGTGTTTAGTTGTGTTGTGTTGTGCTGTGCTCTGCAGTGTTGTGTAGTGCTGTGCTATGTTGTGTTATGTTGTACCGTGCTGTGTTGTACTGCAGGTCTGAGCTGTGCTGTGCTGTGTTGACAATGCCTGTGTGTTACTGTGTTGTGCTATGTTGTGCTGTTCTGTGTTGTCCAGGCCTGTGTGGTGCTGTGTGTTGCTGCCATGTGTACTACAGGTGTGAGCTGTGCTGTGCTCTCTGTGCTGTGTCGTCCATGCCTGTGTGTTGCTGCAATGTGTACTGCAGGTCTGAGCTGTGCTTTGATGTGTTGACAATGCCTGTTTGTTGCAGTATTGTGCTATGTTGTGCTGTGCTCTCTGTGCTGTGCTGTGTTATTCATGTCTGTACATTGCTGTGTGTTGCTGATATGTGCACTGCAGGTCTGAGCTGTGATGTGTTGACAATGCTTGTGTGTTGCTGTTTTGTGTTCTGTTGTGCCGTGCGGTGTTGTCCATGCCTGTGTGTTGCTGCGTGTTGCTCCAATGTGTACTGCAGGTCTGAGCTCTCTTTCTCTCTGTCTCTCTCTCTTAGGGAAGCCAGGCTCCGCCCCCCCCGGATCAGGTAACAAGTAATAAACCACCTGTTGTCATGGAGACAGTAATTACTGCTGCCATATCAGCATCTGCATTATTGCTATGAATTCACTCCCAAACTGTGAGCCCAAATACCCCAACACCTCTCTTGAGCAATGAGGAGTATCAGTAAGCAGTGGGAGGTGTCTTCAGAGGGGGTGTCTGCGATCAGTGGGGGTGTCTGTGAGCGCTGGGAGTGTCTGATCAGTGGGTATGTCTGTCATTGGGGTGTGTCTGTGATCAATGGGGGTGTCTGATCTGTGGGGGTGTCTGTGATCAATGGGGGTGTCTGATCTGTGGGGGTGTCTGATCAGTGAGGGTGTCTTTGATCAGTGTGGAGTGTCAGTGGGGGTGTCTGTGATCAGTCTGTGTGTGATCAGTGGGGGTGTCTGTGATCAGTGGGAGTGTCTGATCAGTGGGTGTGTCTGCTATCAGTGGGGTGTCTTTGATAGGTGGGAGTGTCTTTGATCTGTGGGGGTGTCTGTGAGTACTGGGAGTGTCTGATCACTGGGGGTGTCTCTGTCATCAATGGGGGTGTCTGATCAGTGTGGTGTGACTGGGATCAATATGGAGTGACTGTGATCAATGTGGAGTGTCTGCGATCAGTGGGGGTGACTTTGATCAGTGGGGGTGTCTGTGATCAGTGGGGGTGTCTGTTGTCAGTGGGGTCTGTCTGTGATCAATGTGGAGTTTCTTTGAGCAGAGGAGTGACTTTGATCAGTAGGGGTGTCTGATCAGTGGGGAGTGTCTATGATCAGTGGGGGTGTCTGTGATCAAGCAGTGTGTCTGTGATCAGTGGGGGTGTCTGTGATCAGTGGTATGTGTCTGTGAGCAGTGGAGTGACTCGGAGAAGTTTGGATTTTAATAAAATAATGTCTCTCTGTCTCCCTCTCCATTATCATTCTCAGTGTTACAGTGTGGACAAGAAGCCATGTTTCTCTCCCTCCCTCTGTCCTCCATCCCTCTGCTCAGCCCCTCCGACCTGCAGCTCAACAACCCCTCATGCAACCTCACCGCAAACCACACCCACCTCCTTCTCAGCATCCCTCTCATTGGCTGTGGAACAAGGACTGTGGTATTAGACCCGCCCCCCAACACGTCTCTCTCTGTTCCACCCTCCTGTGTATCTGAAGACCCCTCTGTCCCTCAGCGCAGTGTCAGTGTGTATTACCCCTCTGTCTCAGGGCAGTGTCAGTGTGTATTAACCCCCTTGTCTCTCAGCGCAGTATCAGTGTGTATAAACCCCTCTCTCTCAGTGCATTGTCAGTGTGTATGAACCCCTCTGTCTCTCAGCTCAGTTTCAGTGTGTGTTAACCCCTCCGTCTCTCAGCGCAGTGTCAATGTGTACTAGCCCCTCTGTCTCAGCTCAGTGTCAGTGTGTATTTACCCCTCTGTCTCTCAGCGCAGTGTCAGTGTGTATTAACGCCTCCGTCTCAGTGCATTGTCAGTGTGTATTAACCCCTCTGTCTCTCAGCGCAGTGTCAGTGTGTATTAACCCCTCTGTCTCAGCGCAGTCTTGGAGTGCAGTAGTGCTGTGTGCTTCCTTGCCTGTCTCTCTCTCTGCAGGACGAGAACTCCCAGCTGGTGTTTGTGAACGCCCTGCGGACTCGCCCCTCTGCTGCCCCGCCCATCACTCGGAAGCCCAGCCTGCTGGTGCCCCTGGTGTGTCGCTTCAGCGCCAGGCAGCTCGGGGGCAACGTGGGCTATGAGATCTCCCTGCCTCCCGATGCTAAGGCTTTCGGGCAGTTCCACTTCTGGCTGGAGTTCCACCAGCCCAGCGAGCTGGCACAGCAGGGGCGCGGCCTAACCAGGGCGCTGCGCTCGCAGCTGCTGGACCTGCACGTCTGCGCCAACACCAGCGCCCCCCGGGCTGAGCTGCTGGTGGAGCGCTGCGTGGAGTCAGACCGGCCGGACTTCGCCCAGAACCTCACCATCATCCAGAGAGGGTATGGGGGGGGCAGGGGGAGAGTCAGGGGGAGACAGGGGGCAGACAGGGGGGAAGACGAGGGCAGAGGGCCTGTCCAGCATCGCCAGGCGCCAACTCAGCTCAGCTCACTCTCCTCCAGGTGTGCCGGAAACGACACGCTGCAGGTGGTCACTCAGAACCCGACCCTGAAGGTCTACAGACTGGACCTGGGCAGCCTGTCTTACTCCAGCAATCTGGTGCGTCCATCTGCTCCCCTGTCTGTCTGCCTGTGTGCAAGCCTGTCCTCTATTAATAATCCACCTGTCGCTCTCTCCCTGTTTATAATGAACCATTGTCTCTCTGTCCAGATGTGTGTGGAGTACACTGTGCAGCTGTGTCTCTCAATTCAATTCAGTTCAAGGTGTTTTATTAGCATGACCGATGGGTACAATCAGTGTTGCCAAAGCAAATAAAAATAATAAAATTAACATGGAACAAAACAAAAAATAAAATAAAATCTACAGACATTTACAACAAGGACATATCATAAAATATTTATATATACTGTAGACAGATGGAGCATTATTGGGAGACAGACTCGCTGTTCCTCAGGCTGTGACAGGAGATCACATACTGGGCTGCCAGTTCAACTGAGTTCCCTCCTCCCTCTCCCAGTAGGATTGGGACCCGTTGTGATTCTGGCAGGTGTAGGAACTCTGGGACTAGATTTCTGAGTTTAGGGAAGAATGTTTCTCTAATCCCAGAGTATCTGTCACAGTGCAGTAGGAAGTGCACCTCTGTCTCTATTTCTCCCCGCTGGCAGTGGGAGCACAGCCTGTCCTCTCTGGGCAGCCAGGTCTGCCTGTGTCGCCCAGTTTCTATGGCCAGGCTGTGGTCACTGAGCCTGTACTTGTCAGGGTCTGTTTCTTTTTGCTGTTTCTTATCTTGGTCAAATATTCGGCTAGTGTGTATTGTCTGTTTAGGGTTCTGTAGCATTCCAGTTTATGTTGTGTTTGTGTGTGTGTGTCCCAGTGTGTGAGATATTGCTGTTTGATCTGTGCTGTGATGTGGTTGAGTCTGAGTTGTGGTGCTCTAGCAGTGCTGTCCTGATGCTGGTTAGTGTCGGTGTGGCTCAGGTCAGTGAGCCTCAGGACCAGCTGGCTCAGGGGGCTCTGTTTTGGGCTCAGCTCTTGGCTCAGCAGGGCTTTGTGGTGGTAGGAATTTTGGTAACTGTTTTTTAGGTGTAGCCAATGCTTTAATACTCTTTTCTGTATGTTTATCAATAGTGGGTATTGGCTTTATTCGGCCCTGCATCCGTTGTTAGGTGTTTTTCTCTGCACACGGAGGATGTTTCTACAGATCTCCATGTGCAGAGTTTCTGTGGGGTGTTTGTCCCATTGAGTGTTATCCTGGTCTGTGAGGGGACCCCACACTTCACTGCCGTATAGGGCAATGGGTTGGATTACACTTTCAAATATTTGGAGCCAGATTCTTGGTGGGTGATGTTGAAGAGCCTCTTCTTTGAGCCTTCTGCCTCGGTGTCTTCACTGCCAGGTCAAAACACTGAGATGAGCTGATGGTGAGACCGAGATATTTAGTGTGAATTTGTACCTGTTTCCCTGAGGTCTGGCTTTCTTCTGGAAAACCATAACTTTGGTCTTGTCCAGATTCTCTCTCTCTCTCCAGATGTGTGGAGTGCACTGTGCAGCTGTCTCAATTTCAATTCAAGGTGCTTTATTAGCATGACCGATGGGTACAATCAGTGTTGCCAAAGCAAATAAAAATAATGAAATTCACATGAAACAAAACAAAAAAATAAAAGTAAAATAAAATCTAAAGACATATTACAGACATTTACAACAAGGACATATCATAAAATATTTACATATACTGTAAATGTATTGAGCATTATTGGGAGACAGACTCACTGTTCCTCAGGCTGACAGGAGATCACATACCGGGCTGCCAGTTCAACTGAGTTCCCTCCTCCCTCTCCCAGTAGGATTGGGACCCATTGTGATTCTGGCAGGTGTGGGAACTCTGTGATTAGATTTCTGAATTTAGGGAAGAATGTTTCTCTAATCCCAAAATATCTGTCACTCTCTCTCTCCACATGTGTGGAGTGCACTGTGCAGCTGTGTCTCTCTCTCCAGATGTATGTGGAGTGCACTGTGCAGCTGTGTCTCTCTCTCTCTCCAGATGTATGTGGAGTGCACTGTGCAGCTGTCTCTCTCTCTCTCCAGATGTGGAGTGCACTGTGCAACTGTGTTTCTCTCTCCAGATGTGGAGTGCACTGTGCAACTGTTTCTCTCCCTCTCCAGATGTATGTGGAGTGCACTGTGCAGCTGTGCCTGGCCCTGAGCAGCTCCCAGAGCTGTCCATCCAGCTGTGGGCAGTCTGCTAGCCGCTCTGTGGTCGACTCCGTCGTGTCCCGGTTCTACACTGTCCGCTCCAGCCCCATCTACATCAGCGACGTAGGCTCGGCCCAGCCCACAACACAAGCAGGTCAGGCTGCATACAGAGACAGAGATGGAGGGCGCTTCTGTCCTATGGCTCAGATCATGTGCAGTTTCTGTTCTTATCAGTTTAATATCTGATAGGCCACCTATGAGGGGGTACACAGATTTTTGGTATGTGGAGCTGGATCAGGGGCATGCCTCTTCCACTTCTGCATGGACTGGTATTGCAGTGTTTGGGCAGTGCGGTGGCTCTGTGGCTCAGGATCTATGCCTGTGGCTGGAAGGTTGAAGGTTCTTGAAGGTTTGTATCCCGCGGCCAGCAGAGGAATCCTACTCTGTTGGGCCAAGTCCAAGAAATTGTATACGGCCAATAAAGTGATCTTATCTTAGGAGCTCATTTGCCATATGCCCAGGTGCAACGGGAATCTTACTCATGCTGGCCTCTCAGGAAATGCACTATACAACGGCGAGAGGAGAGAGACATAAATACAAACACAACAATTAATAATAAAAATAATAAATACATGCAGCTCTCCAGGGCCACTGGCAGAGAATTGTTAAAACAAGCTACAGTGTATCGTTCAGTGGCATCAGGAACGCTGGGTTAGGGTTAAGTAGAATCAGCTGTGGTCCATTCTGTACAGCAGAAATCCAGCAGGTTGTGCAGTGGTACTGGGAGTTTCAGTGACTCAGAAGTCGTCTCTCTCCCTCTCTGGTGTTGCACATCCAGCGACTGCACATTCACGCGGATGCCTGTGTACCTGGCAGCTGGGTGCTTGAGACGCAAAGTCAAGTCCTTTCTGTCTGCACTGACAGCAGGTCCCAAGCCCTGAATCTCAGGTCCAGCAGTGCTCAGGGCAATCACAGGTGACTTTTTACACAAGAAACCCAACACCACACAAAACTAAACAACGGAACCGAGAGCTCGCGTGAGAGGTGGCCGGCGATGCCCACAGGCCGGCCGCTGGGAACCGACGCCTCTCCTCCCTCTGCCTGCAGGCGCGGTGGGCAGCTCAGGCAGACCCGTTGGCCTGGCGGTGGGGCTGACCATAGGGGGCGCTGTGCTGTTCCTCCTGGGGGCGGTTCTGCTGCTGTGGAAGCAGGGGTGCAGGCGCTGGACCCGACAGCATGGCCTGCTGACCTCCCTCGTGGACACGGACTGACCGCCACCGCCTGCACTCGAACCCTGGTCCTGCGGCGCTCGGAGGTAGTGCTACTGTACAAATAAAATGACCTTTTCGATGCTCTTACTCGTGTTGTGGCCTGTGAGTATGACAGAGGTCCAGCTCGTCCCCATTGCTCCTGCAGCTGCGTGGACACACGCTGGCGGGGACACCCATCACTCCACACTGCGCCCCGTCCCCAGAGGACATCACAGGCAGACAAACCACGCTTGACCACACCACTGCTTCAAGATTTATTCAGGCTTCTCTACACAAATCACTTTAAAACATCAACACCAACATCAGGGACTGTTCCAGGCTCCACTAGCGTCTACAAGCAAGTACAGGAAACACTCCTGCAGACCAGTCCAGCAGCGGTCAACACACAATCCAGCTGGACACTCCTGCGGGGCAGTCCAGCATCACTCAACACACAGTCCAGCTGGAGACTCCTGCGGGCCAGTCCAGCATCACTCAACACACAGACCAGCTGGACACTCCTGCGGGCCAGTCCAGCATCACTCAACACACAATCCAGCTGGACACTCCTGCGGGGCAGTCCAGCATCACTCAACACACAGACCAGCTGGAAACTCCTGCGGGCCAGTCCAGCATCACTCAACACACAGACCAGCTGGACACTCCTGCGGGCCAGTCCAGCATCACTCAACACACAGACCAGCTGGACACTCCTGCGGGCCAGTCCAGCATCACTCAACACACAGACCAGCTGGACACTCCTGCGGGCCAGTCCAGCATCACTCAACACACAATCCAGCTGGACACTCCTGCGGGGCAGTCCAGCATCACTCAACACACAGTCCAGCTGGACACTCCTGCGGGGCAGTCCAGCATCACTCAACACTCAGTCCAGCTGGACACTCCTGCGGGGCAGTCCAGCATCACTGAACGCAGACCAGCTGGACACTCCTGCTGGCTAGTCAAGCAGCAGTCAGCACACAGTCCAGCTGGACACATGTTCTCTGTCCAGGGTTGGAGGGGGGTGGGGGATGGGGGAGACAGACGGGTCCCGAGGGCGGCATCACTTCCTGCAAATGCAGAGCAGAGGAGAGTCCAGTGAGCAGAACCGACCCGGCAGGCTTGTGCTGCAGCTGCTGGACTGGACACTCCTGGCCGGACCGGGCCTCTCTCACCTGCTGCCACAGAGCAGGATCAGGTTGTTGACTGCAGCTGCAGTGGACTGAGAGTTCTGACCCGTGATCAGGTGCCGGTCCAGAACGATGTGGACGGCGTCCTCCTGACTGGCTGTGGAGAGAGGAGGAGAGGGGAGGCCTGGTCAGCGAGGTGCGCTGGACAGGGCCTGCTTGGCAGCTCGGGTCTCGGACTCGGGGCTGACTGACCGGCGTAGGCGGCGCCGCAGTCCTTGGCGAAGTCCTCCACGATCAGCGGCAGGCTGGCGAAGTCCAGGCGGCGCACCAGCTCGCAGACTGAGGGCTGAGAGAGACGGCGGTCAGCGGTCAGCGGTCAGCGGTCAGCAGCGGCAGCCGCAGACCCCAAGCACCCCCCGGCTACCCACCCCTGTGAGGCTGTACCCTCTGAAGATCCAGGCCTGCCCCTCGGTGGCACAGCACAGCGCCGCCACGCCCTGGCCCACCGCACACACCGGCTCTGCAGGGACACGGGGACAGAACTGTCTCACACCAGGAACACACTCACACACACGGACACACTCACACACACAGACACACACCGGCTCTGCAGGGACAGGGGGACAGAACTGTCTCACACCAGGAACACACTCACACACACAGACACACACCGGCTCTGCAGGGACACGGGGACAGAACTGTCTCACACCAGGAACACACTCACACACACAGACACACGCCGGCTCTGCAGGGACAGGGGGACAGAACTGTCTCAAACCAGGAACACACTCACACACACAGACACACTCACACACACAGACACACACCGGCTCTGCAGGGACAGGGGGACAGAACTGTCTCACACCAGGAACACACTCACACACACAGACACACACCGGCTCTGCAGGGACAGGGGGACAGAACTGTCTCACACCAGGAACACACTCACACACACAGACACACTCACACACACAGACACACACCGGCTCTGCAGGGACAGGGGGACAGAACTGTCTCACACCAGGAACACACTCACACACACAGACACACACCGGCTCTGCAGGGACAGGGGGACAGAACTGTCTCACACCAGGAACACACTCACACACACAGACACACTCACACTCACGGACACACACTCACAGACACAGACACACACCGGCTCTGCACAGGGACAGAACTGTCTCACACCAGGAACACACTCACACACACAGACACACTCACACTCACGGACACACACTCACAGACACAGACACACACCGGCTCTGCACAGGGGCAGGACTGTCTCACACCAGGAACACACTCACACACACAGACACACTCACACTCACGGACACACACTCACACACACAGACACACTCACACTCACGGACACACACTCACAGACACACACCGGCTCTGCAGGGACAGGGGGACAGAACTGTCTCACACCAGGAACACACTTACAGACACAGACACAGACACAGACACAGACACACAGACACACAGACACACAGACACACAGACACACAGACACACAGACACACAGACACAGACACAGACACAGACACAGACACACACTCACGGACACACACTCACGGACACACACTCACGGACACAGACACACACCGGCTCTGCAGGGACACGGGGACAGAACTGTCTCAGACCAGGAACACACTCACACACAGACACACTCACACTCACGGACACACACCGACTCTGCAGGGACAGGGGGACAGAACTGTCTCACACCAGGAACACACTCACAGACACACAGACACACAGACACACAGACACACAGACACACAGACACACTCACACACTCACACACTCACACACTCACACACAGACACACTCACACACTCACACACTCACACTCACGGACACACACCGGCTCTGCAGGGACAGGGGGACAGAACTGTCTCACACCAGGAACACACTCACAGACACACAGACACACAGACACACAGACACACAGACACACTCACACACTCACACACTCACACACTCACACACTCACACACTCACACACACAGACACACACACAGACACACACACAGACACACACACAGACACACACACAGACACACACACACAGACACAGACACAGACACAGACACAGACACAGACACAGACACAGACACAGACACAGACACAGACACAGACACAGACACAGACACAGACACAGACCGGCTCTGCAGGGACAGGGGGACAGAACTGTCTCACACCAGGAACACACTCACACACACAGACACACTCACACACACAGACACAGACACACACCGGCTCTGCAGGGACAGGGGGACACGGGGACAGGGGCAGGACTGTCTCACACCAGGAACACACTCACACACACAGACACACTCACACTCACGGACACACACTCACGGACACAGACACACACCGGCTCTGCACAGGGGCAGGACTGTATCACACCAGGAACACACTCACACACACAGACACACTCACACTCACGGACACACAGACACAGGGACACACACTCTATCTTATGCATTAGGATGGAAAACATCATATTTTGTTATGTGCATGGCTTATTCCAGAAAGCATGCATAGTAGCAGTTGGAAACGGTTTGTTGATTTTGGATTTTCACGGACACATTATTATTATAATGTGTATAATTGTTGTTGTTGTTGTTGTTGTTCTTATTACTACTACTACTAAAAATAATAATGAACAGATACAAACTCAAATTAATAAAGGCGTTTCTGAAGAAGGTTTGGATTTGGATCTGAAAGCGCTCAGGGAATGACTGGTATTCATGGACACAGACACACATCGGCTCTGCAGGGACACAGGGACAGGAGCAAGACTGTCTCACACCAGGAACACACACAGACACACTCATAGACAGACACACACCGACTCTGCAGGGACACAGGGGCAGAACTGTATCACACCAGGAACACACACGGACACACATAGATACACACTCTCACAGACGTACATAGACACACAGACACACAAACACATAGACATGCACTCTCACAGAGACACAGACACACACATGGACACACACGCACATATGTGCACAGACTCACTCTGCTCAGAGCTGAAGTGGGTCAGAATCCTGGCCAGCGATCCGCTGTGGGCCAGGTCCGTCAGCGCCCCGGGACAGTCTGGGATCAGCAGGGCATGGTACCGGGCGCCTGCGCACAACACACACAGACGATACAAAAACACCGCCAAACACACAGTGTGTCTGTCTCTATAGTACAGTGCAGCGACTGTGTGTGTCTCTACAGTGTAGTGCTGTGTGGGGGGTGTCAGTGACAGTGTGTGTGTCTCTACAGTGCAGTGTCAGTGAGTGTGTCTGCAGTGTCAGTGACTGTGTGTGTGTCTCTACAGTGCAGTGAGTGTGTGTGATGTCAGTGTCAGTGTGTCTCTCTACAATTCAGTGAGTGTGTCAGCAGTGACAGTGTGTGTAGTACAGTGTGTCTGTAGTGACAGTGTGTCTCTCTACAGTGCAGTTTCAGTGTTTCAGTTCAGTGACAGTGTGTGTGTGCAGTGTAAATGTCTCTAAAGTGCAGTGACAGTGTGTGTGGTGTCACTGACAGTGTGTATAGTGTGTGTGTCTCTACAGTGGTGACAGTGTCTACAGTGTCAGTGACAGTATGTCTCTACAGTGCAGTGAAAGTGACAGTGTGTGATGTCAGTGTGTCTGCAGTGTCATTGACAGTGCATGTGGTGTCAGTGTCTGTGTCTCTACAGTGCAGTGACAGTGTGTGTGGTGGCAGTGTGTCTCTACAGTGTCAGTGACAGTGTGTGTGGTGTCTGTGTCTCTACACTGCAGTGACAGTGTGTGTGTCTCTACACTGCAGTGACAGTGCGTGTGATGTCAGTGTGTCTGCAGTGTCAGTGACAGTGTGTGTGCCTCTACAGTGCAGTGACAGTGTGTATGTGATGTCAGTGTGTGTGTCTACAGTGCAGTGACAAGTGTGTATGTCTGCAGTGTCAGTGACTGTGCAGTGTCAGAGTGTGTCTCTAAAGTGCAGTTTCAGTGTGTACAGTTCAGTGACAGTGTGTGCGCAGTCTGTCTCTACAGTTTCAGTGACTTTGTGTGTGTCTACAGTGCAGTGACAGTGGATGTGTGTCTCTACAGTGGGGTCAGTGACAGTGTGTGTGCAGTGTCAGTGTCTCTACAGTGTCAGTGACAGTGTGTGTGATGTCAGTGTCAGTGTGTGTGGTGTCAGTGACAATACAGTGAAAGGTGCTCCAGTATAGTGCAGCACAGCTTGCTAACCGTCAATTGACTCCAGTTTGGCTGGATTGGCGTAGGGCTTAACGCTGAAATCCTGCACCCAGCGGGCACTGGTCTCGTCCACACCCACAAAATCAATAGCCTTGCCCTTTCAGACAGACACAGACACTAGGTTATTCACATCCACAACTAACTGTTGTGTCCCCCTGTGTCGTGTGTCAGTCTGTCAGTCTGTCCCATATGTCTGTGTCAGTCAGTCAGATCCCCTATGTCTGTGTATCAATCAACCGGTCAGTCTGTCTGTCCCCTATGTCTGTGTGTCAGTCAGTCAGTCTGTCCCATATGTCTGTGTCAGTCAGTCAGATCTCCTATGTCTGTGTATCAATCAACCGGTCAGTCTGTCTGTCCCCTATGTCTGTGTGTCAATCAGTCAGTCAGTCTGTCCCCGTAGTCTGTGTGTCAATCAGTCAGTCAGTCTGTCCCCATAGTCTGTGTGTCAATCAGTCAGTCAGTCTGTCCCCATTGTCTGTGTGTCAATCAGTCAGTCTGTCCCCGTTGTCTGTGTGTCAATCATTCAGTCTGCCCCCATTGTCTGTGTGTCAATCAGTTAGTCAGTCTGTCCCCGTAGTCTGTATGTCAATCAGTCAGTCAGTCTGTCCCCATATTCTGTGTGTCAATCAGTCAGTCAGTCTGTCCCCATTGTCTGTGTGTCAATCAGTCAGTCAGTCTGTACCCGTTGTCTGTGTGTCAATCAGTCAGTCTGTCCCCATTGTCTGTGTGTCAATCAGTTAGTCAGTCTGTCCCCGTTGTCTGTGTGTCAATCAGTAGTCTGTCCACAAAGTCTGTGTGTCAGTCAGTCAGTCTGTCCCCATTGTCTGTGTGTCAGTCAGTCAGTCTGTCCCTGTTGTCTGTGTGTCAATCAGTCAGTCTGTCCCCGTTGTCTGTGTGTCAATCAGTCAGTCAGTCTGTCTGTCTGTCTGTCTGTCCCCGTGTCTGTTTGTCAGTGTGTCTGTGTGTCAGTCTGTCAGTCCCCCTGTGTCTGTGTGTCAATCAGTCTGTCTGTCCCCCTGTGTCTGTATGTTAGTCTGTCTGTCCCGTGTCTGTGTCAATCAGTCTCTCACCCCTGGTGTTGCCGTCTGCACATTAAAAGCGGAGCTGCAGAGACTGAAAGCCTGGAGAAACGACTGGGCAGACACTCCTGAAGGAGAGAGGAGAGAGCATCATCATCATTTCCAACCTAATAACGATAATAACGATGAGTAGCGGCAGCAGTAACAAATTTAATAACAATCTCACCCTCCGGAGCGGCGCTGGTCACGATCAGACAGGTCGGTTTTGAAGACATTTCAATACCAACAATCACTCAATCCCTCGCTGTCCTCTGGAAGACCGACACACACAGTTTGACTTTAGTCCACTAGCAGCGAAAGGAGAATAGGGATTCCCGCAACACACAAAAGGAGGAGAAGCGAAATGTTATTTGAACACCGAAATAAGAGAAGTTGTCCCCGCCGCTCATCCTCCCCCCCAGGAAACACTAAACTCCCACACCAGAGTTCCGTTTTGCTACTGACAGAGTAGCAGCCTCCAGTGCGAGAGTGGTGTATTATTATTATTATTATAATAATAATTATTATTATTATTATTATTATTATTATTATTATTATTATTATTATTATTATTATTATTATTATTGTTGTTGTTGTTGTTGTTGTTGTTGTTGTTGTTGTTGTTCTTATTACTACTACTACTACTACTAAAAATAATAATGAACAGATACAGACTCAAATTAAAGGCGTTTCTGAAGAAGGTTTTGGATTTTGGATCTGAAAGCTCTTCAGGGAATGACTGGTATTCTCGGGGATTCAGTTGCAGGGCTCTGGGAAACAGCAGGAAAGCCCACAGAGTATAAACAAGCTTAGAGGACAGACAGGAGACCAGAGTCAGACAAACAAAGGTTGCAGATAATAACTTAGACAGGTACTGAGGTGCTGAGCCATGCAGAGCCTTATAAGGAGAGCATGAGGATTTTAAAACTAAACCTGACAGGAAACCAGTGCAAGGACTCCAGGACAGGAGTAATGCCCTAGACCTGGTCAGGGATCAGGCTGCTGAGTTCTGGACAGACTGGAGTTTGTTCAGTGTGGATTTAAACACCCCTGAGAGTAGGGTAGTGCAGTAATCAACCTGAGAGACGACGAGCAGCTTTCCTGCTCCAGTCAGAGACATCACAGGAGCTGCTGTGATTCTCCACAGCATCACTGACCTGCTACAGTTGGAGACATCACTGGACATATGCTGGCGCTATTTCAGAGATGGAAGAATTATATTTTTACGGTATCTGCACATGTGGGTCAGAGGTCAAGCCTGGATGAAATATCACCCCCCAGTTCTTCAGATTAGACTGAAATTCAAGGACATTGCCATAAAGACAGGGTCAGCATTGGCTTTAGATAGGTGGATGGAGGAGCTATCCGTTCTAAACCATGACTTCAGTCTTGTCAGAGTTTAAATAAAGGAAATTGAATGATCCAGGATTTTATGTCAGAGATGCGATTAGAGAGAGAAGAGACAGTCACAGCAGTGTCGGGTTTGGAAACATATTTGAGTATCAGTGGCACAGAAAATATCATTCAGACCATGTGATTTCAATGATTTCAATAACTGACCAAGTGGTAACATGTAAATGTTGAATAGGAGAGGACCCAGTACCGAGCCCTGAGTATCAATTGAAAAAAAATTTTTTTTAACACTCTCACCATTACAAGAATACTGGTTTATACTGGGAGACATGCATGTTTACAAGTGAGTAATTTGCCTCTACAGTATCTACAGCTCTGATGAGGGAGTGTTAGTGTGAAGTTACAGAGGAGCTGGACTGAGTGTCTACAGTATCTCCAGCTCTGATGAGGGAGTGTTAGTGTGAAGTTACAGAGGAGCTGGACTGAGTGTCTCTACAGTATCTACAGCTCTGATGAGGGAGTGTTGGTGTGAAGTTACAGAGGAGCTGGACTGAGTGTCTCTACAGTATCTACAGCTCTGATGAGGGAGCGTGTGAAGTTAGAGATTAGTTTTCAGTGTGTGTTCCGGGGTGAGTGCAGTACAAGCAATGGAACTCAGTCATTGTGTTTTTTCTGGCAATTTTATATTTTATTGTCTGCCATTAGGTTCTCTTGGTGCACAATGCAGGTCCAAAAAAATCCTCACAGAAGCACAGGAATAAATAAAGACACCAATTACTTCTGTAACTAATTACAGAAAATACATGCTGCTCTGAAGATGAATAGTCATAATAAGTTACTTACAGTACAGATTATTTTCTGACACACCCACATTGTTAAACAGTAACCCTAGGCTTAGAATGACACTGGTAGAGACAATACATTAAAATATAATACAGTGAACTAGAATACAGAGTATTACAGCACAGCATTGACATACTATACAGCGCTATAAACTATAGTACAGTACAGTGTGTTATAATACATTACAGAACAGTGTACTATAGTACAGCACAGTATAGTACAACACAGTGTGTTATAATAGAGTATAGTGCAGTAGACTGTAGTACAGCACAGTAATACAGAGTACTAGAGTACTATCTCCCTCAATCAATGCTGCCCATTATCTCCCTGGATCAATACCGCCGTATTTCCCTGGATAAATACCATCCACTATCTCCATCAATCAATAACCGCCCATTATTTCCCTCGATTAATACTCGGTATCTCCCTCGATCAATACCTCTTGTTATCTCTCTGGTTCAATACTGCCCGGTATCTCCCTGGATCAATACTGCCCAGTATCTCACTGGATCAATACCGCTGTATTTCCCTGGATCAATACTACCCATTATCTCCCTTGATCTATAGTACCCAGTATCTACCTCGATCAATACTGCCCGCTCACTCCCTGGATCAATACTGCCTACTATTACCCTCAATCAATACTGCCCAGTATCTCCCTGGATCAATACTGCCCAGTATCTCCCCTGATCAGTACCACCCAGTATGTACCTGGATCAATACTGCCCAGGATCTCCCTGGATCAATACTGCCCAGTATCTCCCCTGATCAGTACCACCCAGTATGTACCTGGATCAATACTGCCCACTCACTCCCTAGATCAATACTGCCCAGTATCTCCCCTGATCAGTACCACCCAGTATGTACCTCGATCAATACTGCCCACTCACTCCCTGGATCAATACCGCCTGGAGTCACCCTCCCTCAGGGCTGCTACACTAGACAAAGGCTGCTGGTTTGATTGTGTCAGCTCTTCCAGTTATTGAAGTTCTGTCCTTTTCACCTGAAACCCAGGTAGAAAGCTGTCCCGCTTCCTTCTTAACACAGCTAGATCACCCTGACAGCAGGAGGACTGATATTCAAAATAACAGTTGGCAATTTTAATCATAATCTCACGAGATACGTCTCTGCTAATGTTGTGTCCTACCTGATTTATTGCACTTATACGCTCTGAGATAAGAACAAGAATTACATTTTCAAAATTCACCTGCTCTTAGAATTAGAGATTTTTTTATTTTTGGTCTTTAATTTCCAGGTTTTCAGTCTGGTCTTAATGTGTTTAATTGCGGAAGGGTTGGGGTAGATGCAAGACTGAGGAAGAGAGGCCGTGTGATTGAGTCAGAGGTGTTTGTAGAGGCCGTGTGATTGGGTCCGAGGTGTTTGTAGAGGCCGTGTGATTGGGTTCGAGGTGGGTCCGAGGTGTTAGCAGGTAATGTCCCAGGGGGGCAGTAAGTGAGTCAGTCCTCCAGTGTGATTGGAGAAGCTGGGTGCTGATTGACAGCACCATCTGGCTGATAGCTACAGGCAGAAGGAGCACAGTGCACACATGACTCCAGACACACAGATACACAGGTGTACACACGAGGCTCCAGCTAGGCTGGGGAGGAAAACAGAGGAAAACACAAGGACAGGCAGGGGAGAGGCTGCAGAAGAGAGTCTCGATAAAGCCGATCTGTAAGCGAGAGGAGGGGCTCGAGAGAGAAATAAGAAATGTCCAGGAGAATCAGATGCCAAACTCAGCAACAGACTCTAACAGGTCTACTTCTCAGCTGGCTCGGGAAGCTTCCAATGTGCCCTCTAAGCTGTGAGCCTGGAAAATTGAACTGCGCACAAAAGATTAAATTAAAAAAATATACGATAATAAAACAAACACAGTCATGTGCTAAATTGGCCACGTGAGACTGGCTGCGAGAGGCCCAACTTGGCTGTGTGCATTATTACTGCTACCCGAGAATCGATATCTGTGCTCTCGTAGTCTCGAGCCTCCCTACTCATGCTCACGCAACACTCAGTCTCTATGACTGGGCTCGTTGAGTCACTGTCCCGGTCTTTTGGATCTCAATGCTTCTATGAAAATGACTATACTAACAAAAATAATTTCAGGTTTACAATTTTCCATACACTCAATTCAGTGCGCACACGTTTTTGTCACTAGGGAAAAAATTTGCACAACTTGACATTTTTGTGCACACAGGCCATTAAAAATGAGAGGGAACATTGCTCAGCACATAGAGAAATCCCAACGGAAAGAGCTCTACTGTGCAGGAAGACTTTAGTTTAACACTGTGTCTTCTTACACACAAAGAAAAAACTCTAACCAACTCACCCACAGCTGCCACCAGGACTCTCTTCAGAGCCCTGACTAATGTGTGTGACTGGGGTACCCCATTTACCCTGTGTTAGAATTTGTCTCCCAGACGTAATTAATCAATAATGCATCACACCTTATCTAATTTACACACAATAAAGTCGCCCTCTAGTGGCAGGTCAGGTGAAACTGTTGCCCTCACAACCGCTGGCTGCTCCTCTGGGTCAAATCCCAGCAGCTTCTCTCTCTGCACCTCCTGCCTGAAGAGGCTCCAACTGGAGCCTTGTGCTTATTTCGAGGGGTGAGCATGTGCATGTTCTCGTGATGAACATGTTCACACACTCATGTACTCGTGTTTAACACGCTTGCACACTCGTGTGCTCGTGTAGCAGTGTAACTGAGAGAGGACACCCTGACTGGATGGAGGCTAATTTACTAAGACAACCAGCGTGACTTGTAGAGCACGTTCTCTGTGCACAGAGCCGTATGAGTTATTGTGCAGCTAATCACCTGGTTACACGCGCGAGTGTGAGTGTGTGAGAGTATGAGTGTGAGCGTGAGCGTGAGTATGAGAGTATGAGTGTGAGCGTGAGTGTGAGAATAAGTGTGAGTGTGAGAGTTTGAGTGTGAGCGTGAGTGTGTGTATGAGTGTGTGTGAGTGTGTGAGTGTGAGTGTGTGTGTGTGAGTGTGTGTGTGTGTGAGGGGACAGGGGCCGTCTCCCCCTGCTGGCCGGCCAGCGGACTCCGGAGCGCGGTGTGGAGACAGCAGGCAACAGACAGCTGGAGCGTGGAGGGTGTCTGTGTGTGCTGACCAGCGAGCCGCGGGCTGTCCGCCCAGCTCTGCTCGTGATGGCAGCGCAGCGGTTATTTCCTGCGCGCCAGCAGAACGGCGCCCACGACGACGGCTGCGACCGCGATCACAGCCCCCCCCAGCAGGAAGGGCTTCAAGCTTTCCAGCGTGGCGGCGCTGTTGGGCGCCTCCTCGGCGGCGTGGGCAGGGGTCTCCGGAGGGGGTGCGGGTGGGTCGCTGGCCGCCGGGGCCTCGGGGGCGTCGGCGGGTTTGCGCGTCATGGGCGTCAGCTCCTTCCTGTCCTTTACTGGCTCCGCCTTCGCCCCGCCGGCAGGCTTGGCTCTCGTCTCCATGGCGATGGCGCGGGCGGGGTGTCCTTTCTCTTGAGGGCGCTGTGTGCCTGCAGGGAGAGTGAAGACAGACTCACTCATCACTGAGATCTCCTGCCTCACACTGCCTCTGCCTCACAGACAGCCCCTCAGCACTGCCTCACACTGCCTCTGCCTCACATGCAGCCCCTCAGCGCTGCCCCACACTGCCTCTGCCTCAGAGACAGCCCCTCAGCGCTGTCTCACACTGCTTCTGCCTCACCGACAGCCCCTCTGTGCTGCCTCACACTGCCTCTGCCACACATACAGCCCCTCTGCACTGCCTCTACCTCACACTGCCTCTCCCTTACACTGCCTCTGCCTCACAGACAGCCCCTCTGCACCGCCTCTACCTCACACTGCTTCTGCCTCACACTTCCTCTGCCTCACAGACAGCCCCTCTGCACTGCCTCTACCTCATACTGCCTCTGCCTCACACTTCCTCTGCCTCACAGACAGCCCCCCTGCGCTGCCTCACACTTCATCTGCCTCACATGCAGCCCTTCTGCGCTGCCTCACAGTTCCTCTGTCTCACAGACAGCCCCCCTGCGCTGCCTCACACTGCCTCTGAGTCACAGACAGCCCCCTGCGCTGCCTCACACTGCCTCTGCCTCACATGCAGCCCTTCTGCGCTGCCTCACAGTTTCTCTGTCTCACAGACAGCCCCCCTGCGCTGCCTCACACTGCCTCTGAGTCACAGACAGCCCCCTGCACTGCCTCACACTGCCTCTGAGTCACAGACAGCCCCTCAGGCTGACAAGGCACTGAGGCCTGCTCAGTCATCAGCACCAGGAGAGAGGAGGGAGACGAGTTAGAGACGAGGGAGAGACGAGGGAGGGGGGAGCGGAGACGCTGGTACTGCCGCTCTCTCCCAGGCCTCCTGTCTGCAGCAGGATGGACAGGGAGGCAGGAGATGCTGAGAAATCCCGGGAGAAGAAGTATGGTACCTACCTTCCACACAGCTGTCCAGGGACACGGAGAGTGCAGTGCTGCCACTGGATACAGGAGTGGAGAAGAGGAGAGGTCCTGTCAGCAGGGAGGCAGCCAGAGTCTCTTCAAGGAGAAGGAGGAGAGGAGAGATGGAGGACACAGCCACTGCCACAGGAGCGGGGGGGGCTGGAATGTACGACTATGTCAGGAAGAGGGGGAAATGAGAAATCTGCTGTTGCTGGGAATCTGCTGACAGACACTGACACTGAGCAGAATACTGCAGCTCCAGTGGCTCTGACATCTCTCATCTCTGATCCCTCACTCTGTCTGCTCTGACAGGGGACCCTGATTCTCTCTGTACTCTGACAGGGGACCCCTCTCTCTGTACTCTGACAGGGGGACCCCTCACTCTCTCTGCTCTGACAGGGGGGCCCCTCACTCTCTCTGCTCTGACAGGGGGACCCCTCAATCTCTCTCTGCTCTGACAGGGGGACCCCTCAAACTCTCTGCTCTGACAGGGGGACCCCTCACACTCTCTACTCTAACAGGGAGACCCCTCAATCTCTCTCTGCTCTGACAGGGGACCCCTGACTCTCTCTGCTCTGACAGGGGGACCCCTCAATCTCTCTCTGCTCTGACAGGGGATCCCTCACTCTCTCTGCTCTGACAGGGGGACCCCTCACACTCTCTACTCTAACAGGGAGACCCCTCAATCTCTCTCTGCTCTGACAGGGGGACCCCCCTCTCTCTCTGCTCTGACAGGGGGACCCCTCTTTCTCTACTCTGACACTAGCATCATCGTCCAGTCTGGTGTCAGCTCTCAGGAAGGTCCTCACTGTCCCCTCTCGAACCCGGGACCCTCTTGGTAAGAAGGCCAGCACCGCAGTAGACCTGTTTTAAAGCAGTCTGACCCAACAAAGGCCCTGCCCACCCACAGGAGAAACTACACCGAGCCAAAGGTGCAGAACAACAGCTCTTTATTGAGAGAAACATCTACAGCACAGCTAGTGCAGCCCCCACTTACACAAATACACACTGAAACACACTGATACACACACACTGACACACTCACTGAAACACACACACACTCATACACACTGACACACTCACAGACACACACAAACACTGATATACACACACTAACACACACTGACAATGTGTGTATCAATGTAAAGGTGTCCAACTCCAGCCCAGGACCGCTATGACAGCTCTCTTACCCTAGAGGGCGCTGTCTTGTTCACAAAGCTGTCAGTGTACAGCAGGGTCTCGACAGCTGGAGCTCCACAGCAGGCAGGTGAGCGCTGCGGTCTGGCCGTGGGTCTGGCAGGGAGACGCCAACTTCCTCACGAGCAGCACAGCAGAGGCCAGCGAGCAGCTCTCTCCCCGCCGCTGTGTCCAGGAAGGGGAAGGACAGGCCGGAGACAGCTGGACAGGCTCAGGACAGCGAGGCGAGCTGGCCACGGAGCCGGGGGAGAAGGTACAGGCATCCTCCGGCCCAGAGGAGAGTTTCACACTCTGTCAGCTGAGTGCCATACGCCTGCGATTACTGCTGGTCCTTTCAGTTGATCCGTGTTCATTTTCTAACCTCAAGCCAATGCGTTAGTATGTCAATTATCATATATCACCTAGATCAAGGTTTCTTACGTCTGTTAGCCAAACACACTACATGCTGTAGGACATTATGAGACAGTATAAGGATGGAGATATAGCCAAGTTTTCCCTCGAACCATCGCAGATGTCAACACCCTTGTACTGTGCTGTGGAACCACCCGTTTCCTGTGATGTCATCAGGGTCCTGTTATTGACCCATCCTGGGCTGGAGGAGGTTCACACACACACACACTCCTCAAAATTGACATTGGACGGGCTCAAACCACTACAGTCAGGAGATGTCCACTGGGGCAGGTCAGGGGTGGAATGTGCAGAGCAATCCCAGAACCCTCTGCTGGGGTCACACAGAGGTCAGGGTCTGGGCTCAAAGTGTGGGCGTGTCCCTTGGACTGATGGCCTGTTTTGGATGATTAACTTGGGATCTCTGCGAAATGGGTGTGGGTCAGCCAATCAGAGCTGCTCGGGCAGGCTCGAGGTCGGATGTCACATCGTGCGCGGGCTGTAGGGGTGACCCGTGAGAACTGAGGCCTGGCTGTCCGGTTCTGGACAGGCACACCGGCACAAGCTCTCCCACACCCCTCTTGTGCAAATCAGCGTTCAAGTATAAAAACATAATCACTAAAAGACAGGTGTGTGCACACAGGACGAGCAGACACACTCAGGGACAGATCTGTGATGGGCAGGCAGGTGGACAGACAGACAGATGGACAGACAGGCAGGTGGACAGACAGTAAGGTGGACAGAATCTCCAAAACAGAGATGCACATAGTGACAAAGACACCCCGGCAAATCAACGCAGACAAAAACTAAAAACAGATTTTTCTAAAATGTTGTCATAATTATAAAACTGAAATGAACTTCAGGAAAAGTGAAAGCCTGCAGTGTCTGCGAGCACTTCAGCCACTGGCCCTGTGGGGGGCTCTGTGTGACCCCAATCTCGGACGGCCATCAGAGCCAGCCAGCCACTGGCCCTGTGGGGGGCTCTGTGTGACCCCGATCTCAGACGGCCATCAGAGCCAGCCAGCCACTAGCCCCGTGGGGGGCTCTGTGTGCCCCGATCACTGGGCGCTCTGTGTGACCCCGATAGCTGGGCGCTCTGTGTGACCCCGATCGCTGGGGGCTCTGTGTGACCCCGATCGCTGGGCTCTGGGGGCCGGGGGCTGGGGGTGGGTGCTGCAGCAGTGCATGCTGGTAGCTGGTTATTCCTGCCGACGCGGAAGATGGCTGAGCAGGAACTCCCCAACCCCCAGGAAGTAGATGACCTGGGCGATGCCGAAGAGGGGGGCGATAACCAGAGCACGACAGTATGCCCCCTTCAGGAAGGCAAGGGGACCTTCACGCTGCAGGATCTTCCTGTGGGCACAGACAGGCAGTCAGACAGACCCAGGCAGAGAGACAGGCAGACAGGCAAGGAGAGACAGGCAGGGAGACAGACAGGCAGACGGGCAAGGAGAGAGACAGACAGGGAGACAGACAGTGAGGGAGATAATCAGACAGACAGGCAAGGAGAGACAGACAGGCAGACAGGCAGGCAGACGGGCAAGGAGAGAGACAGTCAGACAGACAGTCACGAGCAGAGAGACAGGCAAACAGACAGACAAGCAGAGAGCCGGTCGGGCAGACAGGCAGGCAAGGAGAGAGACAGACAGGCACACAGACACAAGCAGAGAGACAGATAGGCAGGCAGACAGGCAAGGAGAGAGACAGAGAGGCACACAGACACAAGCAGAGAGACAGATAGGCAGGCAGACAGGCAAGGAGAGAGACAGACAGTCAGGCAGACAGACAAGGAGAGACAGACAGACAGACAAGCAGAGAGACAGACAGGCAGACCCATGCAGAGAGACAGACAGGCACGCAGACAGACAAGAAGAGAGACAGACAGTCAGACCCATGCAGAGTGACAGTCTGGCACACAGACAGACAAGCACAGAGGCAGACAGAGACAGCTCAAGCTCACAGCGCAGAAGTGCCCAACACTGTCCCCGGTGCAGACAGAGACGCTGAGTAGGAGCTGTGTGTCTCCACGCTGCCTTGTTCTAGCTGTAGTTGTGATGTTTTACATTTGAGCTAAGCAGCTGTTTTGTGTTTTACAAGCACACCGGTTGTGTAGTTGTGTGGTATTGTTACCTGATGCAGTCAGTCACTCCACTGTATGTGTCCTCATGTGCCCCTCTCTGGAGAGACTGCAGCCTGGTCTTTATCACTGAAACACACAGAAACACCTCCTCTGTGTTACAACATACACTACAATATTCCACTGGCTCTCGCTGTCTTCCAGTCCCTTAGCTCCTGTGTCCCCCTCTCCCTCTGTCTCCCAGTGTCCTCTCCCTCTGTCTCCCAGTGTCCTCTCCCTCTGTCTCCCAGTGTCCCCTCCCTCTGTCTCCCAGTGTACTCTCCCTCTGTCTCCCAGTGTACTCTCCCTCTGTCTCCCAGTGTCCTCTCCCTCTGTCTCCTAGTGTCCTCTCCCTCTGTCTCCTAGTGTCCTCTCCCTCTGTCTCCTAGTGTCCTCTCCCTCTGTATCCCAGTGTCCTCTCCCTCTGTCTCCCAGTGTCCCCTCCCTCTGTCTCCCAGTGTCCTTTCCCTCTTTATCCCCATGTATCCCATTGTCCTCTCCCACTGTGTCCCAGTGTCTCCAGCGACCCACCATCGCAGGGGTTGACGGCCACAGCCGCAGTGCTCCCAGCCACACAACCAGCTGCAAACGACACGTAGAAGGGGGAGCCCCCCCCCTCCCGCTGGCCAAGCTTGTTCAGGTTGGCGAAGAGTGGGAAGTAGATGATGGAGAACGGCACATCCCTGGGACAGAGGCACAAGCAGAGCAGATATTCACTGTGTATTATAGCTGAGCAGTGTGTGATATTCACTGTGTATTATACCTGAGCAGTGTGTGATATTCACTGTGTATTATACCTGAGCAGTGTGTGATATTCACTGTGTATTATACCTGAGCACTCTGTGATATTCACTGTGTATTATACCTGAGCAGTGTGTGAGATTCACTGTGTATTATACCTGAGCAGTGTGTGATATTCACTGTGTATTATACCTGAGCAGTGTGTGATATTCACTGTGTATTATACCTGAGCAGTGTGTGATATTCACTGTGTATTATACCTGAGCAGTGTGTGAGATTCACTGTGTATTATACCTGAGCAGTGTGTGATATTCACTGTGTATTATACCTGAGCAGTGTGTGATATTCACTGTGTATTTTACCTGAGCAGTGTGTGATATTCACTGTGTATTATACCTGAGCAGTGTGTGATATTAACTGTGTATTATACCTGAGCAGTGTGTGATATTCACTGTGTATTATAGCTGAGCAGTGTGTGATATTCACTGTGTATTATACCTGAGCAGTGTGTGAGATTCACTGTGTATTATACCTGAGCAGTGTGTGAGATTCACTGTGTATTATACCTGAGCAGTGTGTGATATTCACTGTGTATTATAGCTGAGCAGTGTGTGATATTCACTGTGTATTATACCTGAGCAGTGTGTGATATTCACTGTGTATTATACCTGAGCAGTGTGTGATATTCACTGTGTATTATACCTGAGCAGTGTGTGAGATTCACTGTGTATTATACCTGAGCAGTGTGTGATATTCACTGTGTATTATACCTGAGCAGTGTGTGATATTCACTGTGTATTATACCTGAGCAGTGTGTGATATTCACTGTGTATTATAGCTGAGCAGTGTGTGATATTCACTGTGTATTATACCTGAGCAGTGTGTGATATTCACTGTGTATTATACCTGAGCAGTGTGTGATATTCACTGTGTATTATACCTGAGCAGTGTGTGATATTCACTGTGTATTATACCTGAGCAGTGTGTGATATTCACTGTGTATTATAGCTGAGCAGTGTGTGATATTCACTGTGTATTATACCTGAGCAGTGTGTGATATTCACTGTGTATTATAGCTGAGCAGTGTGTGATATTCACTGTGTATTATAGATGAGCAGTGTGTGATATTCACTGTGTATTATACCTGAGCAGTGTGTGATATTCACTGTGTATTATAGCTGAGCAGTGTGTGATATTCACTGTGTATTATACCTGAGCAGTGTGTGATATTCACTGTGTATTATACCTGAGCAGTGTGTGATATTCACTGTGTATTTTACCTGAGCAGTGTGTGATATTCACTGTGTATTATAGCTGAGCAGTGTGTGATATTCACTGTGTATTATACCTGAGCAGTGTGTGATATTCACTGTGTATTATACCTGAGCAGTGTGTGATATTCACTGTGTATTATAGCTGAGCAGTGTGTGATATTCACTGTGTATTATACCTGAGCAGTGTGTGATATTCACTGTGTATTATACCTGAGCAGTGTGTGATATTCACTGTGTATTATACCTGAGCAGTGTGTGATATTCACTGTGTATTATAGATGAGCAGTGTGTGATATTCACTGTGTATTTTACCTGAGCAGTGTGTGATATTCACTGTGTATTATACCTGAGCAGTGTGTGATATTAACTGTGTATTATACCTGAGCAGTGTGTGATATTCACTGTGTATTATAGCTGAGCAGTGTGTGATATTCACTGTGTATTATACCTGAGCAGTGTGTGAGATTCACTGTGTATTATACCTGAGCAGTGTGTGAGATTCACTGTGTATTATACCTGAGCAGTGTGTGAGATTCACTGTGTATTATACCTGAGCAGTGTGTGATATTCACTGTGTATTATACCTGAGCAGTGTGTGATATTCACTGTGTATTATACCTGAGCAGTGTGTGATATTCACTGTGTATTTTACCTGAGCAGTGTGTGATATTCACTGTGTATTATAGCTGAGCAGTGTGTGATATTCACTGTGTATTATACCTGAGCAGTGTGTGATATTCACTGTGTATTATACCTGAGCAGTGTGTGATATTCACTGTGTATTATAGCTGAGCAGTGTGTGATATTCACTGTGTATTATACCTGAGCAGTGTGTGATATTCACTGTGTATTATACCTGAGCAGTGTGTGATATTCACTGTGTATTATACCTGAGCAGTGTGTGATATTCACTGTGTATTATACCTGAGCAGTGTGTGATATTCACTGTGTATTATAGCTGAGCAGTGTGTGATATTCACTGTGTATTATACCTGAGCAGTGTGTGATATTCACTGTGTATTATAGCTGAGCAGTGTGTGATATTCACTGTGTATTATACCTGAGCAGTGTATGATATTCACTGTGTATTATACCTGAGCAGTGTGTGATATTCACTGTGTATTATAGCTGAGCAGTGTGTGATATTCACTGTGTATTATACCTGAGCAGTGTGTGAGATTCACTGTGTATTATACCTGAGCACTCTGTGATATTCACTGTGTATTATAGCTGAGCAGTGTGTGATATTCACTGTGTATTATACCTGAGCAGTGTGTGAGATTCACTGTGTATTATACCTGAGCAGTGTGTGATATTCACTGTGTATTATACCTGAGCAGTGTGTGAGATTCACTGTGTATTATACCTGAGCAGTGTATGATATTCACTGTGTATTATACCTGAGCAGTGTGTGAGATTCACTGTGTATTATAGCTGAGCAGTGTGTGATATTCACTGTGTATTATAGCTGAGCAGTGTGTGATATTCACTGTGTATTATAGCTGAGCAGTGTGTGATATTCACTGTGTATTATACCTGAGCAGTGTGTGATATTCACTGTGTATTATAGCTGAGCAGTGTGTGATATTCACTGTGTATTATACCTGAGCAGTGTATGATATTCACTGTGTATTATACCTGAGCAGTGTGTGATATTCACTGTGTATTATAGCTGAGCAGTGTGTGATATTCACTGTGTATTATACCTGAGCAGTGTGTGAGATTCACTGTGTATTATACCTGAGCACTCTGTGATATTCACTGTGTATTATAGCTGAGCAGTGTGTGATATTCACTGTGTATTATACCTGAGCAGTGTGTGATATTCACTGTGTATTATACCTGAGCAGTGTGTGAGATTCACTGTGTATTATACCTGAGCAGTGTGTGAGATTCACTGTGTATTATACCTGAGCAGTGTGTGAGATTCACTGTGTATTATACCTGAGCAGTGTATGATATTCACTGTGTATTATACCTGAGCAGTGTGTGAGATTCACTGTGTATTATAGCTGAGCAGTGTGTGATATTCACTGTGTATTATAGCTGAGCAGTGTGTGATATTCACTGTGTATTATACCTGAGCAGTGTGTGATATTCACTGTGTATTATAGCTGAGCAGTGTGTGATATTCACTGTGTATTATACCTGAGCAGTGTATGATATTCACTGTGTATTATACCTGAGCAGTGTGTGATATTCACTGTGTATTATAGCTGAGCAGTGTGTGATATTCACTGTGTATTATACCTGAGCAGTGTGTGAGATTCACTGTGTATTATACCTGAGCACTCTGTGATATTCACTGTGTATTATAGCTGAGCAGTGTGTGATATTCACTGTGTATTATACCTGAGCAGTGTGTGATATTCACTGTGTATTATACCTGAGCAGTGTGTGAGATTCACTGTGTATTATACCTGAGCAGTGTGTGATATTCACTGTGTATTATACCTGAGCAGTGTGTGAGATTCACTGTGTATTTTACCTGAGCAGTGTGTGATATTCACTGTGTATTATACCTGAGCAGTGTGTGAGATTCACTGTGTATTATACCTGAGCAGTGTGTGATATTCACTGTGTATTATAGCTGAGCAGTGTGTGAGATTCACTGTGTATTATACCTGAGCAGTGTGTGATATTCACTGTGTATTATACCTGAGCAGTGTGTGAGATTCACTGTGTATTTTACCTGAGCAGTGTGTGATATTCACTGTGTATTATACCTGAGCAGTGTGTGAGATTCACTGTGTATTATACCTGAGCAGTGTGTGATATTCACTGTGTATTTTACCTGAGCAGTGTGTGATATTCACTGTGTATTATAGCTGAGCAGTGTGTGATATTCACTGTGTATTATACCTGAGCAGTGTGTGATATTCACTGTGTATTATACCTGAGCAGTGTGTGATATTCACTGTGTATTATAGCTGAGCAGTGTGTGATATTCACTGTGTATTATACCTGAGCAGTGTGTGATATTCACTGTGTATTATAGCTGAGCAGTGTGTGATATTCACTGTGTATTATAGCTGAGCAGTGTGTGATATTCACTGTGTATTATACCTGAGCAGTGTGGCTCCCAGCCCCTTGTACAGGCCGGCGATTCCTTTGCTCCGCAGGAGATCCCGTGTGATCTGCATGGCTGTAGGCGATTTTGTCTCCGTAGCAACGGTCCCCCCAGGGGTGGAGCTGGCAGTCTGGGCCATCATCTTCCTCTGAGCCGCTGCCATTCAGCAACATTAGAGAGACAGGTTAGTTCACACACAGCCAGTCTGTCAAACCTGCCCAAGACAACCAGCACTGCTGGAACGGAAACTCTCACAGTAACTCGATGAGATGGTTCCTCTACTTCTACACAGACAGGTCTCACCAGGTCAGATTGGGGAGCTGGTTATCTGACATTCACTACACTTCCACTGGATCACCCGAGGGCTGTGTCTTCACCATACTGTACATTCTGTACCCTAACAGCTGGAAGAGCAAACACACAGACCTCAGGAAGAGCCCTGGTCAGCTTATTAAAGGGCCTTGCTAAATGATTTTACTACATGCAGTGATGAGTTCTCCCAGAAGTTATGTTGAAGTTAGTGAAAACAAAGGAACTGCTCAATGATTTTATGAAAAATGCAACACCTTCAAATCTACTGTAATTAATGGTCAGTCTGTAGAAATAGTCAAGGACAATGACAAAAACCTAAGACAGTACAGTTGTTGTGACACTATTTATGAAAAAGGTCAACTTAGACTCAGTTTTTCTTAGAAAACCCATCCATTTCAGTGTAGAGAGAACTATTTTAACACCCCTTTTCAGTCATTTATTGAAAGTGTCTTAACAAGCTGTCATGTTTGGAAACATCAGTACGGTTAATTGTAACAGGTTGGGAAAATATGTAACAATAGGTAGCAACATAACCAGGGCAAATCAAATCAACTCCAATTCCTGTACAAACAAAAGGTTATAAGAAGGCAAAGATCATGACGGAGTGTGTCTCACCCCTCCACTGTGAATTTACACTCTTCTCCTCTGTGCTCAGTTGAAACTAACAGACTCATCCCCACCGCAAAACCTCTCTCACTGTAACACTATTGTACTGTTGGGAATGTTTGTCTTCCTGGTTGTGTTGCTGATGGAATGAGGCTTAAAACACATTTCCCCACAGGAGTAGTAGGCTTGAAGTGAACTGAAGTGAATTTTCCAGCTCCGTGAAGGTGGCCCCCCTACAGACAGCACAAACTAAGAAAACCACCTCATTCATTCATGCTGCATTTGTGCCGTTGAAAGTCACTTCCCAGCTTCTATCGTTCCCGAAATATAGCGCCTTTTTTTCGGGTGATCATGTGACTATGCGCAGTGACTTTGACCTCCAGTGACCCCGTCTGCCAAGTTCAAGCGCTATACTGTCACTGGTGCAAGAGTAACAATTCCGCAGTTGTGTCTCACCATGTGCCCTGGTGGGGGGTGGTGGTTGGTTTTGCTTTTAATACCAGTATCTTCTGTGCGTTTGTGTGAACAGGAAAATTAAAATTATCATCAGTATCAAACCCAAATCAGAAGAGTTGTGGATGCAACCTTAAAAGGTGAACATTAGCAAGCAACTGCATGTCCTTACAAAGAGGCTGTAACTGGCACGTCTCAATTTCGTAGCCGTGTCCTTTAAAAAAATCTGAAGAAGTAATATCCATATCTCGCTATATTTCGGAAACCAAAGCAGCTTGGAAGTTACTTTCAACGGCACAAACGCAGCACTAACAAATGACGTGAGTTTCATCGTTCGTGCTGTCTGTAGGGGGGCAGCTTCACGGAGCAGAATTATCCTCCATCTGCGTTCTGCCAGCCAATAAAGCGCAGTTCCGGCGCTGGCCGCCAGAGGGCACCAGGACTCTGTCTCTGCATGGAGCTGCTCCTGCACTCAAAAAGTCGACGTCATCTCTCTCTCCCTCGACCCCCAGGGGTACCTGTGTGCCGATCCTCTCTGTGTGTCCCTCAGGCTGTGACAGAGTGAACCCCAGGGGTACCTGGATGCCGATCCTCACTGTGTGTCCCTCAGGCTTTGACAGGGTGAACCCCAGGGGTACCTGTGTGCCGATCCTCACTGTGTGTCCCTCAGGCTGTAACAGGATGAACCCCAGGGGTACGTGGGTGCTGATCCTCACTGTGTGTCCCTCAGGCTGTGACAGGGTGTACCCCAGAGGTACATGGGTGCCTATCCTCACTGTGTGTCCCTCAGGCTGTGACAGGGTGAACCCCAGGAGTAGCTTTGAAAGTGAGAGCTCGGCCTGTAACCCCCCACCCCTCACTCACCGATCCTCCCCGCGTCTTGCAGCTGGATCTTCAGCATCTCCATGGGCGTGGTCACAATCACCTGACAGGTCCCAGCCCCACAGCCAGCCAGCATCTCTCTGGGCAGAGTGAGCTGCTGCCTGAGAGAGAGAGACAGAGACACACAGAGTGACAGAGAGGCCATAGAAACTGGGCGACACAGGCAGACCTGGCTGCCCAGAGAGGACAGGCTGTGCTCCCACTGCCAGCGGGGAGAAATAGAGACAGAGGTGCACTTCCTACTGCACTGTGACAGATACTCTGGGATTAGAGAAACATTCTTCCCGAAATTCAGAAATCTAATCCCAGAGTTCCCACACCTGCCAAAACCACAACAGGTCCCAATCCTACTGGGAGAGGGAGGAGGGAACTCAGTTGATCTGGCAGCCCAGTATGTGATCTCCTGTCACAGCCTGAGGAACAGTGAGTCCGTCTCCCAATAATGCTCCAGCTGCCTACAGTATATGTCAGTATTTTATAATATGTCTTTGTTGTAAATGTCTGTAACGTCTGTAGATTTTATTTTACTTCTATTTTTGTTTTGTTCTATGTTAATTTTATTATTTTTATTTGCTTTGGCAACACTGATTGTACCCATCGGTCATGCTAATAAAGCACCTTGAATTGAATTGAATTGACAGAGAGACACACAGAGTGACAGAGAGACACACACACAGAGAGAGAGAGAGAGAGAGAGAGAGAGACAGAGAGAGAGACAGAGAGACACACAGAGTGACAGAGAGACACACAGAGAGAGAGAGACACACACAGAGAGAGACAGAGACACACACAGAGAGACAGAGACACACAGAGAGAGACAGAGACACACAGAGGGAGAGACAGAGACACACAGAGGGAGAGACAGAGACACAGAGAGAGAGAGAGATAGATGGAGACACAGAGAGAGAGAGACATAGACACACAGAGAGAGACAGAGACACAGAGAGAGAGAGTCAGAATTAGGGCCAAATTTGGCCAATACCCTTTACTAATCAATATACAGAAGAGAGTAATAAAGTATTGGCACAACCTAAAAACGTAGCAACCAAAACTCCTAACACTGCAAAGCCCTTCTGAGCCAAGAGCTGAGCCCAACTGGAATGCTACAGGACCCTTAACAGACAATACACACTAGCCGAATATTTGACCAACATAAGTAACAGTGATAGAGACTGGACACAGGCAGACCTGGCAGCCCAGAGAGGACAGGCTGTGCTCCCACTGCCAGCGGGGAGAAATAGAGATGCATTTCCTTCCTGTGATCTCCTGTCACAGACCGAGGAACAGCAAGCCTGTCTCTCAATAATAATAATACTGTGTGTGATCTCCTGTCCCAGCCTGAGGAACAGTGAGCCTGTCTCTCAATAATGCTCCATATTTGTATGTGAATGTATTGTGATGTGTCTATATTGTAAATGTCTGTAGATTTTATGTTAATTGTATTTGTATTTCCTTTGGCAACATTGATTTATTCGTTAGTCATGCCAATAAAGCATCTAGAATTGAACATTGAATTGACAGAGACACAGTAAGAGAGAGGCAGAATACACACAGAGTGAGAGAGAGGCACACGCACGCACACACACGCACACGCACACACACAGAGGCACAAACACACAGACCAAGAGAGAGGTACACACACAGAGAGCGAGAGAGAGGTTGCCCTGTAACAGATATCCTACTGCACTGACACATATTCTGTGATTAGAGAAACATTCTTCCCTAAATTCAGAAATCTAGTCCCAGAGTTCCCACACCTGCCAGAATCACAACGGGTCCCAATCCTACTGGGAGAGGGAGGAGGGAACTCAGTTGAACTGGCAGCCCAGTATGTGATCTCCTGTCACACCCTGAGGAACAGTGAGTCTGTTTCCCAATAATGCTCAAGCTGTTTACAGTATACTGTATGTAAATATTTTATGATATGTCTTTGTTGTAAATGTCTGTAATATGTCTGTAGATTTCATGTTATTTTTATTTTTTGTTTCGTTTCTTGTTGGTTTTCTTATTTTTATTTGCTTTGGCAACACTGATTGTACCCATCAGTCATGCTAATAAAGCACCTTGAATTGAATTGAATTGAATTGGGAGAGACACACAGAGTGAGAGAGGCACACACACAGAGAGAGGGAGAGACACACACAGAGAGAGAGAGAGGCACACACACACAGAGAGAGGGAGAGACACACACAGAGAGCACTGACTCAGGTCAGACCAGGACACATGATGCTCAGCCAGGTTCCTGCCTCTCGTGAAGAAAGGCCTCCAGCTCCTCAGACAGACTACCCCCTGCAGGCTAGCTGGGGCTGTGGGGCAACTGCTCTTTCAAATCCTTTATTTATTATTTTACCCTGAAGCTCAGAGAGCCCCCAGTAGCCCTGAGCAGCTCTTAAATTTGCAAAGCTGTACCTGGGATGAGCCCCTCCAGTCTGTGAACAGAGGAGATTCCAAGGAAACATCCAGAATCTCTGCAGATATTGACAAGGTCACCCAGGCTTAACTGAGCCACCCCCAGTTAATTATTAACACTCTGGTCTCATCTATAATTCAGCTGGAACCTTTTAGTTTCCATGGCAACACCCAGAGGTAGACCCAGGGGGCATGTCTGTGCTCCAGACAACAAGGAGGGCTCCAGAGGTTAAAGGTCACAATTTCCTCCACATCAGGACGACATCGGTCGGTCAGCGGCAGTCTGTCGATTGGTCTCACCCATCCCTGGAGAGCCAGTGCCGGAAGAAGTCGTTAGCGGCCAGTTTGATGGCTTTTTCTGGGGTCACCAGTGTGAGGTTCACTGCGGCACCTGAGAGGGGGGGCAGAGAGTGTCTCAGTCAGAGCTTCTCAACGTGTAATAAAGACTGGAGCCCCAGCAGCACAGTGAGAGCCTTGGGGGACCCCAAAACTGTAAGTGGGGTGTCTGGTTTCGACAGGACACCCCAGCAGAGTGTGCTGCAAGGATGCGTAGTGACCCAACGCAGAGCCCCAAGTCCAGTCCTGAAAACTGCAGTTTGAGTTTTGAGAGTTACTTTAGGAGTTACCTTCAACTCCCTGTGAAACTCCCTGTGAAAGAAAGCTGTGAGTCGGGAGAAGGCTATCCAGCCCAGAAGCTTGTTTGCTCGGTAGTGTCTGACTGGTCCTCAAGCTGTCGTTTGAGAGAAACCAGGGTATGAAAACAACAGGGCTGGGCAGCTTCTTCCAAACTCCCACAACCCTTTGTGTAAAGAAGCATCTGCTGTTCCCAGTATGTACTTCCCCATAGTAACTTCTGCTTTCAAGCCTGACTTGACTATCACTGCCGTTCATTGTCATACAGAATAGTGCCTTTATCCTGTCTGCTTCACATCCTCCAGCCCAAGCACCATTTGCACACCCCAGTGTGTCCTACCTCTGTACATCCCGAAGTATCCTTCAGACCGGATCGTCTTGAAGAGGCAGTCAGACCTGAGAGCACACAGGCATACAAGTCAGAGTTAGTGTACACTGTGCAGTATCCCAGTGTAGGACAGTGCAACACAGTACAGTATGCAGTACTCCAGTGTAGTGCAGAGTGCAGTAGTGAAGTACAGTGCAGTGTGGAGTACTCCAGTGCAGTACAGTGCAGTGTGCAGTACTCCAGCGTAGTGCAGAGTGCAGTAGTGTAGTACAGTGCAGTGTGGAGTACTCCAGTGCAGTACAGCGCAGTGTGCAGTACTCCAGCGTAGTGCAGAGTGCAGTAGTGTAGTACAGTGCAGTGTGGAGTACTCCAGTGCAGTACAGCGCAGTGTGCAGTACTCCAGCGTAGTGCAGAGTGCAGTAGTGTAGTACAGTGCAGTGTGCAGTACTCCAGTGCAGTACAGTGCAGTGTGCAGTACTCCAGCGTAGTGCAGAGTGCAGTAGTGTAGTACAGTGCAGTGTGGAGTACTCCAGGGCAGTACAGTGCAGTGTGCAGTACTCCAGCGTAGTGAAGAGTGCAGTAGTGTTGTACAGTGTAGTGTGCATTAGTCCAGTGCAGTACAGTGCAGTGTGCAATACTCCAGTGTAGTGCAGAGTGCAGTAGTGTTGTACAGTGCAGTGTGCAGTAGTCCAGTGTAGTACAGGGCAGTGTGCAGTAGTTCAGTGTAGTACAGGGCACTGTGCAGTTGTGCAGTTCAGTGCAGTGTGCAGTAATCCAGTGTAGTACAGGGCAGTGTACAGTACAGTGGAGTAGTGCAGTGTACGGTAGTGTAATACAGTGCAGTGTACAGTAGTGTAATACAGTGCAGTGTGCAGTAGTCCAGTGTAGTACAGAGTGCGGTAGTGTTGTACAGTGCAGGGCAGTTCAGTACAGAGTGCAGTATTGTAGTTCAGTGCAGTGTGCAGTACAGTAGTACAGTACAGTGCAGTGTGCAGTAGTGCAGTTCAGTGCAGTGTGCAGTAGTCCAGTGTAGTACAGTACAGTGTACAGTTATGCAATACAGTGCAGTTGTGCAGTAGTGTTGTACAGTGCAGTGCAGTGCGCAGTAGTGCAGTACAGTGCAGTGTGCAGTAGTGCAGTGTGCAGTACAGTGCAGTGTGCAGTAGTCCAGTGTAGTTCAGGGCAGTGTACAGTAGTGCAGTATGGTGCAGTACAGGGCAGTGTACAGTAGTGTAATACAGTGCAGTGTGTAGTAGTCCAGTGTAGTACAGGGCAGTGTACGGTGTAGTACAGTGTAGTGTGCAGTACTGTAGTACAAGGCAGTATGCAGTACAGTGCAGTGTACAGTAGTGTAATACAGTGAGGTGTACAGTAGTCCAGTGTAGTACAGGGCAGTGTACAGTAGTGTAGTACAGTGCAGTGTGCAGTAGTCCAGTGTAGTACAGGGCAGTGTACAGTAGTGTAGGACAGTGTAGTGTGCAGTAGTCCAGTGTAGTACAGGGCAGTGTACAGTAGTGTAGTACAGTGCAGTGTGCAGTAGTCCAGTGTAGTACAGTGCAGTGTACAGTAGTGGTGTACTGTGCAGTGTACAGTAGTGTAGTACAGTGCAGTGTGCAGAAGTCAAGTGTAGTACAGGGCAGTGTACAGTAAGTAGTGCAGTACAGTGTCTGGCTGGGTCATACGAACATGCTGGAGTACAGGCGGGACCCATTCTGCTGGTTCTGCAGCCTGGTCTTGGCCAGATCAATGGGAAACACACAGGTGACCCCAATCAGCCCGGCAATCCCACCATTGATCAGCTTCGCAGGCAAACTGAGGAAAAGAAAGAGACAACATCACAGCTGAGCTCCTGGACCCAAGACCAGCCCCACCCCTCCCCAGAGTCACTTACCTGATCTGTTTATCAGCCATTTGCTAGACACCAGAGCACAGGGCACAAACTCACTGCCCTCCTGCCTGTTTGAGGAACTCAAGGTTTCTGCTGGATTGGCGTGTTACTGTCTGAGTGTCTCCAGGTCCTCTTGGCGGGCTGTAAGAGAGAAATCAGAACCTGTTCAGACTGTGCCTAGACCCAGACCCTGAGTTCAAACTGGTAATCTGGTAGTACAGTCCGCATAGCACAGCAGAGCACACAGCCGTTCCGTTTAATATTCGCAGTGTAGCAAACCAGAACACTGCCTTGTAACCTGACACAGCTCCTTAGGATATTATTATAAGCACAGTACAGTAGAGCACAGTATGGTCCTCTCCTCTCCCCTCTCTCCAACTTGATTCAATTTGATTCAATTCAAGATACTTCATTGGCATGGCCAATTGAATAAATCAGTGTTGCCAAAGCCTATACAATTGATATAAGTTCTACAGACATTTGTTCTACAAACACAATATAGGCACAGCATAATACATTCACATACAAATATGGAGCTTCATTGAGAGACAGACTCACTGGCCAGCAGCCATATCTGCTGGCCAGTGCAACTGCAACTCACAACTGGCAGCCCACTGGAGCTCAGCAGGTGTGAGCCTGGTCAGTACCTGGATGGGAGACTCCTGGGAAAAACTAAGGTTGCTGCTGGAAGAGGTGTGAGTGGGGCCAGCAGGGGGCGCTCACCCTGTGGTCCATGTGGGTCCTAATGCCCCAGTATAGTGACTGGGACACTATACTGTAAACAGGCGCTGTCCTTCGGATGAGACGTAAAACCGAGGTCCTGACTCTCTGTGGTCATTAAAAATCCCAGGGTGTTTCTCGAAAAGAGTAGGGGTGTAACCCCAGCGTCCTGGACAAATTTCCCATTGGCCCTTACCAGTCATGGCCTCCTAATAATCCCCCTCTATGAATTGGCTTCATTACTTTGTTCTCCACCCCCCCCCTTTTCCACTCCGCAGGCAGAGCAACGCGCTGGTTGGAGTATTTCTCGGTCGCATTTAATGGCAACGTCAGCTCAAAGATTTGGTTCAAACCACCAAATGGTGACTGGTGTGCCGACAAGCGGACCCTGCTGATGCGGGATTAACGCTAGGAAAGAGAGAGATTGAGAGACAGACTCACTGTTCCTCAGGCTGTGACAGGAGATCACACACTGTATTATTATTATTGAGAGACAGGCTCACTGTCTGTTCCTCAGGCTGGGACAGGAGATCACACACTGTATTATTATTATTGAGAGACAGGCTCACTGTCTGTTCCTCAGGCTGGGACAGGAGTTCACACACTGTATTATTATTATTGAGAGACAGGCTCACTGTCTGTTCCTCAGCCTGTGACAGGAGATCACACACTGTATTATTATTATTGAGAGACAGGCTCACTGTCTGTTCCTCAGGCTGGGATAGGAGATCACACACTGTATTATTATTATTATTGAGAGACAGGCTCACTGTCTGTTCCTCAGGCTGGGCCTGGAGATCACACACTGTATTATTATTATTGAGAGACAGGCTCACTGTCTGTTCCTCAGGCTGGGACAGGAGATCACACACTGTATTATTATTTTTGAGAGACAGGCTCACTGTTCCTCAGGCTGGGACAGGAGATCACACACTGTATTATTATTATTATTGAGAGACAGGCTCACTGTCTGTTCCTCAGGCTGGGCCTGGAGATCACACACTGTATTATTATTATTGAGAGACAATCTCACTGTCTGTTCCTCAGGCTGTGACAGGAGATCACACACTGTATTATTATTATTGAGAGACAGGCTCACTGTTCCTCAGGCTGGGACAGGAGATCACACACTGTATTATTATTATTGAGAGACAATCTCACTGTCTGTTCCTCAGGCTGTGACAGGAGATCACACACTGTATTATTATTATTGAGAGACAGGCTCACTGTTCCTCAGGCTGGGACAGGAGATCACACACTGTTTTATTATTATTGAGAGACAGGCTCACTGTCTGTTCCTCAGGCTGGGACAGGAGATCACACACTGTATTATTATTATTATTGAGAGACAGGCTCACTGTCTGTTCCTCAGGCTGGGTCTGGAGATCACACACTGTATTATTATTATTGAGAGACAGGCTCACTGTCTGTTCCTCAGGCTGGGACAGGAGATCACACACTGTATTATTATTTTTGAGAGACAGGCTCACTGTTCCTCAGGCTGGGACAGGAGATCACACACTGTATTATTATTATTGAGAGACAGGCTCACTGTCTGTTCCTCAGGCTGTGACAGGAGATCACACACTGTATTATTATTATTATTGAGAGACAGGCTCACTGTTCCTCAGGCTGGGACAGGAGATCACACACTGTATTATTATTATTGAGAGACAGGCTCACTGTCTGTTCCTCAGGCTGGGACAGGAGATCACACACTGTATTATTATTATTGAGAGACAGGCTCACTGTCTGTTCCTCAGCCTGTGACAGGAGATCACACACTGTATTATTATTATTGAGAGACAGGCTCACTGTCTGTTCCTCAGGCTGGGACAGGAGATCACACACTGTATTATTATTATTGAGAGACAGGCTCACTGTCTGTTCCTCAGGCTGGGATAGGAGATCACACACTGTATTATTATTATTATTGAGAGACAGGCTCACTGTCTGTTCCTCAGGCTGGGCCTGGAGATCACACACTGTATTATTATTATTGCGAGACAGGCTCACTGTCTGTTCCTCAGGCTGGGACAGGAGATCACACACTGTATTATTATTTTTGAGAGACAGGCTCACTGTTCCTCAGGCTGGGACAGGAGATCACACACTGTATTATTATTATTATTGAGAGACAGGCTCACTGTCTGTTCCTCAGGCTGGGCCTGGAGATCACACACTGTATTATTATTATTGAGAGACAATCTCACTGTCTGTTCCTCAGGCTGTGACAGGAGATCACACACTGTATTATTATTATTGAGAGACAGGCTCACTGTTCCTCAGGCTGGGACAGGAGATCACACACTGTATTATTATTATTGAGAGACAATCTCACTGTCTGTTCCTCAGGCTGTGACAGGAGATCACACACTGTATTATTATTATTGAGAGACAGGCTCACTGTTCCTCAGGCTGGGACAGGAGATCACACACTGTTTTATTATTATTGAGAGACAGGCTCACTGTCTGTTCCTCAGGCTGGGACAGGAGATCACACACTGTATTATTATTATTATTGAGAGACAGGCTCACTGTCTGTTCCTCAGGCTGGGTCTGGAGATCACACACTGTATTATTATTATTGAGAGACAGGCTCACTGTCTGTTCCTCAGGCTGGGACAGGAGATCACACACTGTATTATTATTTTTGAGAGACAGGCTCACTGTTCCTCAGGCTGGGACAGGAGATCACACACTGTATTATTATTATTGAGAGACAGGCTCACTGTCTGTTCCTCAGGCTGTGACAGGAGATCACACACTGTATTATTATTATTATTGAGAGACAGGCTCACTGTTCCTCAGGCTGGGACAGGAGATCACACACTGTATTATTATTATTGAGAGACAGGCTCACTGTCTGTTCCTCAGGCTGGGACAGGAGATCACACACTGTATTATTATTATTATTGAGAGACAGGCTCACTGTCTGTTCCTCAGGCTGGGCCTGGAGATCACACACTGTATTATTATTATTTAGAGACAGGCTCACTGTCTGTTCCTCAGGCTGGGACAGGAGATCACACACTGTATTATTATTTTTGAGAGACAGGCTCACTGTTCCTCAGGCTGGGACAGGAGATCACACACTGTATTATTATTATTGAGAGACAATCTCACTGTCTGTTCCTCAGGCTGGGACAGGAGATCACACACTGTATTATTATTATTATTATTATTATTATTATTATTATTATTATTATTAATATTGAGAGACAAGCTCACTGTCTGTTTCTCAGGCTGTGACAGGAGATCACATACTGGGCTGCCAGTTCAAGGATTGGTAGCCGTTGTGATTCTGGCAGGTGTGGGAACTCTGGGATTAGATTTCTGAATTTAGGGAAGAATGTTTCTCTAATCCCAGAGTATCTGTCACAGTGCAGTAGGAAGTGTACTTCTGTCTCTATTTCTCCCAGCTGGCAGTGGCCTGTCCTCTCTGGGCAGCCAGTTCTGCCTGTGTCGCCCAGTTTCTATGGCCAGTCTGTGGTCACTGAGCCTGTACTTCATCAGGTTCTGTTTCTTTTTGCTTTTACTTAGGTTGGTCAAATATTTGGCTAGTGTGTATTGTCTATTTAGGGTTCTGTAGCATTCCAGTTTATGTTGTGTTTGTGTCCCAGTGTGTGAGATATTGCTGTTTGATCTGTGCTGTGATATGGTTGAGTCTGAGTTGTGGTGCTCTAGCAGTGCTGTCCTGATGCTGGTTAGTGTCGGTGTGGCTCAGGTCAGTGAGCCTCAGGACCAGCTGGCTCAGGGGGCTCTGTTTTGGGCTCAGCTCTTGGCTCAGCAGGGCATTGTGGTGGTAGGAGTTTTGGTGGCTGCTTTTTAGGTGTACCCAATACTTTAAAACTCTCTTCTGTATTTTTATTTATAGTGGTTATTGGCCTAATTCGGCCCTGCACCCATTGTTAAGAGTTTCTGTGGGGTGTTTGTCCCATTGAGTGTAATCCTGGTCTGTGAGGGGACCCCACACTTCACTGCCGTATAGGGCAATGGGTTGGATTACACTTTCAGATATTTGGAGCCAGATTCTTGTTGCTGGGTTGATGTGACATATTGTTTAATCTTATTGTGTAGAAAGCCCTAAGTGTCTTCTCCTTCACTGCTACTGTAGGTCAAAACTCCCAGATGAGCTGATAGTCCTTCTCTCTCCTCTCTCCTCTATCCATCTCCCTCTCTCCACCCTCTCTCCTCTCCTCTCTCCTCTCCCTCTCTCTGCTCTTTGTCCTTCAGTACAATCTCACTGATCTTGGGAAAGGTGACACAGAGATCTTGCTGTAAAGTCAAAGTCGAAAACTGATAAAGCTACTGGTTCAGGCTGGCTATAAATAGATTAGTATACAGCATACAGCCTTTCCGGGAAGAGTGGGATTGCTGCTCCCGGCTTAATATTCCCCTACCATCACTGGGATTATGGCTGTAATCACCTTGGATAACAAACAGCCTCCATCTAATAACAGGCCACAAGGAAGCTACTGACAAGACCTCCCTCTCTTCACCTGGAGTATAAATACTTTCCACACGTACAGCTAGAGTATGCATTCCGAACATACTGCACACCTGGAGCGTACATTCTGTGTATAACAGACACTCAGAGCATTTACACAGCACACACTGCAGACCTGAAATATATACAGCATACATTGTACACCTGAGGTTAATATACTATATATATCATACACCTAGAGTATATACACTATACTCCCTGTGCACCTGGAGTATACATACTGTACCGCATATATCATACACCTGGAGTATATACACTGTACTCACTGTACACCTGGAGTATATACACAGTACACACCGTTCACCTGGAGTTTATATATACTGTATATGTTACGCCCCCAAATAAACAAATGTCTACGCTTAAACACAGTACAGTTCAGCTCAAGTACATCAGTGGCACCAACCTGTGTCTGTGTGGAAGACCTGTGCCCCTGATATATGTGTTAAGTGTGCCTACATCCTGTGTCAGCACCGTGCACCTGGTGTGCTGTCTGCACATTCCTATCAGCCAAGGATTGCCTGACCTTTGTGTGATAGATAACAGCCTGCTTCAGCCCTGACACACCCCACATACATTGACTGAACACTGAACAGACACTGCTGAGGAGATATCAGAGACTGCTCAGGGTCGCACACTGCTGAGGAGAGATCAGACACTGCTCAGGGTCGCTCACTGCTGAGGAGAGATCAGACACTGCCCAGGGGCGCACATCCCGAGAGACTGCGCACACTCCTGAGGAGAGATCAGAGACTGCTCAGGGGCGCACATCCCGAGACTGCGCACACTGCTGAGGAGAGATCAGATACTGCTCAGGGGCGCACATCCCGAGAGACTGCGCACACTGTTGAGGAGAGATCAGACACTGCCCAGGGGTGCACACCCCGAGAGACTGCGCACACTCCTGAGGAGAGATCAGAAACTGCTCAGGGGCGCACACCCCGAGACTGCGCACACTGCTGAGGAGAGATCAGATACTGCTCAGGGGCGCACACCCTGAGAGACTGCGCACACTTCTGAGGAGAGATCAGACACTGCTCAGGGTTGCACACTGCTGAGGAGAGATCAGACACTGCTCAGGGGCGCACACCACAAGAGACTGCGCACACTGCTGAGGAGAGATCAGAGATTGCACTCTCTCTCTCACTCTGTCCTCAGGATTCACCCTCTCTTGCCTCTCAGGTTTCTCAGACTCTCTTCCTCTATGATTCTGTTCAAAGTCCCTGCCAGGGTAGGTGGCACAGAATGCTGCAACCTGATTGGTTCTCCGGGCTCCATGGGGAGGGGCTTCACTACACAGCTCCATGTGTCCAGATGGTGGGGAGAGATCTGAGGTCACACAGCTGCACACTGGACTGGATTCATAACAACCCGGACTGGATCAGCACCACTGGATTGTTCACTGAAGCCACAGCTGCAGACCAGACTGGACTGACAATAACTGGATTGGATAGTGTAATATTCACTGTTTATTGAAGCCATACAGAGGCAGACTGGACTAGGTTATTAACTAACCAATATCTTATATATTTAAACTCATTTTATGTTTCTGAATAACGCAGACTCAGCCTGACGTTAACAATAATGCAACACCCACAGCAGCAGACAGAGCAGGCAAGGACTGCTTGGGTCGAGCCCTGTCTATGTAGCGGAGCTAGTTCGGACACAGTAAACATCATCGCCCTCCCTGTGCGTAGCAGGGACCTCAGCTGCCTAGGCTGAGGGAGGTCTCATTTAGCTCATGCGGCTGGTTCTCTGTTGCGTTATGCCAGAGACCGGAGGGCATGAGCCCACACGGAACCGCGATGATCACATCTACAGCCTGTATGTATCAGGAGCTGCTCTCTCCTGTCTGCTCTGAGCTGTCGCTGTTTTGTGTGGTTCATGTTTTTCTCAGGAGAAAACAAGCTTGCAGGCAGGGGATGAGGCCAGAGGTCACACTGCTCTCTTCTCTACCCCATCACCTTGGGAAACAGACCAGCACAAAGGAAAGAGAACAGTCTGACACTGTGCTGCACATCTCACTGAGCTATTGTGAAACGTCCCTGGAGAATGAAAGAGACACAATGGACTCAGTGATTTCAGACACCTGATCTCTGAAACAGGGAGAAGCACCTGAACCAGGGCAGAGAGAAAAGAAAGGAAAGAGGGAGGGAGAACTCTACCTCACCCACTGGAACACAAACACAGACTGAAATGAAGAAATCAGAAATTCACAGTGACCACAGCCTGGCCATAGAGACTGGACACAGGCAGACCTGGCTGCCCAGAGAGGACAGGCTGTGCTCCCACTGCCAGCGGGGAGAAATAGAGACATAGGTGCACTTCCTACTGCACTGACAGATACTCTGGGATTAGAGAAACATTCTTCCCTATATTTACAGATCTAATCACAGAGTTCCCACACCTGCCAGAATCACAACGGGTCCCAATCCTACTGGGAGAGGGAGGAGGGAACTCAGCTGAACTGGCAGCCCAGTATGTGATCTCCTGTCCTGTAACTGACAGTGATTGACACAGTAATTGACACAGTGACTGACTCACTGACACAGTGACACAGCAACCGACTGACACACTGACACAGCAACTGGACTGACACACAGACACACTGTGACACAGTATCTGACTGACATACTGATTCAGTAACTGACTGACACACTGATTCAGTAACTGACTGACACACCGACGCAGTGAGTGACCGACAGTGTCTTATGTAGCACCTGACACACTGACAAACTAAAGTCCCTGCTGTGCTGGACAATAGAGAGAAAGTACAGTGTCAGTGTTTTTTATTTATAGAGACAGGAACTGCCCAATATTTCGAAATATATGAGAGCCAAAGGAGAGAGAGAAAATGTGCATCTGTAAGTGCTGTGAGTAGCAGTGTTTTTCAATTCCCAGACCAATATATGAGCGCACACATTCAGACAAGGCAGCTCGTTCATATTCTATAATAATAATAATAATAATAATAATAATAATAATAATAATAATAATAATAATGATATAAGAAAGCTTTAACTTGGCAGCCACCTCGCTCTCGGGGTCGTACGTCTCGTTTAAATCTGTCGACAAGCACCTCGGTGCGCGCAGCGGCTGATCTGGGGTTCACTGCCCTCTCCGTGTGCACACGCGTGTCCAGACACCTTCACCGACCCGCCCTCTCTCACACAGCCCAGCCCGAGTGAGGGACAGCGAGATGGGGAGAGAAAAGGCGGCTCAGGACCCACCGCTCACCCCGGCAGATAGCGGTTCGGGAGAGTCTGTATAATGGAGCCGCCGACCCCGTGGGAGAAACACGGAGAGGAAGAGAGCCAGCTCCTCAGGCAGATCACTCCCACTCACACACACTGTCTCTCCAGCTGATCACACCAGCACACAGATCATACAGATCGCTCACACACACTCACCCCTACAGATCTCTCACACGCACTTTCTGACCGACGGATCACACACACACAGTCTCTCCGACAGATCACACTCGGACACACTCGACTCTGCCGGTTGCTAAGCACTCTCGCTGGCTGTCTGTGCGAGTCGGCAGCGGGCGGACCGGCTGACAGGCTGCGCTGTGCACAGCTGAGCTCCGTGCGTCCGCCGCTGTCCCGCATCTCCGGCCGGCTGACCGGCAGCCGCTGTCCCGCAGACCCCCGATCGCAGTCTGACACATTTGTATGGAGACAAGCGCATAAATAATCCACCTTGTATACTGACACAGGTTAAGGGTAGGGAGGCGCACACGGTAAATAGACGATGGTCCTAACGATCTTGCCCTCACCGTCTCCTCCGATCATCCGCAAGCCGGGTGCGTGGGCCGGTAGCGAGTCGTCAGCGGTCTCTCTGGTCTCGGTTCTGCCTCCTCTCTCCGGTGCGACAGGCTGACGGCGAAGCAGCGCCGGTGTGTCCCTGTGCAGAGAAAGAGAACAGAAGGAGAAAGAGAACAGAAGGGAAGGAGGGGGGGTGTTAGGATCACAGTCTTACCGCGAATCGCGACGCCCGGCGGTCAACTGCGGCCACTGCAGCGGCACAGCCGGAAAAAAACAGGAGGGCAGACTGTGACTGTGCGCCTGGAAGTGTGTGCTCTGTTTGTGAGTGTACATCTGTCTGAGTCTGTGTAGGTCTGTGGGAGTGTGTCTGCGTGTTGTGTTCTTGCAGATCTGTGGGAGTGTGTGTGTTGTGTAAGTGTGTGTGTGTGTGCAGACTGTTGGAGTGTGTGTGAATATGTGTGTGCAGATCTGTGGGAGTGTGTGGGTTGTGTATGTGTGTGTGCAGACTGTGGAAGTGTGTGTGTGTTGTGTATGTGTGTGTGCAGACTGTGGGAGTGTGTATGTGTTTGTGCAGATCTTTGGAGTGTACGTGTGTTGTGTTAGTATCTGTGTGCAGACTGTGGGAGTGTGTGTGTTGTGTTAGTATGTGTGTGCAGACTGTGGGAGTGTGTGTGTTGTGGGAGTGTGTGTGTGCAGACTGTGGGAGTGTGTGTGTCGTGGGAGTGTGTGTGTGCAGACTGTGGGAGTGTGTGTGTCGTGGGAGTATGTGTGTGCAGACTGTGGGAGTGTGTGTGTCGTGTGTGTTGTGGGAGTGTGTGTGTGCAGACTGTGGGAGTGTGTGTGTTGTGGGAGTGTGTGTGTGCAGACTGTGGGAGTGTGTGTGTTGTGGGAGTGTGTGTGTGCAGACTGTGGGAGTGTGTGTGTTGTGGGAGTGTGTGTGCAGACTGTGGGAGTGTGTGTGTTGTGGGAGTATGTGTGTGCAGACTGTGGGAGTGTGTGTGTTGTGGGAGTGTGTGTGTTGTGTGAGTATGTGTGTGCAGACTGTGGGAGTGTGTATAGAGGGCTATCAGTCAGTTATTGACAGTGCTGAAATACTGTGACCTTGGTATTGGAATAATAACACTGCTGAGTGTTTAACTGAGCGTAGCTGTGTTTACAATTCAGACTCTTACTCCTCTCATGACAGGGTCTGGGGAACCCCTTTATCTGGCAAAGGTCTTTGCAAACGTGACTAAGTAGACTGTGATTTCAGGTTGATCATTATAGCTCTCAGGAAGTAATGAGCTCGAACCCTGAGCCAATTTCTGGGTTTCACCACTGTCTGTGAGTAACAGACCAGAGGACAGTGAAACTTCAGTCCAGTCCTACAGATCCAGCTGTGTATGCCGACTCTGGTCTGTCTGGAAGGAGGTGTTTCACCGTCTCCCCTGCAGCTTGGCCACCGGTGTTGCGTTGTGTGTGTGCAGACCTGTGGGCCACCTGCTGTTCCTGCTCTTCTCCAAGCAACGCACATCTCCAAGGTGGCTGTGGATTTAGATTTAATTTCCCTTTAGAAGGTTCTCTCCTTCCTTTTGAACTGACTAACATATTGGGACCACATCTTCCATTCCTAACCCACCTCTTAACAAGCGAAATCAGCTGTTTACTGGTTTGCTGGTCCAATTTAACACCTACTCATTCAACAGCACTCAACTGCAGTAACAGAGTGCAAATAGCTTTAATGAAAGAATGTTAGTGTGAAGTTACAGAGAAGCTGGACTGAGTGTCTACAGTATCTACAGCTCTGATGAGGGAGTGTGTGAAGTTACAGAGAAGCTGGACCGAGTTTCTACAGTATCTACAGCTCTGATGAGGGAGTGTTAGTGTGAAGTTACAGAGAAGCTGGACCGAGTTTCTACAGTATCTACAGCTCTGATGAGGGAGTGTTAGTGTGAAGTTACAGAGAAGCTGGACCGAGTTTCTACTGTATCTACAGCTCTGATGAGGGAGTGTTAGTGTGAAGTTACAGATGAGCTGGACCGAGTGTCTACAGTATCTACAGCTCTGATGAGGGAGTGTGTGAAGTTACAGATGAGCTGGACCGAGTGTCTACAGTATCTACAGCTCTGATGAGGGAGTGTTAGTATGAAGTTACAGAGGAGCTGGACTGAGTGTCTCTACAGTATCTACAGCTCTGATGAGGGAGTGTTAGTGTGAAGTTACAGAGGAGCTGGACTGAGTGTCTCTACAGTATCTACAGCTCTGATGAGGGAGTGTTAGTGTGAAGTTACAGAGGAGCTGGACTGAGTGTCTCTACAGTATCTACAGCTCTGATGAGGGAGTGTTAGTGTGAAGTTACAGAGGAGCTGGACCGAGTGTCTACAGTATCTACAGCTCTGATGAGGGAGTGTTAGTGTGAAGTTACAGAGGAGCTGGACTGAGTGTCTAGAGTATCTACAGCTCTGATGAGGGAGTGTTAGTGTGAAGTTACAGAGGAGCTGGACTGAGTGTCTACAGTATCTACAGCTCTGATGAGGGAGTGTTAGTGTGAAGTTACAGAGAAGCTGGACTGAGTGTCTACAGTATCTACAGCTCTGATGAGGGAGTGTGTGAAGTTACAGAGGAGCTGGACTGAGTGTCTACAGTATCTACAGCTCTGATGAGGGAGTGTTAGTGTGAAGTTACAGAGGAGCTGGACTGAGTGTCTCTACAGTATCTACAGCTCTGATGAGGGAGTGTTAGTGTGAAGTTACAGAGGAGCTGGACTGAGTGTCTACAGTATCTACAGCTCTGATGAGGGAGTATTAGTGTGAAGTTACAGATGAGCTGGGCTGCGTGTCTACAGTATCTACAGCTCTGATGTGGATGGGGTATGTGAAATTGGAGGTAATGTTATATTTAATGGTTTCCAAAATTGTTTAAAAAACAAAAGGATATAAACAGCATAAAAAAACTGGACTCTCATTCAGTGGTACATTGTAACTTTATTTCCAATCTTACATCATGGCCTCCAACTTTTATCAGTCCTGGTAAAAAAATTCAGACCACATACAGAATGCACAGCACTCTGCTCCTGTCCAGACTCCCAGCACACAGCTCTCTGCTCCTGTCCAGACTCCCAGCACACAGCTCTCTGCTCCTGTCCAGACTCCCAGCGCACCAGATAGAAATGTCCATCCCCAGCTGCTGGTAAACCCTGGAGTGGATCTACGTGCTCTGGAGTAGGAGTCTTCTGGACTGCTCTCATTCACACATGGTCAAATGCTCCTGTTCCCAGAGTCCCGGACAACTCTAACGTGTCTTTGTCCAGCTTTTAGAGGTATTTAAATACAGAGTCCAGACGGTCACCTGATGGTCAGTCACAGCTCAGTGTCTCCTGTCCAGGTGTCCTGGCCAGAGGGTCACCTGATGGTCAGTCACAGCTCAGTGTCTCCTGTCCAGGTGTCCTAGCCAGAGGGTCACCTGATGGTCAGTCACAGCACAGTGTCTCGTGTCCAGGCGAGCTGGCCGGAGGGTCACCTGATGGTCAGTCACAGCTCAGTGTCTCGTGTCCAGGCGAGCTGGCCGGAGGGTCACCTGATGGTCAGTCACAGCTCAGTGTCTCGTGTCCTGGCGAGCTGGCCGGAGGGTCACCTGATGGTCAGTCACAGCTCAGTGTCTTGTGTCCTGGCGAGCTGGCCGGAGGGTCACCTGATGGTCAGTCACAGCTCAGTGTCTCGTGTCCTGGTGAGCTGGCCGGAGGTTTGGCCGGTCACTGGCTGGTCAGTCACAGCTCAGTATCTCGTGTCCAAGTGAGCTGGCCGGAGGTTCAGCCGGTCACCTGATGGTCAGTCACAGCTCAGTGTCTCCTGTCCAGGTGTCCTGGCCAGAGGGTCACCTGATGGTCAGTCACAGCTCAGTGTCTCCTGTCCAGGTGTCCTAGCCAGAGGGTCACCTGATGGTCAGTCACAGCTCAGTGTCTCCTGTCCAGGTGTCCTAGCCAGAGGGTCACCTGATGGTCAGTCACAGCACAGTGTCTCGTGTCCAGGCGAGATGGCCGGAGGGTCACCTGATGGTCAGTCACAGTTCAGTGTCTCCTGTCCAGGTGTCCTGGCCAGAGGGTCACCTGATGGTCAGTCACAGCTCAGTGTCTCCTGTCCAGGTATCCTAGCCAGAGGGTCACCTGATGGTCAGTCACAGCTCAGTGTCTCGTGTCCTGGCGAGCTGGCCGGAGGGTCACCTGATGGTCAGTCACAGCTCAGTGTCTCGTGTCCTGGTAAGCTGGCCGGAGGGTCACCTGATGGTCAGTCACAGTTCAGTGTCTCCTGTCCAGGTGTCCTGGCCAGAGGGTCACCTGATGGTCAGTCACAGCTCAGTGTCTCCTGTCCAGGTATCCTAGCCAGAGGGTCACCTGATGGTCAGTCAGAGCTCAGTGTCTCGTGTCCTGGTGAGCTGGCCGGAGGTCAGCGGGTCACAGTGAAGCTCCGAGGAGCAGGTCTCACTGTCCTCTACTGTCCAGCCTGCAGCCCCACACGCCGCAGGGAATCGTGGTATTTGCGCGTTCCCAGACGCACGATGTCCTCGATCTCCGCGGCAACGTCCTCCCTGCCGCTCTCCTTCATTGCCGCCACGAGGCGAGGCACCGCCCCCGGCCCCGCCCCCTCGCTGCGCGCCCACTGGAACAGCATGGCCAGGACCAGAGCACCCAGGTCATCCCTGAGAGAGAGGAGAGAGGAGGAGAGGAGGAGAGAGAGAGGGGAGGAGAGAGGGGGGATAGAGGAGGAGAGGAGGGGAGAGGAGAGAGGGAGGAGAGAGAGAGGTACTGAAGTGTTGGGTCCCCTCACAGTTTTCTCTGTTCCACACAGCACTGTGCTCCTGTCCAGATTCCCAGAACACAGCACTCTGCTCCTGTCCAGACTCCCAGTACACGGCAATCTGCTCCTGTCCAGTCAGACTCCCAGCACACAGCTCTCTGCTCCTGTCCAGACTCCCAGCACACAGCTCTCTGCTCCTGTCCAGACTTCTAGCACACAGCTCTCTGCTCCTGTCCAGACTCCTAGCACACAGCACTCTGCTCCTCTCCAGACTCCCAGCACACAGCTCTCTGCTTCTGTCCAGACTCCCAGCACACAGCTCTCTGCTCCTGTCCAGACTCCCAGCACACAGCTCTCTGCTCCTGTCCAGACTCCCAGCACACAGCTCTCTGCTCCTGTCCAGACTCCCAGCACACAGCTCCCTGCTCCTGTCCAGACTCCCAGCACACAGCTCTCTGCTCCTGTCCAGACTCCCAGCACACAGCACTCTGCTCCTGTCCAGACTCCTAGCACACAGCTCTCTGCTCCTGTCCAGTCAGACTCCTAGCACACAGCTCTCTGCTCCTGTCCAGACTCCCAGCACACAGCTCTCTACTCCTGTCCAGACTCCCAGCACACAGCTCTCTGCTCCTGTCCAGACTCCCAGCACACAGCTCTCTGCTCCTGTCCAGACTCCCAGCACACAGCTCTCTGCTCCTGTCCAGTCAGACTCCCAGCACACAGCTCTCTGCTCCTGTCCAGACTCCCAGCACACAGCTCTCTGCTCCTGTCCAGACTCCCAGCACACAGCTCTCTGCTCCTGTCCAGACTTCTAGCACACAGCTCTCTGCTCCTGTCCAGACTCCCAGCACACAGCTCTCTGCTCCTGTCCAGACTCCCAGCACACAGCTCTCTGTTCCTGTCCAGTCAGACTCCCAGCACACAGCTCTCTGCTCCTGTCCAGACTCCCAGCACACAGCTCTCTGCTCCTGTCCAGACTCCCAGCACACAGCTCTCTGCTCCTGTCCAGACTCCTAGCACACAGCTCTCTGCTCCTGTCCAGACTCCTAGCACACAGCTCTCTGCTCCTCTCCAGTCAGACTCCCAGCACACAGCACTCTGCTCCTGTCCAGACTCCTAGCACACAGCTCTCTGCTCCTGTCCAGACTCCTAGCACACAGCTCTCTGCTCCTGTCCAGTCAGACTCCCAGCACACAGCTCTCTGCTCCTGTCCAGACTCCCAGCACACAGCTCTCTGCTCCTGTCCAGTCAGACTCCCAGCACACAGCTCTCTGCTCCTGTCCAGACTCCCAGCACACAGCTCTCTGCTCCTGTCCAGACTCCCAGCACACAGCTCTCTGCTCCTGTCCAGACTTCTAGCACACAGCTCTCTGCTCCTGTCCAGACTCCCAGCACACAGCTCTCTGCTCCTGTCCAGACTCCCAGCACACAGCTCTCTGCTCCTCTCCAGACTTCCAGCACACAGCTCTCTGCTCCTGTCCAGTCAGACTCCCAGCACACAGCTCTCTGCTCCTGTCCAGACTCCCAGCACACAGCTCTCTGCTCCTGTCCAGACTCCTAGCACACAGCTCTCTGCTCCTGTCCAGTCAGACTCCCAGCACACAGCTCTCTGCTCCTGTCCAGACTCCCAGCACACAGCTCTCTGCTCCTGTCCAGACTCCCAGCACACAGCTCTCTGCTCCTGTCCAGACTTCTAGCACACAACTCTCTGCTCCTGTCCAGACTCCTAGCACACAGCTCTCTGCTCCTGTCCAGACTCCTAGCACACAGCTCTCTGCTCCTGTCCAGACTCCTAGCACACAGCTCTCTGCTCCTCTCCAGTCAGACTCCCAGCACACAGCACTCTGCTCCTCTCCAGACTCCCAGCACACAGCTCTCTGCTCCTGTCCAGACTCCCAGCACACAGCTCTCTGCTCCTGTCCAGACTCCTAGCACACAGCTCTCTGCTGTGTTACTGTCCTGCCTGCTGATAATCATCCCTGCAGAATCCCAGATGTCTGTGTTGATGACTCACAGTCATCTGCAGGCCTCCTCCCCTCCTCCATCTGTCTCCTCTCCTGCCTCTATCTCCTCTCTCCTCTCAATCCCTCTCTCTCCTCTTTCCCCTTAATCTCCCTCTCCTCACTCTCCTCTCAATCACTCTCTCCTCTCTCCCCTCAATCCCCCTCTCCTCTCTCCCCTCAATCCCCCTCTCCTCTCACTCTCCTCTCAATCACTCTCCTCTCTCTCCCCTCAATCACTCTTTCCTCTCTCTTCCCTCTCCCTCCCCTCAATCCCCTTCCCCTCTCTCCCCTTAATCTCCCTCTTCTCTCTCTCCCCTCACTCTTCCTCTCTCTTCCCTCTCTCTCTCCTCTCTCTTCCCTCTCTCTCTCCTCTATCCCCTTCCCCTCTGACATATTACAGACATTTACAACAAAGACATATCATAAAATATTTACATATACTGTAGACAGATGGAGCATTATTGGGAGACAGACTCACTGTTCTTCAGGCTGTGACAGGAGATCACATACTGGGCTGCCAGTTCAAATGAGTCCCCTCCTCCCTCTCCCAGTAGGATTGGGACCCATTGTGATTCTGGCAGGTGTGGGAACTCTGGGACTAGATTTCTGAGTTTAGGGAAGAATGTTTCTCTAATCCCAGAGTATCTGTCACAGTGCAGTAGGAAGTGCACCTCTGTCTCCATTTCTCCCCGCTGGCAGTGGGAGCACAGCCTGTCCTCTCTGGGCAGCCAGGTCTGCCTGTGTCGCCCAGTTTCTATGGCCAGGCTGTGGTCACTGAGCCTGTACTTTGTCAAGGTCTGTTTCTTTTTGCTGTTTCTTATCTTGGTCAAATATTCGGCTAGTGTGTATTGTCTGTTTAGGGTTCTGTAGCATTCCAGTTTATGTTGTGTTTGTGTGTGTGTGTCCCAGTGTGTGAGATATTGCTGTGTGATCTGTGCTGTGATGTGGTTGAGTCTGGGTTGTGGTGCTCTAGCAGTGCTGTCCTGATGCTGGTTAGTGTCGGTGTGGCTCAGGTCAGTGAGCCTCAGGACCAGCTGGCTCAGGGGGCTCTGTTTTGGGCTCAGCTCTTGGCTCAGCAGGGCTTTGTGGTGGTCGGAATTTTGGTCGCTGTTTTTTAGGTGTAGCCAATACTTTAATACTCTTTTCTGTATGTTTATCAATAGTGGGTACTGGCCTAATTCGGCCCTGCACCCGTTGTTAGATGTTTTTCTCTGCACATGGAGGGTGTTTCTACAGATCTCCATGTGCAGAGTTTCTGTGGGGTGTTTGTCCCATTGAGTGTAATCCTGGTCTGTGAGGGGACCCCACACTTCACTGCCGTATAGGGCAATGGGTTGGATTACACTTTGAAATATTTGGAGCCAGATTCTTGTTGGTGGGTTAATGTTGAAGAGCCTCCTTCTTATTATGTAGAAAGCCCTGAGTGCCTTCTCCCTCAGTGCCTTCACTGCCAGGTCAAAACTCCCAGATGAGCTGATGGTGAGACAGAGATATATGTAGCTGGATGTGTGTTCCAATGTGTTGTTGTTGACTGTGAATTTGTACCTGTTTCCCTGAGGTCTGGCTTTCTTCTGGAAAACCATAACTCTGGTCCAGATTGACTGTCAGCACCCAGGTCTGACAGTACTGCTCCAGCAGTGCCAGGCTCTGCTGCAGCCCCTGTTCTGGGTCCAGATGGGCTGGCAGTGCCCAGGTCTGACAGTACTGCTCCAGCAGTGCCAGGTTCTGCTGCAGCCCCTGTTCTGCGGGCGTCAGCAGGAGCAGGTCATCTGCATAGAGCAGGAACTTGATTTCTGTGTCAAGTAGTGTGAGACCAGGAGCTGCAGACTGCTCCAACATTCCTGCTAATTCGTTGATATAGATATTGAACAGTGTTGGGCTCAGGCTGCAGCCCTGTCTCACCCCACGGCCTTGGGTGAAGAATTTGGTCCTTTTGATATCCCTTTCCTCTCTCTTTCCTCAATCACTCTCTCCTCTCCCTCCCCTCAATCAGTTCAATTCAAGGTGGTTTATTGGCATGACTGATAAGTAGAATCAGTGTTGCCAAAGCAAATAAAAATAAAATTAAAATAAAAAAATCTACAGACATTTACAACAAAGACATGTAATAAAATAGGAACAAGTAATAGGTTTATTCCATGCTGAAAAAAAGAAGAAAGAGAACACAACGTTTCGGCCGTGGAGCCTTCTTCAGGTGTCACACCTGAAGAAGGCTCCACGGCCGAAACGTTGTGTTCTCTTTCTTCTTTTTTTCAGTATGGAATAAACCTATTACTTGTTCCTTTGCAGCCTACGCATGCTGACGCAGCTACCCACCTGATATAATAAAATATTTACATATACTGTAAACATATGGAGTATTATTGGGAGACAGGCTCACTGTTCCTCAGGCTGTGTCACTGTGTCAATTACTGTGTCAATCACTGTCAGAATGTCAGTTGGTATGTTAGTGTGTCAGTTACAGGACAGGAGACCACATACTGGGCTGCCAGTTCAGCTGAGTTCCCTCCTCTCTCTCCCAGTAGGACTGGGACCCGTTGTGAGTCTGGCATGTGTGGGAACTCTGGGATTCGATTTCTGAATTTCGGGAAGAATGTTTCTCTAATCCCAGAGTATCTGTCACAGTGCAGTAGGAAGTGCACCTCTGTCTCTATTTCTCCCCGCTGGCAGTGGGAGCACAGCCTGTCCTCTCTGGGCAGCCAGGTCTGCCTGTGTCGCCCAGTTTCTATGGCCAGGCTGTGGTCACTGTGCCTGTACTTTCTCAATGTCTTTTTCTGTTTGCTGTTATTTAGCTTGGTTAGATATACTGTAATTATGTAATACACTCAATCTCCCTCTCCTCTCAATCTCTCTCTCAGGAGCTATAGCTCACCTGTACTGCACTGCAGGAAAGTACTGTTGCTCACCTGTACTGTGCTCCAGGGAGGAGCTATAACTCACCTGTACTGCGCTGCAGGAAAGTACTGTTGCTCACCTGTACTATGCTGCAGGGAGGAGCTACAGCTCACCTGTACTGTGCTGCAGGGAGGAGCTACAGCTCACCTGTACTGTGCTGCAGGGAGGCGCTATAACTCACCTGTACTGTGCTCCAGGGAGGAGCTACAGCTCACCTGTACTGTGCTGCAGGGAGGCGCTATAACTCACCTGTACTGTGCTCCAGGGAGGAGCTACAGCTCACCTGTACTGTGCTGCAGGGAGGAGCTACAGCTCACCTGTACTGTGCTGCAGGGAGGAGCTACAGCTCACATGTACTGTGCTCCAGGGAGGATCTATAACTCACCTGTACTGTGCTGCAGGGAGGCGCTACAGCTCACCTGTACTGTGCTGCAGGGAGGCGCTACAGCTCACCTGTACTGTGCTGCAGGGAGGCCCTATAACTCACCTGCACTGTGCTCCAGGGAGGAGCTACAGCTCACCTGTACTGTGCTGCAGGGAGGAGGTACAGCTCACCTGTACTGTGCTCCAGGGAGGCGCTATAACTCACCTGTACTGTGCTCCAGGGAGGCGCTACAGCTCACCTGTACTGTGCTGCAGGGAGGCGCTACAGCTCACCTGTACTGTGCTCCAGGGAGGAGCTACAGCTCACCTGTACTGTGCTCCAGGGAGGAGCTACAGCTCACCTGTACTGTGCTGCAGGGAGGCGCTATAACTCACCTGTACTGTGCTCCAGGGAGGAGCTACAGCTCACCTGTACTGTGCTGCAGGGAGGCGCTATAACTCACCTGTACTGTGCTCCAGGGAGGAGCTACAGCTCACATGTACTGTGCTCCAGGGAGGATCTATAACTCACCTGTACTGTGCTGCAGGGAGGCGCTACAGCTCACCTGTACTGTGCTGCAGGGAGGCGCTACAGCTCACCTGTACTGTGCTGCAGGGAGGCGCTATAACTCACCTGTACTGTGCTCCAGGGAGGAGCTACAGCTCACCTGTACTGTGCTGCAGGGAGGCGCTATAACTCACCTGTACTGTGCTGCAGGGAGGCGCTACAGCTCACCTGTACTGTGCTGCAGGGAGGCGCTATAACTCACCTGTACTGTGCTCCAGGGAGGAGCTACAGCTCACCTGTACTGTGCTCCAGGGAGGAGGTACAGCTCACCTGTACTGTGCTCCAGGGAGGCGCTATAACTCACCTGTACTGTGCTCCAGGGAGGCGCTACAGCTCACCTGTACTGTGCTGCAGGGAGGCGCTATAACTCACCTGTACTGCGCTGCAGGGAGGCGCTACAGCTCACCTGTACTGTGCTGCAGGGAGGCGCTCACCTGTGCCGGTACTGTATCCGGTCCAGCTGCTGGTAGCTCAAACCCAGGTTGATGCCGATGGTTCTCCAGTCCTGCGAGATGCGCAGGGAGATGGCCAGCAGGTTGGCTTCAGTCAGGTAGCCACTCTCGGGGTCCCCCAGGTTCAGGGGGGGCAGCAGGGACTCATCCTCAGTGCACTGCTTGGACTGTACTCCCCGAGAGAGAGAGAGAAAGCAGCTGTGACCAAAATTCCCTTTTGTTCTCCCGTCGCCCTCCTACCTGAGACACCCTCTCTCCTCCCGTCACCCTCCTACCTGAGACACCCTCTCTCCTCCCGTCACCCTCCTGCCTGAGACACCCTCTCTCCTCCCGTCACCCTCCTGCCTGAGACACCCTCTCTCCTCCCGTCACCCTCCTGCCTGAGACACCCTCTCTCCTCTCCTCCCGTCACCCTCCTGTCTGAGACACCCTCTCTCCTCTCTTCTCTCCTCATGTCACCCTCCTGCCTGAGACACCCTCTCTCCTCTCTTCTCTCCACCTGTCACCCTCCTACCTGAGACACCCTCTCTCCTCTCCTCCTGTCACCCTCCTACCTGAGACACCCTCTCTCTACTCTCCTCCTGTCACCCTCCTGCCTGAGACACCCTCTCTCCTCTCCTCCCGTCACCCTCCTGTCTGAGACACCCTCTCTTCTCTCCTCCCGTCACCCTCCTACCTGAGACACCCTCTCCCCTCTCTCCTCTTGTCACCCTCCTGTCTGAGACACCCTCTCTCCTCTCTTCTCTCCTCCTGTCACCCTCCTGCCTGAGACACCCTCTCCCCTCTCTCCTCCCGTCACCCTCCTGTCTGAGACACCCTCTCTCCTCTCTTCTCTCCTCCTGTCACCCTCCTGCCTGAGACACCCTCTCTCCTCTCCTCCCGTCACCCTCCTGTCTGAGACACCCTCTCTCCTCTCTTCTCTCCTCATGTCACCCTCCTGCCTGAGACACCCTCTCTCCTCTCTTCTCTCCTCCCGTCACCCTCCTGCCTGAGACACCCTCTCTCCTCTCTTCTCTCCTCCCGTCACCCTCCTGCCTGAGACACCCTCTCTCCTCTCTTCTCTCCTCCTGTCACCCTCCTGCCTGAGACACCCTCTCTCCTCCCGTCACCCTCCTACCTGAGACACCCTCTCTCCTCTCTTCTCTCCTCCTGTCACCCTCCTGCCTGAGACACCCTCTCTCCTCCCGTCACCCTCCTGCCTGAGACACCCTCTCTCCTCTCTTCTCTCCTCCCGTCACCCTCCTGCCTGAGACACCCTCTCTCCTCCCGTCACCCTCCTGCCTGAGACACCCTCTCTCCTCCCGTCACCCTCCTGCCTGAGACACCCTCTCTTCTCTCTTCTCTCCTCCTGTCACCCTCCTGCCTGAGACACCCTCTCTCCTCCCATCACCCTCCTGCCTGAGACACCCTCTCTCCTCTCTCCTCCCGTCACCCTCCTACCTGAGACACCCTCTCCCCTCTCCCCTCCCGTCACCCTCCTGCCTGAGACACCCTCTCTCCTCTCTTCTCTCCTCCTGTCACCCGCCTGCCTGAGACACCCTCTCTCCTCCCGTCACCCTCCTACCTGAGACACCCTCTCTCCTCCCGTCACCCTCCTACCTGAGACATCCTCTCTCCTCCCATCACCCTCCTGCCTGAGACACCCTCTCTCCTCCCGTCACCCTCCTGCCTGAGACACCCTCTCTCCTCCCGTCACCCTCCTGCCTGAAACACCCTCTCTCCTCCCGTCACCCTCCTGCCTGAGAAACCCTCTCTTCTCTCTTCTCTCCTCCTGTCACCCTCCTGCCTGAGACACCCTCTCTCCTCCCGTCACCCTCCTACCTGAGACACCCTCTCTCCTCCCATCACCCTCCTGCCTGAGACACCCTCTCTCCTCCCGTCACCCTCCTGCCTGAGACACCCTCTCTCCTCCTCCCTTCCCCCTGCCAGGACAGCCCTGTGCCCTGTCCTGCTCACAGGCAGTCTCAGCGGCAGGGTAGCGAGCCACTGGCTGTCAGGACCCTTCCTCTTCTGGGCAGCGTCCTGTGGCACAGAGCTGGGCACCTCCCCGCGGTAGAAGGACACCTGAGAGACGGGAGAGAGATTAAAGACTGAAAAATACTCTGGGATCAGAGAGAACATTCCGCTCTAAATTAAACAAATCTAATCCCACAATTCCCACACCTGCCAGAATCACAAGTCCCAATCCTATTGGGAGAGGGAGGAGGGAACTGGCAGCCCAGTGTGTGATCTCCTGTCCCACCCTGAGGAACAGACAGTGAGCCTGTCTCTCAATAATAATAATACAGTGTGTGATCTCCTGTCCCAGCCTGAGGAACAGACAGTGAGCCTGTCTCTCAATAATAATAATACAGTGTGTGATCTCCTGTCACAATAGTAATAATAATAATAATAATAATAATAATAATAATAATAATAATAATAATAGTAGTAGTAGTAAAATTATTATTATTATTATTATTATTATTATTATTATTATTCTCATTATTAACAAAGGATTGGGAGAGAAAGAGGACAGAAAGAGGGATGGGAGAGGTCACTGAGAACTCATTCATCTGTCATTTTCTGCCTATTGTCATTGGATTTCGGCATAATCTCACTGTTATTTAAGACGGAGAGGAGAGAGGAGAGAGGGCCCTGCTCCTACCTGCCCCCGGACTGGCTCCTGCTGGTCCTGGCTGGGACAGATGTACACCTCCTTGTGGTTCTTCAGGTGAGAGTAGAAGACGAATGAGAGCCTGCCTCCCACGCAGTCCGGCCGCTCTGACAGAGAGGAAACAATGAGGGTTCACTGACACTGGAGCTGTTGCTCAACATCAACGGAGAAGATGACACTGGATGACCACAAGGTGGCATAACTGCCTCAGCTTCACTTGTTCAGCAGCAGTCCAGTCCACTGCACTGAACTGACCACAGGTTACAACACACAATGGGGCAGGGAGAGGAGAGGAGAACAGGAGACACATACAGGAGCAGGGAGAGGAGAGGAGAACAGGAGACGTACACAGGGGCAGGGAGAGGAGAGGAGAACAGGAGACACACACAGGGGCAGGGAGAGGAGAGGAGAACACGAGACACACACAGGAGCAGGGAGAGGAGGGGAGAACACGAGACACACACAGGGGCAGGGAGAGGAGAGGAGAACACGAGACACACAGGAGCAGGGAGAGGAGAGGAGAACACGAGACACACACAGGGGCAGGGAGAGGAGAGGAGAACACGAGACACACACAGGGGCAGGGAGAGGAGAGGAGAACACGAGACACACACAGGGGCAGGGAGAGGAGAGGAGAACACGAGACACACACAGGGGCAGGGAGAGGAGAGGAGAACACGAGACACACACAGGGGCAGGGAGAGGAGAGGAGAACACGAGACACACACAGGGGCAGGGAGAGGAGAGGAGAACACGAGACACACACAGGGGCAGGGAGAGGAGAGGAGAACACGAGACACACACAGGGGCAGGGAGAGGAGAGGAGAACACGAGACACACACAGGGGCAGGGAGAGGAGAGGAGAACAGGAGACACACACACGGGCAGGGGGAGGAGAGGAGAACAGGAGACACACACTGGGGCAGGGAGAGAAGAGAACAGGAGACACACACAGGGGGAGGGAGAGGAGAAAAGAACAGGAGAGACACAGGCAGAGAGAGTAGAAGAGGAGTAACACACAGGGGCAGGGAGAGGAGATCAGGAGGAACACACAGGGGCAGGGAGAGGAGAAAAGAGAGACGGACACACACACAGGGGCAGGGAGAGGAGAAGATAAAAGGAGACACACAGACGGGCAGGGAGAGAAGAGAACAGGAGACACACACAGGGAGTGTAAAAAGCTCACTCCCCATAACTTTCGATCCTTTATTTCATTCTGTTGATGCATGTTTTTGCACATCTGATGTTGTTTTGCACATTACCTGTTACCTTTTTGTTGTTTTGCACACTGCCTGTTGCCTCTGTCTTTCTTTTCTTATACAATTGTATTCTTGTTTTTTGTACTACTTATTGTCTGAGTGCTAGCTAAATAGCATTTCATCATACCATATACCTGTATATGAGTACAATGACAATAAACTTGAACTTGAACTTGAGTGTCCAGCATGGGGCATCCAAGGCGGAGTGTCCCAGCGGGAGTGTCCCAGGGGCAGTGTTCAGCAGGGGGAGTGTCCCAGCGGGAGTGTCCAGCAGGGGGAGTGTCCCAGGGGCAGTGTCCAGCAGGGGGAGTGCTGTGTGCTGTGTGCTGTGTGCTGTGACTCACCTGAGCTGATCTCAAGGCCTCTCTCGAACCCAGCAAAGAACTGCTCCCCCTCCAGCAGCTCACACAGGTCAGAGGGCCTGGGGCCGTCATACAACTCAGAGAGGGACTGCAGTGTGCTCTCCACCTGCAACACAGTCCGAGCAACAGTCAACACACACAGACACACACAGACACGCACAGACACGCACAGACACACAGCTCCCTGAGACACATAGACACGCACACACACAGACACACAGACACACAGACACACAGACACACAGACACACAGACACACAGACACACAGACACACAGACACACAGACAGACAGCACCTTCTGTGAGGGAAGACACTGCAGCAGGACCTGCTCCGGGTCGCTCTTCCGTTGCAGAACCAGGAACTGAACCCGGAACATGCGGAGCCGCTCGTAAACCCGGCGGACCACCCCGCCAACACAACGCCGCGTGGTGTACCACAGCCAGTACCTGCGGCAGCGACAGACAGCAGTCAGGGGCGCCCCCTGCAGGGCGGCGGCGGCGGCGGCGGCGGGACAGCGCGCACACACCAGGAGAAGTGGGAGATGCTGAAGAGGGCGTACAGCTGCGTGAGCTGCAGGCCCACCTGCGCAGTGACGTCCGTCCAGGTGCGTGAGGCCGGGTCTCCGTGGAGCAGGTACAGACAGGAGCGATCCAGTGAGTGGCCTGGAGACACAGGCCGGCACAGCTCTCAACACAACTCACAGACACACACCGAGCTAGAGAGCTGCAGGGCCTGTCAGGAGCTCACAGGCCAGCACAGCTGAGCACAGCCTGACACACACAGCTTCACAGCTGCAGGCTGGACTCCTGCACACAGTCACACCCAGCTAGAGAGCTGCAGGGCCTGTCAGGAGCTCACAGTCCTGCACAGCCTGACACACACAGCCTCACAGCTGCAGGCTGGACTCCTGCACACAGTCACACCCAGCTAGAGAGCTGCAGGGCCTGTCAGGAGCTCACAGTCCTGCACAGCCTGACACACACAGCCTCACAGCTGCAGGCTGGACTCCTGCACACAGTCGCACCCAGCTAGAGAGCTGCAGGGCCTGTCAGGAGCTCACAGGCCAGCACAGCTGAGCACAGCCTGACACACACAGCCTCACAGCTGCAGGCTGGACTCCTGCACACAGTCACACCCAGCTAGAGAGCTGCAGGGCCTGTCAGGAGCTCACAGTCCTGCACAGCCTGACACACACAGCCTCACAGCTGCAGGCTGGACTCCTGCACACAGTCACACCCAGCTAGAGAGCTGCAGGGCCTGTCAGGAGCTCACAGTCCTGCACAGCCTGACACACACAGCCTCACAGCTGCAGGCTGGACTCCTGCACACTGTGTGATCGGGTTATTCCAGGAGTAACAGCCTCACCTGTTACCTCAGGGGGCAGCGGGATCTGTACCCTGACCGGCAGCAGGAAGGTGTCCAAGGTGCTCTGTGAAAGGCGGACCAAAGGGCTGCAGCTGGCCTGTGGGTCTCCAGTCAGCTCCCTCAGCTCAGACAGCCCCACCTTCAATACCTGAGGAGAACCACAGACTTCTTACTCTCCCTCAGCTTAGACAGCACCCCCTGCAGGTGCTGCGGAGAACAACAATCTCAATTCACTTCAGTTCAATTCAAGGTGCTTTATTGGCATGACCAATGAATAAATCAGTGTCGCCAAAGCAAAACAAATACTATTAACATAAGATCTACAGACAATATAGACACATCATAAAACATTTATATATAAACATATGGAACATTATTGAAAGACAGACTCACTGTTCCTCAGGCTGGGACAGGAGATCACACACTGTATTATTATTAATAACAACAATTAATAATTATTCTATTATTAATATTATTGAGAGACAGGCTCATTGTTCCTCAGGCTGTGACAGATCACATACTGGGCTGCCAGTTCAGCTGAGTTCCCTCCCCCTGGCAGGTGTGGGAACTCTGGGACTAGATTTCTGAGTTTAGGGAAGAATGTTTCTCTAATCCCAGAGTATCTGTCACAGTGCAGTAGGAAGTGCACCTCTGTCTCTATTTCTCCCCGCTGGCAGTGGGAGCACAGCCTGTCCTCTCTGGGCAGCCAGGTCTGCCTGTGTTGCCCAGTTTCTGTGGCCAGGCTGTGGTCACTGAGCCTGTACTTCGTCAGGGTCTGTTTCTGTTTGTTGTTTCTTTTCTTGGTCAAATATTCGGCTAGTGTGTATTGTCTGTTTAGGGTTCTGTAGCATTCCAGTTTATGTTGTGTTTGTGTGTGTGTCAGTGTGTGAAATATTGCTGTTTTATCTGTGCTGTAATGTGGTTGAATCTGAGTTGTGGTGCTCTAGCAGTGCTGTCCTGAGGCTGGTTAGTGTCGGTGTGACTCAGGTCAGTGAGCCTCAGGACCAGCTGGCTCAGGGGGCTCTGTTTTGGGCTCAGCTCTTGGCTCTGCAGGGCTTTGTGGTGGTAGGAATTTTGGTCGCTGTTTTTTAGGTGTAGCCAATGCTTTAATACTCTTTTCTGTGTGTTTTATCTACCCTCGACACCTTTGCTCCTTTAAAAACTCGAACCATCTCCTTCTCTCGCCCTGCCCCCTGGTACAATGACCATCTGCGTTCCATGAAGGCAGCCTCTCGCAAACTTGAGCATAGGTGGCGTCTTTCCGGCCTCAATGTACATTATCAGGCCTGGAGAGATTACTTATCTGATTATAAGGTTACTATAGAGTCTGCTAGATCCACCTACTTCTCTCACATCATTGAAAATCACCAAAACAATCCCAGACATCTTTTCTCCACCATCAACAGACTGCTCAAGCCAAACTGCCCCACCACATTACCTACCTCATCACAACTTTGCAACACATTTTTAGATTTCTTTAGTTCTAAGATTGACAACATCCGGCATCACATTCTCTCCACTACGGATATAATTTCCACACCTCCTCCCTCCTCATCCAACTTCTCTGGTTCCCGTCTCTCCAGCTTCTCTCTTCTTGACTCAGCATCCCTAAACAAACTAGTTACGCGCATGAAACCCACCACATCTATTTTAGATCCCATTCCCACCACTTTATTCCAGTCCTGTTTCTCTTCTCTCTGTCCCATTGTCCTCAATATAATACACGAATCCTTGAGAACCGGCATTGTACCAACGGTCCTCAAAACTGCTGCTATTACCCCAGTGCCAAAGAAGCCTAACATGGCTCTCGACAATCTTAACAACTTTCGCCCCATCTCCAACTTACCCTTTCTCTCTAAAATTCTAGAACGTGCTGTCACACTTCAGTTACATAACCACCTCATGACAAACAACCTTTTCGAACCCCTCCAATCTGGCTTCCGTCAACTTCACAGCACAGAAACCGCCCTAGTCAAAGTCACCAACGATCTCCTAATAGCTTCTGATTCTGGTTCTCTTTCCATACTCATCCTTCTTGATCTCAGTGCTGCCTTTGACACTGTTGACCATAACATCTTGCTTTCTCGTCTCGAGACTGTGTTTGGAGTCTCTGACACTGCCCTCAAATGGTTTAAGTCTTACCTCACTGATCGCTGTCACTTTGTCTCTCTCAATGGGTACAGGTCTGAAATTGGTCTTGTCAAGTCTGGTGTCCCCCAGGGCTCAATACTGGGCCCCTTGCTCTTCAGCATTTACATGTTCCCACTTGGTCAGCTTTTAAGATCACATGGCCTCAGCTTTCATTTTTACGCTGACGATACTCAAATATACATCCATACCAAACCCGACACTGACGTGGCTGTCTCTATTCTATCTAATTGCATCTCTGACATAAAAATTTGGATGACTCAAAACTTCCTTCATCTTAACTGTGACAAGACTGAAGTCATGCTTATTGGTACCCCCCATCAACTTCGTAAAGCCAGTCCTGTCTGTAGATGGCTCTGTACTAGAACTTCAATCAAAATTGAAAAACCTTGGGGTTATATTCGATTCTGGCTTAACATTCGACCCACATATACAGCATACTGTCAAAACATCTTTTTTTCACCTTAGAAATATCGCAAGACTACGCCCTATGCTATCATTAACTGTGGCTGAAAAGCTGATCAACATATTTGTATTCTCCCGAATTGACTACTGCAATGCTCTACTCCCTGGGGTATCTAAATCAACTCTGAACAAGCTGCAGTATGTCCAAAATTCAGCAGCCAGAATCCTGACCAGGTCTAGTGCAAGTGTTCACATTACTCCTATCCTGGAGTCCTTGCACTGGCTTCCGGTCAAATTCCGCGTAGACTTTAAAATCCTCATGCTCACCTACAAGGCTTTACATGGCTTGGCACCTCAATACCTGTCTGAACTTGTATCGCCCTACTCCCCACCTCGCAACCTCCGCTCTTCAAATTCTGCCCTCCTTACTGTCCCCCAAGCCCGTCTACATTGTATGGGCGACAGGGCCTTCTCCTGCTATGCCCCCAAGCTCTGGAACTCTTTGCCCAAGGATATTAGAGAGTCACCTTCTCTAAACTCCTTCAAATCCAGACTCAAAACCTTCTTCTTCAGAAAAGCCTGTACTTAACTGGTTCCATTCTTCACCCCTATGCTCTTCTTAATACCATCTTCCACGGTCTCCTCTATTTTTATTGTTGTATTGTTGTAATTATAATTGTGTCCTGTCTTGTGAAATTTTCTTATTTATTGTTGTAGTCTTCTTATTTATTGTTATTGTCATCCTGTAAAGCGCTTTGAGAAGCCACCTTTAAAGGCGCTATATAAAATAAAGTTTATTATTATTATTATTATTATCAATGGTGGGTACTGGCCTAATTCGGCCCTGCACCCGTTGTTAGGTGTTTTTCTCTGCACACGGAGGATGTTTCTACAGATCTCCATGTGCAGAGTTTCTGTGGGGTGTTTGTCCCATTGAGTGTAATCGTGGTCTGTGAGGGGACCCCACACTTCACTGCCATATAGGCACTCTCTCCCTCAGCTCAGACAGCAACACCTGCAGGTCCTGAGGAGAAGAACACTCTCTGTCACTCTGTCCCTCCTTCGCACCTGCAGCTTGACCATGCGCGTCTGCAGGGTGGATCGGGGGGTGAAGGTGACCTTGATCCTGGGGTCGACACTGGACAGCAGCAGCGCCCCCTGTGGTGGGACAGAGCAACTGTCCTCCAGCAGGCAGGAAAGGACAAGGAACCAGGAGAACTGGGAGACTGTGCAGCACGCTACCTGGAGAGGGTACACAGATTGGAAAGCTGGGAGAGTGAGCAGCACACTACCTGGAGAGACACACACACAGACTGGAGAGCTGGGAGAGTGAGCAGCACACTACCTGGAGAGACACACACACAGACTGGAGAGCTGGGAGAGTGAGCAGCACACTACCTGGAGAGTCACACACACAGACTGGAGAGCTGGAAGAGTGAGCAGCACACTACCTGGAGAGAGGGACAGACTGGAGAGCTGGGAGTGTGAGCAGCACACTACCTGGAGAGACACACACACAGACTGGAGAGCTGGGAGAGTGAGCAGCACACTACCTGGAGAGACACACACAGACTGGAAAGCTGGAAGAGTGAGCAGCACACTACCTGGAGAGACACACACACAGACTGGAGAGCTGGGAGAGTAAGCAGCACACTACCTGGAGACACACACAGACTGGAGAGCTGGGAGAGTGAGCAGCACACTACCTGGAGAGACACACACACAGACTGGAGAGCTGGGAGAGTGAGCAGCACACTACCTGGAGAGAGGGACAGACTGGAGAGCTGGGAGTGTGAGCAGCACACTACCTGGAGAGACACACACACAGACTGGAGAGCTGGGAGAGTAAGCAGCACACTACCTGGAGACACACACAGACTGGAGAGCTGGGAGAGTGAGCAGCACACTACCTGGAGAGACACACACACAGACTGGAGAGCTGGGAGGAGGAGTGAGACAGGACAGACATCACAGAGAAGCAGGACTAAGGCTGAACAGAGCAGACACACAGTCACCCATGTGATTGCTCCTGGAGAGCAGAGCTTGTGTCGTACTCTGGCTCGGTGGCGGTCGGTCTGCGCGCCGCGGCTCCCCCTCCTGGTCGTGGTGTGCAACTGTGTCCAGGTGGAGCCGTCAAAGCGCCGGATCAGCACCTCCCTCCCCGGAGCATGAGGGGGGCGTGAGAAGGGCAGGCACACCTCCACGGGCTGAGACAGAGCAACGGACTGAGTGACTCACAGCGCTGGCAACACCCTCACAGAGAAGGAGCTCTGCTTCATGTCAACCCCACAGGAGACCTCTGACCCCTCGCTGACCTTCTGGAAGGCAGTGCCATGGGGGCGGAGCTCCAGCGCACGGCTGAGCAGGATGTCGTGATCCTCCAACCACACCCACTTCCTGTGAGGTCTCCGCTCCGCCCACTGCACTGTTACCATGGAGACTGCATCCCGAGGGAAAACAAGCTCCGCCCCACCAGGCAGGAACACGTGGCATCCTTCCTGGCACACAGAGAAACTTGGAGACAGAGAGTACAGTCACCGTACAGCCCCACTGCTACAGCACCGAGAGACACAGAGGAGAGTACAGTCACCGTACAGCCCCACTGCTACAGCACCGAGAGACACAGAGGAGAGTACAGTCACCGTACAGCCCCACTGCTACAGCACCGAGAGACACAGAGGAGAGTACAGTCACCGTACAGCCCCACTGCTACAGCACCGAGAGACACAGAGGAGAGTACAGTCACCGTACAGCCCCACTGCTACAGCACCGAGAGACACAGAGGAGAGTACAGTCACCGTACAGCCCCACTGCTACAGCACCGAGAGACACAGAGGAGAGTACAGTCACCGTACAGCCCCACTGCTACACCACCGAGAGACACAGAGGAGAGTACAGTCACCGTACAGCCCCACTGCTACAGCACCGAGAGACACAGAGGAGAGTACAGTCACCGTACAGCCCCACTGCTACAGCACCGAGAGACACAGAGGAGAGTACAGTCACCGTACAGCCCCACTGCTACACCACCGAGAGACACAGAGGAGAGTACAGTCACCGTACAGCCCCACTGCTACAGCACCGAGAGACACAGAGGAGAGTACAGTCACCGTACAGCCCCACTGCTACAGCACCGAGAGACACAGAGGAGAGTACAGTCACCGTACAGCCCCACTGCTACAGCACCGAGAGACACAGAGGAGAGTACAGTCACCGTACAGCCCCACTGCTACAGCACCGAGAGACACAGAGGAGAGTACAGTCACCGTACAGCCCCACTGCTACACCACCGAGAGACACAGAGGAGAGTACAGTCACCGTACAGCCCCACTGCTACAGCACCGAGAGACACAGAGGAGAGTACAGTCACCGTACAGCCCCACTGCTACACCACCGAGAGACACAGAGGAGAGTACAGTCACCGTACAGCCCCACTGCTACACCACCGAGAGACACAGAGGAGAGTACAGTCACCGTACAGCCCCACTGCTACAGCAGCAAGAGACACAGAGGAGAGTACAGTCACCGTACAGCCCCACTGCTACAGCAGCAAGAGACACAGAGGAGAGTACAGTCACCGTACAGCCCCACTGCTACACCACCGAGAGACACAGAGGAGAGTACAGTCACCGTACAGCCCCACTGCTACACCACCGAGAGACACAGAGGAGAGTACAGTCACCGTACAGCCCCACTGCTACAGCACCGAGAGACACAGAGGAGAGTACAGTCACCGTACAGCCCCACTGCTACAGCACCGAGAGACACAGAGGAGAGTACAGTCACCGTACAGCCCCACTGCTACAGCACCGAGAGACACAGAGGAGAGTACAGTCACCGTACAGCCCCACTGCTACAGCACCGAGAGACACAGAGGAGAGTACAGTCACCGTACAGCCCCACTGCTACAGCAGCAAGAGACACAGAGGAGATGCATACTGACCTGTGCTGGTTGGGTCCCAGGTGGAGTTCAGGCAACTTCACGCTCTCTGATTGAACTGTGGGAACACAGATCATTACACATAGTCTACTCACAGGTTACTCACACTATTATCACACAATCAGGAAACAGATCGTTACACACAGTCTACTCACAGGTTACTCACATACTATTAACACACAATTGGGGAACACAGATTATTACACAAAGTCTACTTAAACTATTAAAGAGATCTGCAATGTTATGTTTATAACATGGAATCAGCATTGATGAGTGCTCTTCAAACCACAATAAAAGTCAAAAGCAGACAGCAACTGGTAAAACCTGCAATTTACACCACAGAATAACTTCCAGGTGTGCGCAGCGCCCTGTCCTGTGATTCAAACGAGGCAACAATCCCGGTGAGGTGAGGCCCCATTACACTGAACACCAGCAGGCTTGTGAACACGTCTCGTTCAGGCCCACAGAAATATCGCTCCACTGTAAAAGCATCTACCGCTTGTTGACTCTGCCTGCGGATCATGTTGGAACGTTTCTGAGCTGAAATATCTGCTGCACAACCTGTACTTATTCACTCGCACGTCACAGGACGCCAATCGGCACGGGGACTGGGGAGCAGGAAGGGCCGCCTCACGTTACGGTTCAAGGCATCTCGAATACAAGTTTGCGACAACATGGTGACACAGCACTTTCACAAAGTTCACAATTTTGTGCTTAATTTTAAATTTGTCAATTAAATTATTTTGCTATGAGATAACCAGTCTGAGAAACTGGGGCTGCTGTTCCCCTTTAACACACAATGGAGGAACAGATCATTACACAATCTACTCACACATTACTCACTCACCATTGAAACACAACTGAGGAACACAGAACCCTACATAAAAGACATACACATTACTCACTAACCTTTAACACACAACTGAGGAACACACAGACCACTACACTTTCTACTCACACATTACTCACCTGCTATTAACACACAGCTGGGGAACACACAGATCATTACACAATCTACTCACACATTAGTCACTCACCAGTAACATACAACTGAGGAACACAGATCCCTACATAAAACATATACCCACACATTGCTCACTGACTATTAATACACAACTGAGGAACACACAGAACACTGCACACAGTCTACTCACACATTACAGCTGGGGAACACACAGATCTTAACCAGATTAATTAAAATGCATGTGAACCAGGTCTCACCACTGGAAGATGGGGGGCTGGCTGGAGTTGGGGGGCGCCCCAGAGGGTTGTTGCGGAGGTCAAGTTCAAGGTCAGGTCTCAGGAGCAGACAGGAGGGGACAGAGTGCAGATTGTTACTGTGGAGCACCAGTCTCCTGAGAGACAGGACAGACCCTGGGACAGAGGACAGGAGAGACAGAGGACAGACTGTTACTGTGGAGCACCAGTCTCCTGAGAGACAGGACAGATCCTGGGACAGAGGACAGACTGTTACTGTGGAGCACCAGTCTCCTGAGAGACAGGACAGTTCCTGGGACAGAGGACAGGAGGGACTGAGGACAGGAAAGAGGAGGAGAAGAGAGGAAGACAAGAGAGAACAGGAGAAATCTGGAGAGAGGAGGTGACTTAGTTCACCTGTCGCAGGACAGCCCTCCCTCCTCACCCCCAGACTCGTACCCAGAGTGTCCGGCAGCTCGGTCACCCCCAGACTCGTACCCAGAGTGTCCGGCAGCTCAGTCACCCCCAGACTCGTACCCAGAGTGTCCGGCGGCTCGGTCAGCCTGTTGCAGGACAGCTCCCCTCCTCACCCCCAGACTCGTACCCAGAGTGTCCGGCAGCTCAGTCACCCCCAGACTCGTACCCAGAGTGTCCGGCGGCTCGGTCAGCCTGTTGCAGGACAGCTCCCCTCCTCACCCCCAGACTCGTACCCAGAGTGTCCGGCAGCTCGGTCAGCCTGTTGCAGGACAGCTCCAAGTGATTGAGTCGCTCCAGAGCTCCGACCTCGGGGGGCAGAGCCTCCAGCTGGTTGTGGGACAGGTCCAGGCTCTGCAGCGCCCCCAGCTGGCCCAGGCTGGGCGGGACGGCGGTGAGGCGGTTGCCCATGAGCGAGAGGGAGCTGAGGGAGCGCAGCGCCCCGAGCCAGTCGGGCAGCGAGGACAGCGCGTTGCGCCCCAGCAGCAGGTGGGAGAGCCGAGGCAGCGCACGCAGGCAGGCTGGCAGGGAGGCCAGCTGGTTGAAGCTGAGGTCCAGGTGAGTCAGGAGGCACAGGGAGCCCAAGGAGTCCGGGAGGGAGGACAGCTGGCCTGGCTGGGGGGACCCCAACTTGTCCCGCACACAGCCCCCTGAGACAGAGACACACAGCTCCCTGAGACAGAGACACACAGCCCCCTGAGACAGAGACACACAGCCCCCTGAGACAGAGACACACAGCCCCCTGAGACACACAGACTCACAGCCCCCTGAGACACACAGACTCACAGCCCCCTGAGACAGAGACACACAGCTCCCTGAGACACACAGACTCACAGCCCCCTGAGACAGAGACACACAGCTCCCTGAGACACACAGACTCACAGCCCCCTGAGACAGAGACACACAGCTCCCTGAGACACACAGACTCACAGCCCCCTGAGACACACAGACTCACAACCCCCTGAGACACACAGACTCACAGCCCCCTGAGACACACAGACTCACAACCCCCTGAGACAGAGACACACAGCCCCCTGAGACAGAGACACACAGCCCCCTGAGACACACTGTGTCACACAGAGACACTGTGTCACACTGTGACACACAGAGACACACACAGTCACACAGAGACACTGTGTCACACTGTGACACACAGAGACACACACAGTCACACAGAGACACTGTGTCACACTGTGACACACAGAGACACATAGAGACACACGCAGTCACACAGAGACACACACGGGGACACAGCCACCTGAGATACACAGAGACACACGCAGTCACACGGCGACACGGCGACACATGGCGACACAGCGCCCTAAGACACACTGTTTCACACAGAGACACCGTGTCACACTGTGACAAACAGAGACACACACAGTCACACAGAGACACACACGGGGACACAGCCACCTGAGATACACAGAGACACACGCAGTCACACGGCGACACGGCGACACATGGCGACACAGCGCCCTAAGACACACTGTTTCACACAGAGACACCGTGTCACACTGTGACAAACAGAGACACACACAGTCACACAGAGACACTGTGTCACACTGTGACACACAGAGACACACACAGTCACACAGAGACACACATGGGGACACAAGGGGACACAAGGGGACACAAGGGGACACAGCCCCCTGAGATACACAGACACAGGGAGACACAGAGACACAGCCCCCTGAGAGTGTGGGGGAGACAGTACCTCGTATCGACAGGGACCTGAGCCGGGAGAGCTGGCCGATGACTGTCAGAGCTCTGTCCAGCCCCTCCTGCTCCTCGGAGCCCAGCCGCAGAAACTCCACCCTGCTCACTGCTCCCTGCAGCGCCTCCCACAGGCCGCACAGCAGCACTGCGCCTCTGGGGAACACGTCCAGCGTCAGTCTGGTGTCTGCCAGCAGCGCGGCGAGAGGAGGAGGAGGGGCGGCACACAGGGAGGAAGGGGCTGAGAGACATGGATGGGCAGACACCCCATCTCCCCCCTCCTGTTGCCATGCAGGGCCTTGGCTGCCAGCTCCTCTGCTCCCGACCCTCTGCGTGTCTCCCGCTGTCTGCCTGCTTGGTCCCGGGCCCAGCGGCTGCACTTCCTCTATCGCTCTCCCCTCTTCTGCGCCCTGATGCTCTTCGGACGACCCCTCGCTCCTCTTTATCAGCCCGGCTGTGTGCCTCCTCTCTCCTGTCTGCTCCTCATACCCCTCTCTGCTCTCCTCCAGCCTGGATGTGTGTCTCCTCTCTCCTCTCTGCTCCTCCGACCCCTCTCTGCTCTCCTCCAGCCTGGCTGTGTGCCTCCTCTCTCCTCTCTGCTCCTCCGACCCATCTCTGCTCTCCTCTAGCCCAGCTGTGTGCCTCCTCTCTCCTGTCTGCTCCTCAGACCCCTCTCTGCTCTCCTCCAGCCCAGCTGTGTGCCTCCTCTCTCCTCTCTGCTCTTCTGAGCCTTCTTTCCTCTTTATCAGCCCGGCTGTGTGCCTCCGCTCTCCTCTCTGCTCCTCCAACTCCTCTCTGCTCTCCTCCAGTCCGCCTGTGTGCCTCCTCTCTCCTCTCTGCTCCTCCGAGCCCTCTCTGTTCTCCTCCAGCCAAGCTGTGTGCCTCCTTTCTCCTCTCTCCTCCTCGGACCCCTCTTTGCTCTCCTCCAGCCTGGCTGTGTGCCTCCTCTCGCCTCTCTGCTCCTCCGACCCATCTCTGCTCTCCTCCAGCCCGGTTGTGTGCCTCCTCTCTCCTCTCTGCTCCTCCAACCCCTCTCTGCTCTCCTCCAGCCCGGTTGTGTGCCTCCTCTCTCCTCTCTGCTCCTCCAACCCCTCTCTGCTCTCCTCCAGCCCGGCTTTGTGCCTCCTCTCTCCTCTCTGCTCCTCCAACCCCTCTCTGCTCTCCTCCAGCCCGGTTGTGTGCCTCCTCTCTCCTCTCTGCTCCTCCAACCCCTCTCTGCTCTCCTCCAGCCCGGTTGTGTGCCTCCTCTCTCCTCTCTGCTCCTCCAACCCCTCTCTGCTCTCCTCCAGCCCGGTTGTGTGCCTCCTCTCTCCTCTCTGCTCCTCCAACCCCTCTCTGCTCTCCTCCAGCCCGGTTGTGTGCCTCCTCTCTCCTCTCTGCTCCTCCAACCCCTCTCTGCTCTCCTCCAGCCCGGTTGTGTGCCTCCTCTCTCCTCTCTGCTCCTCCAACCCCTCTCTGCTCTCCTCCAGCCCGGTTGTGTGCCTCCTCTCTCCTCTCTGCTCCTCCAACCCCTCTCTGCTCTCCTCCAGCCCGGCTTTGTGCCTCCTCTCTCCTCTCTGCTCCTCCAACCCCTCTCTGCTCTCCTCCAGCCCGGTTGTGTGCCTCCTCTCTCCTCTCTGCTCCTCCAACCCCTCTCTGCTCTCCTCCAGCCCGGCTTTGTGCCTCCTCTCTCCTCTCTGCTCCTCAGACCCCTCTCTGCTCTCCTCCAGCCCAGCTGTGTGTCTCCTCTCTCCTCTCTGCTCCTCTGACCCCTCTCTGCTCTCCTCCAGCCCAGTTGTATGCCTCCTCTCTCCTCTCTGCTCCTCAGACCCCTCTCTGTTCTCCTCCAGCTCAGCTGTGTGTCTCCTCTCTCCTCTCTGCTCCTCCGACCCCTCTCTGCTCTCCTCCAGCCCGGTTGTGTGCCTCCTCTCTCCTCTCTGCTCCTCCAACCCCTCTCTACTCTCCTCCAGACCGGCTTTGTGCCTCCTCTCTCCTCTCTGCTCTTCCGACCCTTCTCTCCTCTTTATCAGTCCGCCTGTGTGCCTCCCCTCTTCTCTCTGCTCCTCCAACCTCTCTCTGCTCTCCTCCAGCCCAGCTGTGTGCCTCCTCTCTCCTCTCTGCTCCTCCAACTCCTCTCTGCTCTCCTCCAGCCCAGCTGTGTGCCTCCTCTCTCCTCTCTGCTCCTCCGACCCTTCTCTCCTCTTTATCAGCCCGGCCGTGTGCCTCCTCTCTCCTCTCTGCTCCTCTGACCCCTCTCTGCTCTGTGTGCTGTGGTCCATGAGGATGCAGAGGGGTGTTACAGCCTCCCAGTGTCACAGCGCGGGTGGGGCGACGGTCCGTCTGTCTCGCATTCTCTTTCGCGGTCTGCACCCTCCCTGGTGTGCCATCGCTCACTGTTGCTATTGGAAACGGGCAAGCCTGGGCAGGCAGCCCAGCCTCTCCACTGAAACAGGTGAAAGAGGAGAGAGGGTACAGTACAGCTTGTTAGAGTGAAAGCAATTGAACAACACAGCACACAGTAATAATATATACACTACAGAAATAAAGTATGGTACAGTACAGTTCAGCACTGTGGTCAGTGTAGCACAGTACAGTTGTGTATGGTACAGTACAGTCCGGCACTGTGGTCAGTGTGGGACAGCACAGTTGTGTATGGTACTGTACAGTCCAGCACTGTGGTCAGTGTAACACAGTACAGTTGTGTATGGTACAGTACAGTCCAGCACTGTGGTCAGTGTAACACAGTACAGTTGTGTATGGTACAGTACAGTCCAGCACTGTGGTCAGTGTAGCACAGTACAGTTGTGTATGGTACAGTCCAGCACTGTGGAGTTGGCAGTGTAGCACAGTACAGTTGTGTATGGTACAGTCCAGCACTGTGGAGTTGGCAGTGTAGCACAGTACAGTTGTGTATGGTACAGTACAGTCCAGCACTGTGGTCAGTGTAGCACAGTACAGTTGTGTATGGTACAGTACAATCCGGCACTGTGGAGTGGTCAGTGTAGCACAGTACAGTTGTGTATGGTACAGTACAGTCCGGCACTGTGGAGTGGTCAGTGTAGCACAGTACAGTTGTGTATGGTACAGTACAGTCCGGCACTGTGGAGTGGGCGGTGTAGCACAGTACAGTTGTGTATGGTACAGTACAGTCCGGCACTGTGCAGTTCAGTAACTATGACCGCTGTTACATTTGCTGTACACCGATGTTATTTGTGTAAATACCTGCACTACCCGCCACGCCTGCGGCTGCTGCCGGGATACTGGGGGTCCGGCGTCTGTGTGCCCCGTCTGTCTTCCTCTCTCTCAGCCACTCTCCCTGAAGGGGCGCCAAACTCAGCGCTGGGGCGGGACGGCTCTTAAAGGGACAGCGCACTCATGCCGTGCCAGACTCAGCCCGGCCCTGATAGCTGCCAGCACTGTACTCTGCAGGAGCACAGACCCTTCCGGAAACCAGCGCTCAGAACGGATACAAATCAGCCAGGAAGCCTAGGGACCTGGCAGACCAAACAAATGTGTGCATTCTGTTACTAAGTTCGCCCGGGTTACATATCTCTACGAGTATTTTTTTAACAAAGGGTTATTTTAAAACTTAAATAAAAGAACTGAGAAAATAAACTGTAATACCAGTTGCAGCCTCTCCCTAGGAAGGGAAACGCCACAGAACTCACACGGGAGCCAAGATGGCGTCTCATCCAGACTGACCTACCCCTTTCTGAAAGACTCTCCAATAGCGGGCAGTGTTAGTTCGCGGTGCTCGACTGGGCGGGACTGCGTGGCTTCTCCACCAATTAAAAGGCGTATTACTGGAGCTGTTCTAGTCCCGCCCTGTGTAGGTTCTCTCTTTCCGTTTCCTGCGGCTGTGCTCCTTCCTTTCTGTTGCTCCGTTTGCCTTAGTGGACACGCGGTCTCTTTCTCCGACAAGTGAGTGTCCGAAAACCCGACCCATACCTTCCGAACCTGGCCAGAACCGACCAGGACGGGGAGTTATAGCTCAGTCCTGCTCGATCCCGGTCCGGTTCATCTGCTGTGCGCCTATCTGAGAAATAAAGCTCGATCCACGCCACGCGTGTTTGGTGGCGATGGAGCCGTCCCAGCGCGGCGCTGTGGACTAGTGTACTGTAGACGCGAGACATCCAGATCGCACGCGGGCTGATGTTATAGCTTCACGTTGCGCCATAGAGTAACACATAAAATCGGTTTAGAGTATGTGTCAGCGGTGGCTCTGTGGCTCAGGATCTGCACCTGTGACTGGAAGGTTGCCGGTTCAAATTCCGCAGCCGGCAGAGGAATCCTACTCCGTTGGGCCCCTGAGCAAGGCCCTTAATCCCAACTGCTCCAGGGGCGCTGTACAATGGCTAACCCTGCGTTCTGACCCCCAGCTTCTCTCCCTGTCTTGTGTCTGTGTCTCATGGAGAGCAGGCTGTGGTGTGTGAAAAGACGAGTTCTTAATGCAAGAAATTGTATAGGGCTAATAAAGTGATGTTAAAAAATGTTATATAACGTTTTAATCGTAGTGTATTCATGCACCGTGCACTGTGAGACTGGGCAGTGTTTCAGGGAGAGACGGACAGTGACAGTCCTGTCACTGTGTACAGATCTGGGTCATGGTGCGGTCCAACTGTGTACAGATCAGGGTCATGGTGCGGTCCAGCTGTGTACAGATCAGGGTCATGGTGCGGTCCAGCTGTGTACAGATCTGGGTCACGGTGCAGTCCAGCTGTGTACAGATCAGGGTCATGGTGCGGTCCAGCTGTGTACAGATCAGGGTCACGGTGCGGTCCAGCTGTGTACAGATCTGGGTCACGGTGCGGTCCAGCTGTGTACAGATCAGGGTCATGGTGCGGTCCAGCTGTGTACAGATCAGGGTCATGGTGCAGTCCAGCTGTGTACAGATCTGGGTCACGGTGCAGTCCAGCTGTGCTCCATACGGATCTCTCTCAGATTGTGACTCTTTCTCTCTTCCTGCAGGATGCGTTACATTGCTGCTTACCTCCTGGCCGCCCTGGGTGGGACTGAGAATCCCAGCTCCAAGGAGCTGAAGAAGATCCTGGACAGTGTCGGTATTGAGGCTGATGACACACGCATGGACAAGGTGGGTCCTGTACTGCAGGGACACTTAGTCCTGTACTGTCAAGACATCACTTTATTAACCTTTGTTAATCTCTTCTCTCTCTTTCAGGTCATCAATGAGCTCAGTGGAAAAAATGTGCAGGATGTTATCGCCCAAGGTGAGCCCTGGTCTCTCTGTGCGTGTGCACTGATGGTGTAGCTGTCTGAGAGTGTGTGTCTACAGCACAGCAGGGCTGTAGGAGAGCAGGACTGACAGTGGAGCTGTGTGTCTACAGCACAGCAGGGCTGTAGGAGAGCAGGACTGACAGTGGAGCTGTGTGTCTACAGCACTGTGGGGCTGTAGGAGCAGGACTGGCAGTGGAGCTGTGTGTCTACAGCACAGCAGGGCTGTAGGAGAGCAGGACTGACAGTGGAGCTGTGTGTCTACAGCACAGCAGGGCTGTAGGAGAGCAGGACTGACAGTGGAGCTGTGTGTCTACAGCACAGCAGGGCTGTAGGAGCAGGACTGACAGTGGAGCTGTGTGTCTACAGCACTGTGGGGCTGTAGGAGAGCAGGACTGACAGTGGAGCTGTGTGTCTACAGCACTGTGGGGCTGTAGGAGAGCAGGACTGACAGTGGAGCTGTGTGTCTACAGCACAGCAGGGCTGTAGGAGAGCAGGACTGACAGTGGAGCTGTGTGTCTACAGCACTGCAGGGCTGTAGGAGAGCAGGACTGACAGTGGAGCTGTGTGTCTACAGCACTGTGGGGCTGTAGGAGAGCAGGACTGACAGTGGAGCTGTGTGTCTACAGCACTGCAGGGCTGTAGGAGAGCAGGACTGACAGTGGAGCTGTGTGTCTACAGCACTGCAGGGCTGTAGGAGAGCAGGACTGACAGTGGAGCTGTGTGTCTACAGCACTGCAGGGCTGTAGGAGAGCAGGACTGACAGTGGAGCTGTGTGTCTACAGCACTGTGGGGCTGTAGGAGAGCAGGACTGACAGTGGAGCTGTGTGTCTACAGCACTGCAGGGCTGTAGGAGAGCAGGACTGACAGTGGAGCTGTGTGTCTACAGCACTGCAGGGCTGTAGGAGAGCAGGACTGACAGTGGAGCTGTGTGTCTACAGCACTGCAGGGCTGTAGGAGAGCAGGACTGACAGTGGAGCTGTGTGTCTACAGCACTGTGGGGCTGTAGGAGCAGGACTGACAGTGGAGCTGTGTGTCTACAGCACAGCGGGGCTGTAGGAGAGCAGGACTGACAGTGGAGCTGTGTGTCTACAGCACTGCAGGGCTGTAGGAGAGCAGGACTGACAGTGGAGCTGTGTGTCTACAGCACTGTGGGGCTGTAGGAGAGCAGGACTGACAGTGGAGCTGTGTGTCTACAGCACTGTGGGGCTGTAGGAGAGCAGGACTGACAGTGGAGCTGTGTGTCTACAGCACAGCAGGGCTGTAGGAGAGCAGGACTGACAGTGGAGCTGTGTGTCTACAGCACTGCAGGGCTGTAGGAGCAGGACTGACAGTGGAGCTGTGTGTCTACAGCACAGCAGGGCTGTAGGAGAGCAGGACTGACAGTGGAGCTGTGTGTCTACAGCACTGTGGGGCTGTAGGAGAGCAGGACTGACAGTGGAGCTGTGTGTCTACAGCACAGCAGGGCTGTAGGAGAGCAGGACTGACAGTGGAGCTGTGTGTCTACAGCACTGCAGGGCTGTAGGAGAGCAGGACTGACAGTGGAGCTGTGTGTCTACAGCACTGCAGGGCTGTAGGAGAGCAGGACTGACAGTGGAGCTGTGTGTCTACAGCACTGTGGGGCTGTAGGAGCAGGACTGACAGTGGAGCTGTGTGTCTACAGCACAGCAGGGCTGTAGGAGAGCAGGACTGACAGTGGAGCTGTGTGTCTACAGCACTGCAGGGCTGTAGGAGAGCAGGACTGACAGTGGAGCTGTGTGTCTACAGCACTGTGGGGCTGTAGGAGAGCAGGACTGACAGTGGAGCTGTGTATCTACAGCACAGCAGGGCTGTAGGAGAGCAGGACTGACAGTGGAGCTGTGTGTCTACAGCACAGCAGGGCTGTAGGAGAGCAGGACTGACAGTGGAGCTGTGTGTCTACAGCACTGCAGGGCTGTAGGAGCAGGACTGACAGTGGAGCTGTGTGTCTACAGCACAGCAGGGCTGTAGGAGAGCAGGACTGACAGTGGAGCTGTGTGTCTACAGCACTGTGGGGCTGTAGGAGAGCAGGACTGACAGTGGAGCTGTGTGTCTACAGCACAGCAGGGCTGTAGGAGAGCAGGACTGACAGTGGAGCTGTGTGTCTACAGCACTGTGGGGCTGTAGGAGCAGGACTGACAGTGGAGCTGTGTGTCTACAGCACAGCAGGGCTGTAGGAGAGCAGGACTGACAGTGGAGCTGTGTGTCTACAGCACTGCAGGACTGACAGTGGAGCTGTGTGTCTACAGCACAGCAAGGCTGTAGGAGAGCAGGACTGACAGTGGAGCTGTGTGTCTACAGCACAGCAGGGCTGTAGGAGAGCAGGACTGACAGTGGAGCTGTGTGTCTACAGCACTGTGGGGCTGTAGGAGCAGGACTGGCAGTGGAGCTGTGTGTCTACAGCACAGCAGGGCTGTAGGAGAGCAGGACTGACAGTGGAGCTGTGTGTCTACAGCACTGTGGGGCTGTAGGAGCAGGACTGGCAGTGGAGCTGTGTGTCTACAGCACAGCAGGGCTGTAGGAGAGCAGGACTGACAGTGGAGCTGTGTGTCTACAGCACAGCAGGGCTGTAGGAGAGCAGGACTGACAGTGGAGCTGTGTGTCTACAGCACTGCAGGGCTGTAGGAGAGCAGGACTGACAGTGGAGCTGTGTGTCTACAGCACTGTGGGGCTGTAGGAGAGCAGGACTGACAGTGGAGCTGTGTGTCTACAGCACTGCAGGGCTGTAGGAGAGCAGGACTGACAGTGGAGCTGTGTGTCTACAGCACTGCAGGGCTGTAGGAGAGCAGGACTGACAGTGGAGCTGTGTGTCTACAGCACTGCAGGGCTGTAGGAGAGCAGGACTGACAGTGGAGCTGTGTGTCTACAGCACTGTGGGGCTGTAGGAGCAGGACTGACAGTGGAGCTGTGTGTCTACAGCACAGCGGGGCTGTAGGAGAGCAGGACTGACAGTGGAGCTGTGTGTCTACAGCACTGCAGGGCTGTAGGAGAGCAGGACTGACAGTGGAGCTGTGTGTCTACAGCACTGTGGGGCTGTAGGAGAGCAGGACTGACAGTGGAGCTGTGTGTCTACAGCACTGTGGGGCTGTAGGAGAGCAGGACTGACAGTGGAGCTGTGTGTCTACAGCACAGCAGGGCTGTAGGAGAGCAGGACTGACAGTGGAGCTGTGTGTCTACAGCACTGCAGGGCTGTAGGAGCAGGACTGACAGTGGAGCTGTGTGTCTACAGCACAGCAGGGCTGTAGGAGAGCAGGACTGACAGTGGAGCTGTGTGTCTACAGCACTGTGGGGCTGTAGGAGAGCAGGACTGACAGTGGAGCTGTGTGTCTACAGCACAGCAGGGCTGTAGGAGAGCAGGACTGACAGTGGAGCTGTGTGTCTACAGCACTGCAGGGCTGTAGGAGAGCAGGACTGACAGTGGAGCTGTGTGTCTACAGCACTGCAGGGCTGTAGGAGAGCAGGACTGACAGTGGAGCTGTGTGTCTACAGCACTGTGGGGCTGTAGGAGCAGGACTGACAGTGGAGCTGTGTGTCTACAGCACAGCAGGGCTGTAGGAGAGCAGGACTGACAGTGGAGCTGTGTGTCTACAGCACTGCAGGGCTGTAGGAGAGCAGGACTGACAGTGGAGCTGTGTGTCTACAGCACTGTGGGGCTGTAGGAGAGCAGGACTGACAGTGGAGCTGTGTATCTACAGCACAGCAGGGCTGTAGGAGAGCAGGACTGACAGTGGAGCTGTGTGTCTACAGCACAGCAGGGCTGTAGGAGAGCAGGACTGACAGTGGAGCTGTGTGTCTACAGCACTGCAGGGCTGTAGGAGCAGGACTGACAGTGGAGCTGTGTGTCTACAGCACAGCAGGGCTGTAGGAGAGCAGGACTGACAGTGGAGCTGTGTGTCTACAGCACTGTGGGGCTGTAGGAGAGCAGGACTGACAGTGGAGCTGTGTGTCTACAGCACAGCAGGGCTGTAGGAGAGCAGGACTGACAGTGGAGCTGTGTGTCTACAGCACTGTGGGGCTGTAGGAGCAGGACTGACAGTGGAGCTGTGTGTCTACAGCACAGCAGGGCTGTAGGAGAGCAGGACTGACAGTGGAGCTGTGTGTCTACAGCACTGCAGGACTGACAGTGGAGCTGTGTGTCTACAGCACAGCAAGGCTGTAGGAGAGCAGGACTGACAGTGGAGCTGTGTGTCTACAGCACAGCAGGGCTGTAGGAGAGCAGGACTGACAGTGGAGCTGTGTGTCTACAGCACTGTGGGGCTGTAGGAGCAGGACTGGCAGTGGAGCTGTGTGTCTACAGCACAGCAGGGCTGTAGGAGAGCAGGACTGACAGTGGAGCTGTGTGTCTACAGCACAGCAGGGCTGTAGGAGAGCAGGACTGACAGTGGAGCTGTGTGTCTACAGCACAGCAGGGCTGTAGGAGCAGGACTGACAGTGGAGCTGTGTGTCTACAGCACTGTGGGGCTGTAGGAGAGCAGGACTGACAGTGGAGCTGTGTGTCTACAGCACAGCAGGGCTGTAGGAGAGCAGGACTGACAGTGGAGCTGTGTGTCTACAGCACTGCAGGACTGACAGTGGAGCTGTGTGTCTACAGCACAGCAGGGCTGTAGGAGAGCAGGACTGACAGTGGAGCTGTGTGTCTACAGCACAGCAGGGCTGTAGGAGCAAGACTGACAGTGGAGCTGTGTGTCTACAGCACTGTGGGGCTGTAGGAGAGCAGGACTGACAGTGGAGCTGTGTGTCTACAGCACTGTGGGGCTGTAGGAGAGCAGCAGCACTGTCAGTGTAGCTGTCAGCATGTTAAACTTCTCTTTTTCTCTTTCTCAGGTTATGGGAAGTTGGCCAGCGTGCCTGCAGGTGGCTCTGTGGCAGTTTCTAGCTCTGCAGCCTCTGGAGGACCAGCTGCTGCTGCACCCGCTGCTGGTGAGGTTATAGTGCAGCACTGTACAGCACCGGGCACAACGCTCACACCCTCCGCACTACAGGCAGTCCTGGTGCACAGTCAACATTCGCACCCTCTGCACTACCGGCAGTCCTGGTGCACAGTCAACACTCGCACCCTCTGCACTACAGGCAGTCCTGGTGCACAGTCAACACTCGCACCCTCTGCACTACAGGCAGTCCTGGTGGACAGTCAACACTCGCACCCTCTGCACTACAGGCAGTCCTGGTGCACAGTCAACACTCGCACCCTCTGCACTACAGGCAGTCCTGGTGCACAGTCAACGCTCGCACCCTCTGCACTACAGGCAGTCCTGGTGCACAGTCATATATAGTGCCTGAACCTACAGTACAGTCTGTTGCTCAGCGCCCCAGTGTACAGCTGGGGTGTCCAGCCCAGTGCAGTTAGCTGTCTTAGGTCACCGTGAATCGTGTCCTTATTTAAGGACCAGGAACAGTTGGGAGTTACTGGTCAGTTGTTCAGGAACTTGAACTGTGGTCGTTCTTCAGGCTGTGGCTCCAGACCTGTTGAAAGAGGGAACTGTGACTCCTGTTACAGGCCGTTACACTGGAATATAGAGAGATTCCTCTCAGTGTGTCAACCCCTCTGTGCGTGGCTCGGTGTCAGTGTGTCAACCCCTCTGTGCGTGGCTCGGTGTCAGTGTGTCAACCCCTCTGTGCGTGGCTCGGTGTCAGTGTGTCAACCCCTCTGTGCGTGGCTCGGTGTCAGTGTGTCAACCCCTCTGTGCGTGGCTCGGTGTCAGTGTGTCAACCCCTCTGTGCGTGGCTCGGTGTCAGTGTGTCAACCCCTCTGTGCGTGGCTCGGTGTCAGTGTGTTAACCCCTCTGTGCGTGGCTCAGTGTCAGTGTGTCAACCCCTCTGTGCGTGGCTCGGTGTCAGTGTGTTAACCCCTCTGTGCGTGGCTCGGTGTCAGTGTGTTAACCCCTCTCTTTCTCTCTGCAGCAGAAGAGAAGAAGGAGGAGAAGAAGGAGGAGTCAGAAGAGTCTGATGACGATATGGGATTCGGCCTGTTTGATTGATCCAAAAGAATAAAACCTTTTTCACAGAAATCCTCCTCCGTGTGTGTTCACTGGGTTAGTTGTGTGTGATTATGGCTGTGGGGGGTGGTTGTGTCTATGTGACCGGCTGTATGGAGTAAGTTGTGTGTGTGTGTTGCCGGCTGTGTGGGGTAGCTGTGTGTGTTACCGGCTGTGTGGGGTAGCTGTGTGGGGTAGCTGTGTGTGTGTTGCCGGCTGTGTGGGGTAGCTGTGTGTGTGTTGCCGGCTGTGTGGGGTAGCTTTGTGTGTTGCCAGCTGTGTGGGGTAGCTTTGTGTGTTAGTGGCTGTGTGGGGTAGTTGTGTGTGTGTGTTACCGGCTGTGTGGGGTAGCTGTGTGTGTGTTAGTGGCTGTGTGGGGTAGTTGTGTGTGTGTGTGTGTTACCGGCAGTGGGGGTAGCTGTGTGTGTGTTACCGGCAGTGGGGGTAGCTGTGTGTGTGTTACCGGCAGTGGGGGTAGCTGTGTGTGTGATTATGGCTGTGTGGGGTATCTGTGTGTGTGTTAATGGCTGTGTGGGGTATCTGTGTGTGTGTTAATGGCTGTGTGGGGTAGCTGTGTGTGTTACCGGCTGTGTGGGGTAGCTGTGTGTGTGTTACCGGCTGTGTGGGGTAGCTGTATGTGTTACTGGCAGTGGGGCTAGCTGTGTGTGTGTATTACCGGCTGTGTGGGGTAGCTGTGTGCGTTAGTGGCTGTGTGTGTGTTACTGGCAGTGGGGGTAGCTGTGTGTGTGTATTACTGGCTGTGTGGGGTAGCTGTGTGTGTTACTGGCAGTGGGGCTAGCTGTGTGTGTGTATTACCGGCTGTGTGGGGTAGCTGTGTGTGTGTTACCGGCTGTGTGGGGTAGCTGTGTGTGTGTTACCGGCTGTGTGGGGTAGCTGTGTGTGTTACCGGCTGTGTGGGGTAGCTGTGTGTGTTACTGGCAGTGGGGCTAGCTGTGTGTGTGTTACCGGCTGTGTGGGGTAGCTGTGTGTGTTACTGGCAGTGGGGGTAGCTGTGTGTGTTACCGGCTGTGTGGTGTAGCTGTGTGTGTGTTACCGGCTGTGTGGGGTAGCTGTGTGCGTTAGTGGCTGTGTGTGTTACTGGCAGTGGGGCTAGCTGTGTGTGTGTATTACCGGCTGTGTGGGGTAGCTGTGTGCGTTAGTGGCTGTGTGTGTGTTACCGGCTGTGTGGGGTAGCTGTGTGTGTTACCGGCTGTGTGGGGTAGCTGTGTGTGTGTTACCGGCTGTGTGGGGTAGCTGTGTGCGTTAGTGGCTGTGTGTGTATTACTGGCAGTGGGGGTAGCTGTGTGTGTTACCGGCTGTGTGGCGTAGCTGTGTGTGTGTTACCGGCTGTGTGGGGTAGCTGTGTGCGTTAGTGGCTGTGTGTGTATTACTGGCAGTGGGGGTAGCTGTGTGTGTGTTACCGGCTGTGTGGGGTAGCTGTGTGCGTTAGTGGCTGTGTGTGTGTTACTGGCAGTGGGGGTAGCTGTGTGTGTGTTACCGGCTGTGTGGGGTAGTTGTGTGTGCATTAATGTGGGGTGTGATCCATGGTTGGGTGTCACCAGTGTGTGGTGCAGGTGTCTGTACTCACTGAGGGGCAGAGGTAGGATCCCGGTGGTGGATCAGACCCAGGTGTCTGGACGGATCAGACGGCGGTGTGACGCAGGTCGGTCCTCTGGGTCGGGGCGGGTCGGACGGCGGTGTGACGCGATGGGTCGGTCCTCTGGGTCGGGGCGGGTCGGACGGCGGTGTGACGCGATGGGTCGGTCCTCTGGGGCGGGTCGGACGGCGGTGTGACGCTCTGGGACGGGGCGGGTCAGATGGGGGTTAAAGGTCGAGCAGTTCACATGTGTGAAAGTAAAATGTAAACAAGTAAGCATACTTGAGAGAAATCTGAGGAAAGCTGTTTCTGAGTATCCTTCTGTATGGAAATACTGTCACAGGAAGAGGAAGGGGAAAGACAGGCAGGACACCCAGCGCTCCAGGGGTTCAGGTTGTTTGTGGCCAGGAAGGTTCCAGGTTCGTGTCCTCTTACTGACTCCTGACTCTTCATGTGTCCCCTGAGTGAGTCACTGGGCTTCTTTGTGCTCTGTTCCTGAGAGGGGACACCAGAATGAGGGGTCACCTTCAGAACAGAGAGGGAGAGGGGTCCCCCTGTCAGAGCAAAGAGAGTGAGGGGTCCCCCTATTCAGAGCAGAGAGAGTGAGGGGTCCCCCAGTCAGAGCAGAGAGAGTCAGGGGTCCCCTGTCAGAGCAGAGAGAGTGAGGGGTCTCCCTGTTAGAGTAGAGAGAGTGAGGGGTCCCCCTGTCAGAGCAGAGAGGGTGAGGGGTCCCTCTCTACAACAAAGCTGCTGCTGATGACCCAGTTCATGTCCTCTGTGTCTATAGTCCTGTTTGGAAAAAGCTGCTCCAGTTAATGATTATTTCTGTGGAATGTCAGAATACAGAACTCACTTTCCTGCAGGATTGCTGTTTCTGTGTCTGTGTCTTCCTGATTAAAACAAACCAGAGGATTAAACGTTCTGTCTGTCAGTCAGAGTGCTAGTGGAGGAGAGGCAGGGCAGCTTCACAAAGCAGGTTTAACTAATTCCAGCTTTTCTCAAGTTACAGTACCCAGATATAACTTACCCCATAACTGAGTTCAGGGTAACTCTGGCTTCAGCCAAACTGGTTTTAGTTATCTGACTAAAGCAGGTCTGAGAGGGTCAAGCCTGAAACCCTTCCCCCACATAATAATAATAATAATAATTGCTTACACTTATATAGCGCTTTTCTGGACACTCCACTCAAAGCGCTTTACAGGTAATGGGGACTCCCCTCCACCACCACCAATGCGCAGCCCCAGCTGTATGATGCGACAGCAGCCATAGTGCGCCAGAACGCTCACCACACATCAGCTATCAGTGGGGATGAGAGCAGAGTAATGTAGCCAATTCATAGAGGGGGATTATTAGGAGGCCATGATGGGGTAAAGGCCAGGGGGGAAATTTGGCCAGGACACCGGGGTTACACCCCTACTCTTTTCGAGAAGCGCCCTGGGATTTTTAATGACCACAGAGAGTCAGGACGTCTCATCCGAAACACCAGTGTGGTGTTTCAGGTGTCACAGGCTACAGGTCTGCTTGGAGCACTGTTCCGAAGAAAGACCTGTTCTCATGGTACGGAGCAGGACAGCAGCCCCGCAAAACCCAGAGGAGACACATGGCAAAGAATCACAGATACACTGAAAGCCTACCGTAATATTATAATGCCATTAAATATCTCCTGAAACTACCAAACCCACTAAAATGGTGAGAGCTTATGTGAGTGGTTATCTCTGAACTGGCTTCATCACTCTGCTCTCCTCCCCACTGAGAGCTGGTGTGTGTGAGGGGATTGGAGCATCATCCAGGGGGGGCTGCACACTGGTGGGGGTGGAGGGGATCCCCATTACCTGTAAAGAGCTAAGTCCTATGTAAGTCTAAGGAATTTATTATTATAATTATTTAATAATAATTGTCATTCCCTAAATTAGATTAATGTGACCATTGAGGTGGAACTTCTTGTTAAACTTTGATGCAGTTGTACAAGATTGTTTTTGATTGTATTTACAGTAGATGGGGCCAGCAGCCATGTCACCCTGCAGCTCCCAGCTGGCAGCCCATGGCAGGTCAGCAGTGTGTCTGGCCAGTACCTGGATGGGAGACTCCTGGGAAAGCTGAGGCTGCTGCTAGAAGAGGTGTTAGTGGGGCCAGCAGGGGGCGCTCACCCTGCAGTCTGTATGGGTCCTGATGCCCCAGTATGGTGTGATGGGACACTACACTGTTGCAATGCTCTGTGGAAAGTGAAGGGCACAGAAAAGTGTCATGGCCATCCACTGGAAGTCCACTGGAACCAAGGAAGTCTCCAGTCGTGACAACTATTTGTACCGCTGGACCCAGGCTTCTGAGGTCGAGAGAGTGGGTGTAAGGATACACTAATGAGGAGATATGGATCCTGTGCAGCTGCAGGAGTAGCTGGTAGTCACGGCAACAAACAATCAGAATCGAGAGGCGAGATCGTGGGCAAAGGGAGTAAGGTGGGTTGAAATCCAGGACAGACACCGGAGGCAAACAAGCCGAATCGAGAGGCGAGGTACAAAGTCAAATGGCAAAAGGGGTAGTCCAAAATCCAGAGTGACACAAGGTTTAGGAATCACCAAGTAGAGCTCTCTGGGAGTAAACTCAATGCCGAGCAGCGGGAAGAGGGACAGGATGGTTTAAATGGTGCTGGTAGAGCGTATGCTGATGGATTAACACGTGCGGCAGCGCTCGTTATTATTAACCCGCTGCTGGTACTGGTGAGTTCTTTTGTGAGATGATCTCCGCTGGCTGGTGGTCGTGACAGTGGGACTGTCCCAGTCAACAGATTTCCCACTTCAAAAAGCTGTTCCGCACAGGTTTCTTCATGCAGCTCATCCTCCAGACGAGCTGCACAGAGTACAACCGTCATCGTCGGACACAATGGACAACCATCACGCTAGCTGGAGCACAATGGAAGGACCTGCCGCAGGTCAGGACACAACACAGTATGTTGCTATAGTTATTTAATAATAATAATAATTGCTTACACTTATATAGCGCTTTTCTGGACACACCACTCAAAGCGCTTTACAGGTAATGGGGACTCCCCTCCACCACCACCAATGTGCAGCCCCACCTGGATGATGCGACAGCAGCCATAGTGCGCCAGAACGCTCCCCACACATCAGATGTCAGTGGGGAGGAGAGCAGAGTAATGTAGCCAATTCGTAGAGAGGGATTATTAGGAGGCCATGATTGGTAAGGGCCAATTGGAAATTTGGCCAGGACACCGGGGTTATACACCTACTCTTTTCGAGAAGCGCCCTGGGATTTTTAATGACCACAGAGAGTCAGGACCTCGGTTTTACGTCTCATCTGAAGGACAGCGCCTGTTTACAGTACAGTGTCCCCATCACTATACTGGGGCATTAGGACCCACATGGACCGCAGGGTGAGCGCCCCCTGCTGGCCTCATTCACACCTCTTCCAGCAGCAACCTTAGTTTTTCCCAGGAGGTCTCCCATCCAGGTACTGACCAGGCTCACACCTGCTTAGCTTCAGTGGGTTACCAGTTGTGAGTTGCAGGGTGATATGGCTGCTAACCGGTTCATTCATACACAGTTATTCATACAGTTCATTCCTGCTTAGTAAACCTAAAATCTAAACTTTTGTCAACGTTTACAAAAGTTATTCAGTTAACTGAGAAATCTCCCTCATCAGAGCTGTAGATTCTGTAGAAACACTCAGTCCAGCTCCTCTGTAACTTCACACTAACACTCCCTCATCAGAGCTGTAGATACTGTAGACACTCAGTCCAGCTCATCTGTAACTTCACACTAACACTCCCTCATCAGAGCTGTAGATACTGTAGAGACACTCAGTCCAGCTCCTCTGTAACTTCACACTAACACTCCCTCATCAGAGCTGGAGATACTGTAGACACTCAGTCCAGCTCATCTGTAACTTCACACTAACACTCCCTCATCAGAGCTGTAGATACTGTAGAGACACTCAGCCCAGCTCATCTGTAACTTCACACTAACACTCCCTCATCAGAGCTGGAGATACTGTAGAGACACTCAGTCCAGCTCCTCTGTAACTTCACACTAACACTCCCTCATCAGAGCTGTAGATACTGTAGAGACACTCAGTCCAGCTCATCTGTAAATTACTTCTCCAGAGTACACTACAGGCTATATTGGTGTGGCATTTATGTTGTTTGTTCTGTTTTGACTTTGTTTCACAGTGTTGATCAGCTTCCTAGAAACATCTTGTCCCCTCATCACGTTTCCCAGAGCCGCATTCTGGAGCAAAAGTCGCTGGGCTGGGCCCCAGCAGCTCACGCGCAGCCCCACCCACTCCGGGGCTGTTTACTGCCCGGGCTGTTGGGTAACAGCGGAGGGTGTCGCCCCCAGCCCGGGCCGGATTGGACCGGGGGCTCAAGCCGCGCCTGTAGGGCGGGGCAGTTGCGCCGACGCGGCTTGAGTGGCAGGAGAGGCCGGGGCGCCGTAAACAAAACGCGGCTGGCGCAGGCCCAGCGCCTCAGAGCCGTAAACACGGCAGCGACAGCCCGGTATAGTACAGTGGGGTTAAAGCTGACTGCGGAAGACGGACCTGGACGTGAATACTGAGCATTAATTCCGTTGCGGGTAACGTTTGCCACCGTGGTTACGCCGGCAGCGATGCTGGGGGCACACGGGCTGGTGTGACCAGCACTCCTTCGTCGCCTGTGTGCTGTGGACGCGTCCTCTCGCCGGACCAGCGGACACAGCTGCCCGGGGAGCTCCGCTTCGCCGCCGGTTGTCGCCGCAGCTCCTCCCGTTCGCGGCGGGGGCGGGCCGGTGTCCGACCTGGTGTCGCCCGGGGCACCGCTGGGCGCTCCTCCACCATGTTTCCCCTGGACTCGCCCTGGAATATCTCCTTCGCCGGCTGCGGGTTTCTCGGCATTTACCACATCGGCGTGGCGAGCTGCCTGCAGGAGCAGGCCCCGTTCCTGGTGGAGAATGCCAGGCACATCTACGGAGCCTCGGCCGGAGCGCTCACCGCCTCTGCCCTGGTCACCGGGGCATGCCTGGGTGAGAGACTGTCCTGTGACCCGCTGCGGACGCAGCGCCCTGTGGCGCAGATCACACTGCGGCTGTAGATACACCGCTTCAGTACCGCGATCGGGGCAACAGGGCAAAGCGCCCGTAACCGTACCGCTCATGACTGAGCTGGACTGGTTACTCTAGTCACTGCTGTACTGGCCATACTGGTTACTGCTGGGACTGGTTACTGCTGGGACTAGGCATTGCTGGACTGGTCTAGTCACTGCTGGGACTAAGCATTGCTGGACTGGTTACTGCTGGGACTGGTCACTCTGGTTACTGCTGGTCATTGCTGGGCTGGTCATTGCTGGACTGGTCACTGCTGGGACTAGGCATTGCTGGACTTGTCACTCTGGTCACTGCTGGGACCGCTGACTGGTCACACTGTCATGGGGCAGTGTCATGGAGTGGAGCGGTGGCTCTGTGGCTCAGGATCTGCGCCTGTGGCTGGAAGGTTGCAGGTTCAAATCCCGCAGCCGGCAGAGGAATCCTAATCTGTTGGGCCCCTGAGCAAGGCCCTTAACCCCAACTGCTCCAGGGGCGCTGTACAATGGCAGACCCTGCGCTCTGACCCCCAGCTTCTCTCCCTGTCTGTGTCTGTGTCTCATGGAGAAAAGCTGGGGTCTGTAAAAGGGAAATTCCTGATGCATGAAATTGTATAGGGCTAATAAAGTGATGTTATGTTACTGGTCACTGCTGGGATTGCTGGACTGGTCACTGCTTGGACTGCTGACTGGCCACACTGGTCACTGCTGGGACTGGACTGACAGTGCTGAGCTGCCTGCAGGAGTCCGAAGTGTCTCTTGTCTCTGTCTGGTGCCTGTGGGCTCATTCCCAGCTGCTGACTTCTGTGTTTCCGCAGGGGAGGCGGGAGCGAACATCATCGACGTGGCGAAGGAGGCCCGGCGCCGCGTCCTGGGGCCCATGCACCCCTCCTTCAACCTGGTGAAGATCATGCGCACCCTGCTGTACCGCACGCTGCCCCCCGACGCCCACATCCTCGCCACGGGCCGCCTGGGCATCTCGCTCACGCGCGTGTCGGACGGCGAGAACGTGCTGGTGTCCGAGTTCAACACCAAGGAGGAGCTCGTACAGGTCAGAGCACCGAGTCCCCACCGCGCTGAAACTCTCCTGTCACACTGCCATTTCATCTGACTGACTCTGCTGTGAGCTCTCGCTGAGAGCCGGGTCTCTCCTCCAGTCGGCGTGACTCTGCTGTGAGCTCTCGCTGAGAGCCGGGTCTCTCCTCCAGTCGGCGTGACTCTGCTGTGAGCTCTCGCTGAGAGCCGGGTCTCTCCTCCAGTCGGCGTGACTCTGCTGTGAGCTCTCGCTGAGAGCCGGGTCTCTCCTCCAGTCGGCGTGACTCTGCTGTGAGCTCTCGCTGAGAGCCGGGTCTCTCCTCCAGTCGGCGTGACTCTGCTGTGAGCTCTCGCTGAGAGCCGGGTCTCTCCTCCAGTCGGCGTGACTCTGCTGTGAGCTCTCGCTGAGAGCCGGGTCTCTCCTCCAGTCGGCCTGACTCTGCTGTGAGCTCTCGCTGAGAGCCGGGTCTCTCCTCCAGTCAGCCTGACTCTGCTGTGAGCTCTCGCTGAGAGCCGGGTCTCTCCTCCAGTCGGCCTGACTCTGCTGTGAGCTCTCGCTGAGAGCCGGGTCTCTCCTCCAGTCGGCGTGACTCTGCTGTGAGCTCTCGCTGAGAGCCGGGTCTCTCCTCCAGTCGGCGTGACTCTGCTGTGAGCTCTCGCTGAGAGCCGGGTCTCTCCTCCAGTCGGCCTGACTCTGCTGTGAGCTCTCGCTGAGAGCCGGGTCTCTCCTCCAGTCGGCCTGACTCTGCTGTGAGCTCTCGCTGAGAGCCGGGTCTCTCCTCCAGTCGGCGTGACTCTGCTGTGAGCTCTCGCTGAGAGCCGGGTCTCTCCTCCAGTCGGCGTGACTCTGCTGTGAGCTCTCGCTGAGAGCCGGGTCTCTCCTCCAGTCGGCGTGACTCTGCTGTGAGCTCTCGCTGAGAGCCGGGTCTCTCCTCCAGTCGGCGTGACTCTGCTGTGAGCTCTCGCTGAGAGCCGGGTCTCTCCTCCAGTCGGCGTGACTCTGCTGTGAGCTCTCGCTGAGAGCCGGGTCTCTCCTCCAGTCGGCGTGACTCTGCTGTGAGCTCTCGCTGAGAGCCGGGTCTCTCCTCCAGTCGGCGTGACTCTGCTGTGAGCTCTCGCTGAGAGCCGGGTCTCTCCTCCAGTCAGTGTAGATGCTATGGGGCTATCAGTATGGAAGGAGATTGGTCTGTTGTCAAGGGATAGGGTGCAGGTCAGAGGTGAACTTTTAATATATTCATCCTCCCCCTCCTCCTGGCCTGGTGCAGTGGGCCAGCTGGAGCAGAAAGGTAAAAAGGCTGTATAGGAAAGGACCTGCAGAGGAAGTCACCTGACGCTCACCAGTGGGCAGCTAGAGCAGGAGAGCTCAGGGCAGAAACCCGGACAGTGCTGGGGCATTGCCCAGGACCTTTCAGGAAATGCTAATGAGCTGGCGACAGCAGGACCCTGTTGAAAAAAGCTTTATTGGTGCAACAGACAGGGAATTGTAGTCAGAGGTTTGACCGTTGAGCCAGCAGAGAGAGAAATAAACCCAGAGGCAGAGAGAAGACGGGGCAGCAGGGTGTAATGCTGAATGTGTTTGTCTCCGCAGGCCTGCGTGTGCAGTGCGTTCATCCCGGTGTACTGCGGCCTGATCCCTCCAGCGCTGCAGGGCGTGGTGAGTCACCGGCTGCCCTTTGTCCGCTCTGCTGTCAGTGTTACAGCTCCATTGTGCAACGTCTTCATATTCCTCTTCCTCTTTCTGTCTGTTCCTCCGTCCCCCCCCATCCCTCCTCTCCCTTTAAAATTCAACAGCTTTACTCTCCTGCCTGAATAATTAGTCTTGCTAAAGCTCTAACAGTTAGTCATTATTATTGTGTATTTATTGAGAGACAGGCTGTGTGTTCCTCAGGCTGGGACAGGAGATCACACACTGTATTATTATTGAGAGACAGGCTCACTGTTCCTCAGGCTGGGACAGGAGGTCACACACTATTATTATTATTGAGAGACAGGCTCACTGTTCCTCAGGCTGGGACAGGAGATCACACACTGCATTATTATTATTGAGAGACAGGCTCACTGTCTGTTCCTCAGGCTGGGACAGGAGATCACACACTGTATTATTATTATTGAGAGACAGGCTCACTGTTCCTCAGGCTGGGACAGGAGGTCACACACTGTATTATTATTATTGAGAGACAGGCTCACTGTTCCTCAGGCTGGGACAGGAGGTCACACACTGTATTATTATTATTGAGAGACAGGCTCACTGTCTCTTCCTCAGGCTGGGACAGGAGATCACACACTGTATTATTATTATTGAGAGACAGGCTCACTGTTCCTCAGGCTGGGACAGGAGGTCACACACTGTATTATTATTATTGAGAGACAGGCTCACTGTTCCTCAGGCTGGGACAGGAGGTCACACACTGTATTATTATTATTGAGAGACAGGCTCACTGTCTGTTCCTCAGGCTGGGACAGGAGATCACACACTGTATTATTATTATTGAGAGACAGGCTCACTGTTCCTCAGGCTGGGACAGGAGATCACACACTGTATTATTATTATTGAGAGACAGGCTCACTGTCTCTTCCTCAGGCTGGGACAGGAGATCACACACTGTATTATTATTATTGAGAGACAGGCTCACTGTTCTTCAGGCTGGGACAGGAGATCACACACTGTATTATTGTTATTGAGAGACAGGCTCATTATTCCTCGTGCTGGGACAGGAGATCACAGACTGTATTATTATTATTGAGAGACAGGCTCACTGTCTGTTCCTCAGGCTGGGACAGGAAATCTCACACTGTATTATTATTATTGAGAGACAGGCTCATTATTCCTCGTGCTGGGACAGGAGGTCACACACTGTATTATTATTATCCTCTCTTCTTCCACCTCCTCTCCTCTCTCTCTGTGCTCTGGCCTTCTGTCTCTGTCTCTCCCTGGTCCTTCCTCATGCTGGCGAGGGAGACCCAGCCCCGACCCACACATGGGCTGCCTCTGTCTGTGTAGGGGTGCCCGGAGCACAGCGCCCCATCTCTGTCTTGTCTGGTCAGTGTGGGGGTGATGACCCCCTCCCTCTCTCTGGTCAGTGTGGGGGTGATGACCCCCTCCCTCTCTCTGGTCAGTGTTGGGGTGATGACCCCCTCCCTCTCTCTGGTCAGTGTGGGGGTGATGACCTCCTCCCTCTCTCTGGTCAGTGTGGGGGTGATGACCCCCTCCCTCTCTCTGGTCAGTGTGGGGGTGATGACCCCCTCCCTCTCTCTGGTCAGTGTTGGGGTGATGACCCCCTCCCTCTCTCTGGTCAGTGTGGGGGTGATGACCCCCTCCCTCTCTCTGGTCAGTGTGGGGGTGATGACCCCCTCCCTCTCTCTGGTCAGTGTTGGGGTGATGACCCCCTCCCTCTCTCTGGTCAGTGTTGGGGTGATGACCCCCTCCCTCTCTCTGGTCAGTGTGGGGGTGATGACCCCCTCCCTCTCTCTGGTCAGTGTTGGGGTGATGACCCCCTCCCTCTCTCTGGTCAGTGTTGGGGTGATGACCCCCTCCCTCTCTCTGGTCAGTGTGGGGGTGATGACCCCCTCCCTCTCTCTGGTCAGTGTGGGGGTGATGACCCCCTCCCTCTCTCTGGTCAGTGTGGGGGTGATGACCTCCTCCCTCTTTCTGCCCAGCGCTACGTGGACGGGGGGATCTCGGATAACGTGCCGCAGTATGAGCTGAAGAACACCATTACTGTGTCCCCGTTCTCAGGCGAGAGCGACATCTGTCCGCGGGACAGCAGCTCCAGCCTGCACGAGCTGCGCGTCACCAACACCAGCATCCAGCTCTCCCTCAGCAACCTGTACCGGCTGAGCCGGGCACTGTTTCCCCCTGACCCACAGGTGTGTGCCCGCTCGAGGGACTGGACTGCTAACCTGCCGACCCGCTGAGTGACTGACCTGCTGACAAACTGACCGACTGAGGGACTGACCTACTGACCGACTGAGGGACTGACCTGCTGACAGACTGACCCACTGAGTGACTGACCTGCTAAAGGACTGACCTACTGACCCGCTGAGGGACTGACCTGTTGACAAACTGACCGACTGAGGGACTGACCTTCTGACAGATGGACCCGCTGAGGGACTGACCTGCTGACATGCTGAGGGACTGACCTGCTAAAGGACTGACCTGCTGACCCACTGAGGGATTGACCTGCTGATAGACTGACCTGCAGACAGATTGACCCGCTGAGGGACTGACCAGCTGACCTGCTGAGTGACTGACCAGCTGACTCGCTAAGGACTGACCCGCTGAGGGACTGGCCTGCTGACAGATGGACCCGCTGAGGGACTGGCCTGCTGACAGATGGACCCGCTGAGGGACTGACCTGCTGGCCCGCTGAGTGACTGACCTGCTGGCCCGTTGAGGGACTGACCTGCTGACAGATTGACCCGCTGAGGGACTGACCAGCTGACCCGCTGAGGGACTGACCCGTTGAGTGACTGACCTGCTGACCCACTGAGGGACTGACATGCTGACAGACTGACCGACTGAGTGACTGACCAGCTGACCCGCTGAGGGACTGACCTGCTGACCCGCTGAGGGACTGACCTGCTGACAGACTGACCCACTGAGGGACTGACCCGTTGAGTGACTGACATGCTGACAGACTGACCGACTGAGTGACTGACCAGCTGACCCGCTGAGGGACTGACCCGCTGAGGGACTGACCTGCTGACCCGCTGAGTGACTGACCTGCTGACCCGCTGAGGGACTGACCTGCAGACAGATTGACCCACTGAGGGACTGACCCACTGAGTGACTGAGGGACTGACCTGCTGACAGACTGACCCTCTGAGGGACTGACCTGCTGACCCTCTGAGGGACTGACCTGCTGACCCGCTGAGGGACTGACCTGTTGACAGACTGATCGACTGAGGGACTGACCCGCTGAGTGACTGACCCTCTGAATGACTTACCTGCTGTCCCGCTGAGGGACTGACCTGCTGACAGACTGACCTGCTGACCAGCTGAGAGACTGACCTACTGACAGACTGACCCGCTGAGAGACTGACCTGCTAAAGGACTGACCTACTGACCCACTGAGGGACTGACCTGTTGACAAACTGACCGACTGAGGGACTGACCTGCTGACAGATGGACCTGCTCAGTGACTGACCTGCTGACCCGCTGAGGGACTGACCTGCTTACAGACTGACCCACTGAGTGACTGAGCTGCTGACCTGCTGAGGGACTGACCTGCAGACAGATTGACTGCTGAGTGACTGACTCACTGAGTGACTGACCAGCTGACAGATTGACCGCTGAGGGACTGAGCTGCTGACCCGCTGAGGGACTGACCTGCTGACAGACTGACCGACTGAGGGACTGACCCGCTGAGTGACTGACCAGCTGACCCGCTGAGTGACTGAGCTGCTGACCCGCTGAGGGACTGAGCTGCTGACAGACTGACCGACTGAGGGACTGACCTGCTGACCCGCTGAGGGACTGACCTGCTGACCCGCTGAGGGACTGACCCGCTGAGGGACTGACTCACTGAGGGACTGACCTGCTGACCCCTGAGGGACTGACATGCTGACAGACTGACCGACTGAGGGACTGACCAGCTGACCAGCTGAGGGACTGACCCGCTGAGTGACTGACCTGCTGACCCGCTGAGGGACTGACCCGCTGAGGGACTGACATGCTGACAGATTGACCCACTGAGGGACTAACCTGCTGACCCGCTGACCCGCTGAGGGGCTGACCCGCTGAGGGACTGAGATACTAACCTGCTGAGGGACTGACCTGCAGACAGATTGACCCACTGAGGGACTGTCCCACTGAGTGACTGACCCGCTGACCCGCTGAGGGACTGACCTGCAGACAGATTGACCCACTGAGTGACTGAGGGACTGACCCACTGAGTGACTGAGGGACTGACCTGCTGACAGATTGACCGCTGAGTGACTGACCTGCTAAAGGACTGACCTGCTGACCCACTGAGGGATTGACCAGCTGATAGACTGACCTGCAGACAGATTGACCCGCTGAGGGACTGACCAGCTGACCCGCTAAGGACTGACCCACTGAGGGACTAACCTGCTGACCCCCTGACCCGCTGAGGGACTGACCCGCTGAGGGACCGAGATATTAACCTGCTGAGGAGCTGACCTGCTGACAGACTGACCCACTGAGGGACTGACCAGCTAACCCGCTGAGGGACTGACCTGCTGACCCGCTGAGGGACTGACCTGTTGACAGACTGACCGCTGAGTGACTGACCTGCTGACCCGCTGAGGGACTGACCTGCAGACAGATTGACCGCTGAGCGACTGGCCTGCTGACCCGCTGAGGGACTGACCTGCAGACAGATTGACCGCTGAGTGACTGGCCTGCTGACCCGCTGAGGGACTGACTCACTGAGTGACTGAGGGACTGACCCGCTGAGGGACTGAGGGACTGACCTGCTGACCCGCTGAGGGACTGACCTGCTGACAGACTGACCCACTGAGGGACTGAGGGACTGACCTGCAGACAGATTGACCCACTGAGGGACTGACCCGCTGAGTGACTGAGGGACTGACCTGCTGACAGACTGACCCGCTGAGGGACTGACCTGCTGACCCGCTGAGGGACTGACCTGCTGACAGATTGACAGCTGAGTGACTTAGCTGCTGACCCGCTGAGGGACTGACCCGCTGAGGGACTGACCCACTGAGGGACTGACCCGTTGAGTGACTGACCTGCTGACCCCTGAGGGACTGACCTGCTGACAGACTGACCGACTGAGTGACTGACCAGCTGACCCACTGAGGGACTGACCTGCAGACAGATTGACCCGCTGAGTGACTGACCAGCTGACCCGCTGAGGGACTGACCTGCAGACAGATTGACCGCTGAGTGACTGGCCTGCTGACCCGCTGAGGGACTGACTCACTGAGTGACTGAGGGACTGACCCGCTCAGGGACTGACCCGCTGAGGGACTGAGGGACTGACCTGCTGACCCGCTGAGGGACTGACCTGCTGACAGACTGACCCACTGAGGGACTGAGGGACTGACCTGCAGACAGATTGACCCACTGAGGGACTGACCCGCTGAGTGACTGAGGGACTGACCTGCTGACAGACTGACCCGCTGAGGGACTGACCTGCTGACCCGCTGAGGGACTGACCTGCTGACAGATTGACCGCTGAGTGACTTAGCTGCTGACCCGCTGAGGGACTGACCCACTGAGGGACTGACCCGTTGAGTGACTGAGGGACTGACCTGCTGACAGACTGACCCGCTGAGGGACTGACCTGCTGACCCGCTGAGGGACTGACCTGCTGACAGATTGACCGCTGAGTGACTTAGCTGCTGACCCGCTGAGGGACTGACCCACTGAGGGACTGACCCGTTGAGTGACTGACCTGCTGACCCCTGAGGGACTGACCTGCTGACAGACTGACCGACTGAGTGACTGACCAGCTGACCCACTGAGGGACTGACCTGCAGACAGATTGACCCGCTGAGTGACTGACCAGCTGACCCGCTGAGGGTCTGACCCGCTAAGGACTGACCCGCTGAGGGACTGGCCTGCTGACAGATTGACCCGCTGAGGGACTGGCCTGCTGACCCGCTGAGGGACTGACCTGCTGACAGACTGACCCGCTGAGTGACTGACCTGCTGACCCGCTAAGGACTGACCCGCTGAGGGACTGACCTGCAGACAGATTGACCCACTGAGGGACTGACCCGCTGAGGGACTGACCTGCTGACCCGCTGACCCGCTGAGGGACTGACCTGCAGACAGATTGACCCACTGAGGGACTGACCTGCTGACCCGCTGAGGGACTGACCTGTAGACAGATTGACCCACTGAGGGACTGACCTGCTGACCCGCTGAGGGACTGACCTGTAGACAGATTGACCCGCTGAGTGACTGACCTGCTGACCCGCTGAGGGACTGACCTGCTGACAGACTGATCGACTGAGTGACTGACCCTCTGAATGACTGACCTGCTGGCCCGCTGAGAGACTTACACACTGAGGGACTGACCTGCTGACCCGCTGACAGATTGACTCGCTGAGGGACTGACCTGCTGACCCACTGAGGGACTGACCTGCTGACAGACTGACCGACTGAGGGACTGACCTGCTGACCCGCTGAGGGACTGACCTGTTGACAGACTGATCGACTGAGGGACTGACCCGCTGAGAGACTGACCCACTGAGTGACTGAGCTGCTGACCTGCTGAGGGACTGACCTGCAGACAGATTGACCGCTGAGTGACTGACTCACTGAGTGACTGACCAGCTGACAGATTGACCGCTGAGTGACTGAGCTGCTGACCCGCTGAGGGACTGACCTGCTGACAGACTGACCGACTGAGGGACTGACTCACTGAGTGACTGACCAGCTGACCCGCTGAGTGACTGAGCTGCTGACCCGCTGAGGGACTGACCTGCAGACAGATTGACCCACTGAGGGACTGACCCGCTGAGGGACTGACCTGCTGACCCGCTGACCCGCTGAGGGACTGACCTGCAGACAGATTGATCCACTGAGGGACTGACCTGCTGACCCGCTGAGGGACTGACCTGTAGACAGATTGACCCACTGAGGGACTGACCTGCTGACCCGCTGAGGGACTGACCTGTAGACAGATTGACCCGCTGAGTGACTGACCTGCTGACCAGCTGAGGGACTGACCTGCTGACAGACTGATCGACTGAGTGACTGACCCTCTGAATGACTGACCTGCTGGCCCGCTGAGAGACTTACACACTGAGGGACTGACCTGCTGACCCGCTGACAGATTGACTCGCTGAGGGACTGACCTGCTGACCCACTGAGGGACTGACCTGCTGACAGACTGACTGACTGAGGGACTGACCTGCTGACCCGCTGAGGGACTGACCTGTTGACAGACTGATCGACTGAGGGACTGACCCGCTGAGAGACTGACCCACTGAGTGACTGAGCTGCTGACCTGCTGAGGGACTGACCTGCAGACAGATTGACCGCTGAGTGACTGACTCACTGAGTGACTGACCAGCTGACAGATTGACCGCTGAGTGACTGAGCTGCTGACCCGCTGAGGGACTGACCTGCTGACAGACTGACCGACTGAGGGACTGACTCACTGAGTGACTGACCAGCTGACCCGCTGAGGGACTGACTCACTGAGTGACTGACCAGCTGACAGATTGACCGCTGAGTGACTGACCAGCTGACCCGCTGAGGGACTGACCAGCTGACAGATTGACCGCTGAGTGACTGACCCACTGAGTGACTGAGCTGCTGACCCGCTGAGGGACTGACCTGCAGACAGATTGACCGCTGAGTGACTGACTCACTGAGTGACTGACCAGCTGACAGATTGACCGCTGAGGGACTGACCAGCTGACCTGCTGAGTGACTGACCCGCTGACAGACTGACCTGCTGAGGGACTGACCTGCTGACAGACTGATCGACTGAGGGACTGACCCGCTGAGTGACTGACCCTCTGAATGACCGACCTGCTGACCCGCTGACAGATTGACTCGCTGAGGGACTGACCTGCTGACAGACTGACCCGCTGAGTGACTGACCTGCTGACAGACTGATCGACTGAGGGACTGACCCGCTGAGTGACTGACCCTCTGAATGACCGACCTGCTGACCCGCTGACAGATTGACTCGCTGAGGGACTGACCTGCTGACCCACTGAGGGGCTGACCCGCTGAGGGACCGAGATACTAACCTGCTGAGGGACTGACCTGCTGACAGACTGACCGACTGAGGGACTGACCCGCTGACCCGCTGAGTGACTGACCCGCTGACCCCACTGAGGGACTGACCTGCTGACAGATTGACCGCTGAGGGACTGACCTGCTGACCCGCTGAGGGACTGACCTGCTGACCCGCTGAGGGACTGACCCACTGAGTGACTGACACGCCGAGGGACTGACCAGCTTGCATGTTTTACCTCCAGGGTGTAGCCATGCTGCTGACATTACCGAACTGTCTGATTCCTCTTGACCGCAGGTGATGAAGGCGATGTGTAAACAGGGGTACCGAGACGCGCTGCACTTCATCAGGAGGAACGGTGAGTGGTCGATGTGATGGGTGACGGAGGTCTGGCGTCACCGGTGAGCTTTAGAGAGTCTGAGCTTCACCACTACCCTGCACCTCACCCCAGTGTGTCTCTGCCTCTGGGGCGCAGGCCTGCTGCAGTTCCGGGGGCCCCAGCAGGGGTTGGCCCCCCAGCCGGGGGGCGCCTCGGAGAAGGAGAAGGAGGAGGTGGATGAAGACAGCGGGAGGGAGGGGGGTGAGAGGCGGAGAGCTGTGATTCCTGCCCCCAGCAGAGTGGAGGATCGTCTGTTCGACCACCTTCCCCCACGCCTGCACCGAGGTACAGCTGCCCCTCTGAAATACCCCTGGGCCCTGGGGGGGCCAGTGGCACCATATGTGTGTATGGAGGGGCCAGCACGCGCATTCCGTGTGTGTGGGGGGGGGCAGCGTGCGTGTGCCCCGTGTGTGTGTGTCTGTGTGTGGGGGGGGCAGACAGGTGCTGATGTTCTCTGCTCTTTGCTGCCCCCTGCAGCTCTGGTGGAGGCCTGCAAGGAGAGGCAAAGTCTGTTTCAGTCTCTTAGCAACCTGCTGCCAATCAGACTGGCATCTGCCATGATGATGCCCTACACCCTCCCTCTGGAGTCTGCTCTGTCCCTCACTGTCAGGTACCAACTGTGTGTCTCTGTGTGTTTGTGTGCCAGGCTGCTGGTGGTGGCTGTGTTTGTGTGTTTGTGTGCCAGGCTGCTGGTGGTGGCTGTGTTTGTGTGTTTGTGTGCCAGGCTGCTGGTGGTGGCTGTGTTTGTGTGTCCGTGTGCCAGGCTGCTGGTGGTGTCTGTGTGTCTGTGTGCGTTTGTGTGCCAGGCTGCTGGTGGTGGCTGTGTTTGTGTGTTTGTGTGCCAGGCTGCTGGTGGTGACTGTGTTTGTGTGTTTGTGTGCCAGGCTGCTGGTGGTGGCTGTGTTTGTGTGTTTGTGTGCCAGGCTGCTGGTGGTGGCTGTGTTTGTGTGTCCGTGTGCCAGGCTGCTGGTGGTGACTGTGTTTGTGTGTCTGTGTGCCAGGCTGCTGGTGGTGGCTGTGTGTCTGTGTGTGTTTGTGTGCCAGGCTGCTGGTGGTGACTGTGTTTGTGTGTCCGTGTGCCAGGCTGCTGGTGGTGACTGTGTTTGTGTGTTTGTGTGCCAGGCTGCTGGTGGTGACTGTGTTTGTGTGTCCGTGTGCCAGGCTGCTGGTGGTGACTGTGTTTGTGTGTTTGTGTGCCAGGCTGCTGGTGGTGGCTGTGTTTGTGTGTTTGTGTGCCAGGCTGCTGGTGGTGGCTGTGTTTGTGTGTTTGTGTGCCAGGCTGCTGGTGGTGGCTGTGTTTGTGTGTCTGTGTGCCAGGCTGCTGGTGGTGGCTGTGTGTCTGTGTGTGTCCGTGTGCCAGGCTGCTGGTGGTGGCTGTGTTTGTGTGTCCGTGTGCCAGGCTGCTGGTGGTGACTGTGTTTGTGTGTCCGTGTGCCAGGCTGCTGGTGGTTACTGTGTTTGTGTGTCCGTGTGCCAGGCTGCTGGTGGTGACTGTGTTTGTGTGTTTGTGTGCCAGGCTGCTGGTGGTGACTGTGTTTGTGTGTCCGTGTGCCAGGCTGCTGGTGGTGGCTGTGTTTGTGTGTCCTTGTGCCAGGCTGCTGGTGGTGGCTGTGTCCGTGTGCCAGGCTGCTGGTGGTGACTGTGTTTGTGTGTCCGTGTGCCAGGCTGCTGGTGGTGACTGTGTTTGTGTGTCCGTGTGCCAGGCTGCTGGTGGTGGCTGTGTGTCTGTGTGTGTCCGTGTGCCAGGCTGCTGGTGGTGGCTGTGTGTCTGTGTGTGTCCGTGTGCCAGGCTGCTGGTGGTGGCTGTGTGTCTGTGTGTGTCCGTGTGCCAGGCTGCTGGTGGTGGCTGTGTGTCTGTGTGTGTCCGTGTGCCAGGCTGCTGGTGGTGGCTGTGTTTGTGTGTCCGTGTGCCAGGCTGCTGGTGGTGGCTGTGTTTGTGTGCCAGGCTGCTGGTGGTGACTGTGTTTGTGTGTCCGTGTGCCAGGCTGCTGGTGGTGGCTGTGTTTGTGTGTCCGTGTGCCAGGCTGCTGGTGGTGACTGTGTTTGTGTGTTTGTGTGCCAGGCTGCTGGTGGTGACTGTGTGTGTTTGTGTGCCAGGCTGCTGGTGGTGACTGTGTTTGTGTGTTTGTGTGCCAGGCTGCTGGTGGTGACTGTGTTTGTGTGTCTGTGTGCCAGGCTGCTGGTGGTGGCTGTGTGTCTGTGTGTGTCTGTGTGCCAGGCTGCTGGTGGTGGCTGTGGCTGTGTTTGTGTGTTTGTGTGCCAGGCTGCTGGTGGTGACTGTGTGTCTGTGTGCCAGGCTGCTGGTGGTGGCTGTGTTTGTGTGTTTGTGTGCCAGGCTGCTGGTGGTGACTGTTTGTGTGTTTGTGTGCCAGGCTGCTGGAGTGGTTGCCTGATGTACCCGAAGACTTGAGCTGGATGAGGGAGCAGAGTTTGAAGCTACTGCAGTGTCTCATGCGACAGTTCAGGAGGAGCCTGAGTCAGCGCGTCTCTGCTAGGCAAGAAAATCTCTTTCTGTACACTGTACCACACTGTACCACTCTGTACTGCACACTCCACTAACACACTGTAACACATTGCACCACTCTGTACTGCACACTGTAACACACTCTACCACTCTGTACTGCATACAAACACACTGTACTGCACACTCCACTAACACACTGCACCACACTGTACCACTCTGTACTGCACACTAACACACTGTAACACACTGTACCACTCTGTACTGCACACTAACACACTGTAACACACTGTACCACTCTGTACTGCACACTAACACACTATATTGCACACTGTAACACTCTGTACTGCACACACTGTAACACTCTGTCCTGCACACTGTACCACACTGTAACACTCCATTAACACACTGTACTGCACACTGTACCAGACTGTAACACTCTGTACTGCACACAGTGTAACACTCCACTAACACACTGTAACACTCTGTACTGCACACTGTGTAACACTCCATTAACACACTGTAACACTCTGTACTGCACACTGTGTGTACCTGTCACCCCTCTCTCTCTCTCTCTCAGGCTGTCCTATCAGCTGGAGCTGCGCCGCTCTCACTCTGCTCCGGTGGGGGCCGGCCTGCTGCCGGCGGGCTCCTCGCTGCTGGACCTGATCGCCCGCCTCGACCAGTACCAGCGCCAGCTGCTGCCCGGCCTCTTCTGCATCAACCTGGACCTGCAGGCGTCCCTCTACAGCCAGCCAGTGGGCGTGCCCTTCCTGCACGAGGAGGGGGGCCTGGAGATGAGGCCCCTGCCCCAGGACTCCCAGGACTCCCAGGACTCCCTGGGCACCCCCTTGCGCCCCGCGCACTCTGAGCTCAGCCCTGGGGAGCCCCCGGGGAGGCAGCAGGGGGCAGGGGGTGGGGCCAGGCTGGGCTCTTAATTAGCTAATTGAAGCAGCTGCAGAAGGGGGCAGGGCCAGGCTGGGCTCTTAATTAGCTAATTGAAGCAGCTGCAGCAGGGGGTGGGGCCAGGCTGGGCTCTTAATTAGCTAATTTAAGCAGCTGCAGCAGGGGACAGGGCAAAGCTGGGCTCTTAATTAGCTAATTGAAGCAGCTGCAGCGGGGGGGTGGGGCCAGGCTGGGCTCTTAATTAGCGAATTGAAGCAGCTGCAGCAGGGGGTGGGGCCAGGCTGGGCTCTTAATTAGCTAATTGAAGCAACTGCAGGGGGAGGCCCAGGCCGGGCTGTTAATTAGCTAATTGAATCAGCTGCAGCAGGGGGTGGGGCCAGGCCAGGCTGTTAATTAGCTGATTGAAGCAGCTGCAGCAGGGGGCAGGGCAAAGCTGGGCTCTTAATTAGCTAATTGAAGCAGCTGCAGCGGGGGGGTGGGGCCAGGCTGGGCTCTTAATTAGCTAATTGAAGCAACTGCAGGGGGAGGGCCGGGCTGTTAATTAGCTAATTGAATCAGCTGCAGCAGGGGGTGGGGCCAGGCCAGGCTGTTAATTAGCTGATTGAAGCAGCTGCAGCAGGGGGTGGGGCCAGGCTGGGCTCTTAATTAGCTAATTGAAGCAGCTGCAGCAGGGGGTGGGGCCAGCCTGGGCTCTTAATTAGCTAATTGAAGCAGCTGCAGCAGGGGGTGGGGTCAGCCTGGGCTCTTAATTAGCTAATTGAAGCAGCTGCAGCAGGGGGCGGGGCAAGCCTGGACTCTCTCTTAATTAGCTAATTGAAGCGGCGGCTGGCTTGATGGCGTCTGCAGCCAGGGGCTCGCGACACTGTGTTCCAGGACTGGAGGAGAGCGAGAGTTTCAGGAAGGGCGGACGTGTGCAGGAAACAGGAGTGGAGAATTCGGATTGTGGGATGGCGAGCCCCTGTTGGGACAGTTTCCTTAAATTCAGGACTCGGGCTTGAGTTTGAGTGCAGGTGTCCCTCTCTGCACACCAAAGACCAAAGATTGGGCAAAGTCTTGGACAGCCTCACCATTGATCTAGTCCTGCTCACCTCTGCGGGCACTTCCCCGGACAGCCCTGGAAGGACCCCGTCCCTCAGGACCCTGCTGACTCCCATGAGTGTGGAGGGGCCCAGACAGGATCCTAGCAGAGCACTGGCTGGACACTTGCTTGGTGTCCTGGTGTTAGTCAGCTTCTTGGTTGTTTCTGTGTTTTTCACCATCAGTCCTGCAGATCTTCTTCCTGCTGAGGTGCTGATACTCTGACATTTGTTAGGAAGCGGAGGAAATAGGATTCGCCCCACATTGGGAGGTGGGGGGGTTTACCCGTGTCCCAGCTGTGCTCCTGGGTCATTAACAGAGCTGCAGATTGGATGTGATTAGCAGGGCTCTAGACAGTGGTGACAGGGGCTCTAGAGCAGAGTTTGGGACAGGCTGTGCTGTGTGGGTACGAGTCTCGCTCTGCTCCGGAGTCTGGGACATACGATTCCAGCTCTATGCCAGGCTGATGCTGCATCTTGTGACCTGGCTCATTGAACCCTAGACACTGTTCCTGTACTCCAGAAATAAACATCTCAACATTTTCTGTTTATCTTTGAAATTATTTTGTTTCCAATTTTAAAAGAGAGATTGACTGGTTTTTATATTCCTCTGCCCCAGTGTGGCAGAGTGCAATATTGGTTTATTTCTCTGTCCTGAGTGTCAATTGCTGTTCTAGTACTGTAAATACTAAGTGCTCTGTATTATATTGTATTATATTACACTGTATCAAAAATCTTGCTGAAATCATTCTGTTGCCTGTCTTTTATTCTATCTTGAAGTTGAAGTTCAAAAAAGTCTGTACAGATGTGATCATACTTGTGGTCTCTACTAACTAGGCAGTGAGTTGAGTTGTCTTGAGTTTTAAATACCTTCCGTTCTTACACCTGGCCCCCTCACCTGCCCGGCCAGCTGCTCTGCGCATCACCGGAACCCGCGGTCGGTCAGAGCGGCGCTCAGCGGAGCGGCTGGCCGGCCAGGCGTGTGTGCGCAGGCAGACGGCTGCCGCCAGGGGGCGCGGCGCAGCTCTGCGGCTGGGCTCGGCTCTTTCCCGTCTCCCGAGTGGGAGCTGCAGCTGGCCGGGAGACGGCGGGGGAAGATGGCGGAGGACGATCGCTCTCGGTCGGAAGCGGCCCGGCAGAAGAGGCAGGAGCAGCTAAAGCGCTGGCTGGGCTCCGAGACCGAGAGGAGCGGGCCGGGGCAGCGGGACCGGGGCGGCGCGGGGGGCAGGCGGCCCCGGGTCCGGTTCGCCCAGGGCGCCGTGTTCATGGCTTGCTGCTCCGCTGGGGACCGGGACGAGGTGGCGGCACTGCTGAAGCAGGGAGCCGAGATCAACCACGCCAACGTCGACGGGCTGACGGCGCTGCACCAGGTACGAGCCGCCGGGCCGGGCTGGGCCGGGAGAAGAGCCGGACCCTGCAGGGGCTTTGCTTGGCTTTGCTTCCCGGACCGAACTCTCCCACCCGCCCTCCGGCCGGGCGCGGACGGGACTAAGGGAAAGTTAATGGGACGCAGCGGGGCTGTCCCGGGACGGGAATGGGGCTGCCAGCGGGCCGGAGACGAGCTCGGCTGCGAGGGCGGCTCGGTTTCGGTTGTGCGGGGCTGTGCGTGTGGCTGAGCGCCGAGCAGCAACAGGCTGGGAAACCTGTCAGACTGGCTGGATCCCGCTGGCAGCAGTTATAGTCCAGACCCGAGTAACTACTGTACTACAGAGTATCTGTTATAGTCAAGCCCCGAGTAACTACTGTACTACAGAGTATCTGTTATAGTCCAGACCCGAGTAACTACTGTACTACAGAGTGTTATAGTCCAGACCCGAGTAACTACCGTACTACAGAGTATCTGTTATAGTCAAGCCCCGAGTAACTACTGTACTACAGAGTTTCTGTTATAGTCCAGACCCGAGTAACTACTGTACTACAGAGTGTTATAGTCCAGACCCGAGTAACTACCGTACTACAGAGTATCTGTTATAGTCAAGCCCCGAGTAACTACTGTACTACAGAGTTTCTGTTATAGTCCAGACCCGAGTAACTACTGTACTACAGAGTATCTGTTATAGTCAAGCCCCGAGTAACTACTGTACTACAGCCCCGAGTAACTACTGTACTACAGAGTTTCTGTTATAGTCCAGACCCGAGTAACTACTGTACTACAGAGTATCTGTTATAGTCAAGCCCCGAGTAACTACTGTACTACAGAGTATCTGTTATAGTCCCTCCCCGAGTAACTACCGTACTACAGAGTATCTGTTATAGTCAAGCCCAGATTAACTACTGTACTACAGCTCAGAGTAACTACTGTACTACAGAGTATCTGTTATAGTCCCGCCCCGAGTAACTACCGTACTACAGAGTATCTGTTATAGTCAAGCCCCGAGTAACTACTGTACTACAGCTCAGAGTAACTACTGTACTACAGAGTATCTGTTATAGTCCAGACCCGAGTAACTACTGTACTACAGAGTATCTGTTATAGTCAAGCCCCGAGTAACTACTGTACTACAGCTCAGAGTATCTGTTATAGTCCAGCCCCAAGTAACTACTGTACTACAGCTCAGAGTATCTGTTATAGTCCAGCCCCAAGTAACTACTGTACTACAGCTCGGAGTCTCTGTTATAGTCCAGCCTTGAGTAACTACAGTACTACAGCTAAGAGTCTTTGTTATAGTCCAGCCCCGAGTAACTACTGCTCTGAGTAACTACTGTACCACAGCCCAGAGTATCTACTGTAGCTCTGATGAGGGAGTGTTAATGTGAAGTTACAGATAAGCTGGACTGAGTGTCTACAGTTTTTACAGCTCTGATGAGGGAGTGTTAGTGTGACGTTACAGATGAGCTGGACTGAGGGTCTCTACAGTATCTACAGCTCTGATGAGGGAGTGTTAGTGTGAAGTTACAGAGGAGCTGGACTGAGTGTCTCTACAGTATCTACAGCTCTGATGAGGAAGTGTTAGTGTGAAGTTACAGAGGAGCTGGACTGAGTGTCTCTACAGTATCTACAGCTCTGATGAGGGAGTGTTAGTGTGAAGTTACAGAGGAGCTGGACTGAGTGTCTCTACAGTATCTCCAGCTCTGATGAGGGAGTGTTAGTGTGAAGTTACAGATGAGCTGGACTGAGTGTCTACAGTATCTACAGGTCTGATGAGGGAGTGTTAGTGTGAAGTTACAGAGGAGCTGTACTGAGTGTCTACAGTATCTACAGCTCTGATGAGGGAGTGTTAGTGTGAAGTTACAGAGGAGCTGGACTGAGTGTCTACAGTATCTCCAGCTCTGATGAGGGAGTGTTAGTGTGAAGTTACAGATGAGCTGGACTGAGTGTCTCTACAGTATCTACAGCTCTGATGAGGGAGTGTTAGTGTGAAGTTACAGAGGAGCTGGACTGAGTGTCTCTACAGTATCTCCAGCTCTGATGAGGGAGTGTTAGTGTGAAGTTACAGAGGAGCTGGGCTGAGTGTCTCTACAGTATCTTCAGCTCTGATGGGGCTCTAGTTCCTGTGGGAAACTCTTTCCTTCCCTGTTTCTCTGTGTCTCTCAGGGCTTTATTTGCCCAAAATAAGCTCAGTCACAGTGACCTCTGAACCTGTGCAGCGTGCTGAAAGGCAGGCTCTGTGTGGGTGAGGGGCCGAACTGCAGCCCCAGAGCAGCCCAGACGAGGGCGCCTGTGTGACCTGTGTGTCTCTCAGTGTCTCTCAATATCTCTTGAGTGTGTCCTGGTGTGTTCCAGTGTCTTTCTGTGTCTCTCAGTGTGTCGCCATGTCTCTCAGTGTGTCGCCATGTCTCTCAGCGTGTCCTGGTGTCTCTCAGTGTCTCTCAGTGTGTCGCAATGTTTCTGAGTGTGTCGCTCAGTGTCGCTCAGTGTCGCTCAGTGTCGCAGTGTCTCTCAGTGTGTCGCAATTTCTCTCAGTATCTCTTAGTGTGTTGCAGTGTCTCTCAGTTTGTCGCAATGTCTCTCAGTGTCTCTCTGTATCTCAGTTTTTCCAGTGTGTCCCAGTGTCTCTCAGTGTGTTCAGTATCTCTCAGTGTGTCACTATCTCTCTCAGTTAAATTAAATTCAATTCAAGGTGCTTTATTAGCATGACCGATGGGTAAAATCAGTGTTGCCAAAGCAAATAAAAATAATAAAATTAACATGGAACCAAACAAAAAATAAAAGTAAAATAAAATCTACAGACATATTACAGACATTTACAACAAAGACATATTATAATATATTTACATATACTGTAGACATATTGAGCATTATTGGGAGACAGGCTCACTGTTCCCCAGGCTGTGACAGGAGATCACATACTGGGCTGCCAGTTCAACTGAGTTCCCTCCTCCCTCTCCCAGTAGGATTGGGACCCGTTGTGATTCTGGCAGGTGTGGGAACTCTGGGACTAGATTTCTGAGTTTAGGGAAGAATGTTTCTCTAATCTCAGAGTATCTGTCACAGTGCAGTAGGAAGTGCACCTGTCTCTATTTCTCCCCGCTGGCAGTGGGAGCACAGCCTGTCCTCTCTGGGCAGCCAGGTCTGCCTGTGTCCAGTTTCTATGGCCAGACTGTGGTCACTGTGAGTTTCTGATTTCTTCATTCAATTCAGTTCAATTCAAGGTGCTTTATTGGCATGACCAATGAATAAATCAGTGTTGCCAAAGCAAAGCAAATACTATTAACATAAGTTCTACAGACAATATAGACACATCATAAAACATTTATATATAAACATATGGAACATTATTGAAAGACAGACTCACTGTTCCTCAGGCTGGGACAGGAGATCACACACTGTATTATTATTATTATTATTATTATTATTATTATTATTATTATTATTATTATTATTGAGAGACAGGCTCATTGTTCCTCAGGCTGTGACAGACCACATACTGGGCTGCCAGTTCAGCTGAGTTCCCTCCTCCCTCTCCCAGTAGGATTGGGACCCGTTGTGATTCTGGCAGGTGTGGGAACTCTGGGACTAGATTTCTGAGTTTAGGGAAGAATGTTTCTCTAATCCCAGAGTATCTGTCACAGTGCAGTAGGAAGTGCACCTCTGTCTCTATTTCTCCCCGCTGGCAGTGGGAGCACAGCCTGTCCTCTCTGGGCAGCCAGGTCTGCCTGTGTCGCCCAGTTTCTATGGCCAGGCTGTGGTCACTGAGCCTGTACTTCATCAGGGTCTGTTTCTTTTTGCTGTTTCTTATTTTGGTCAAATATTCGGCAAGTGTGTATTGTCTGTTTAGGGTTCTGTAGCATTCCAGTTTATGTTGTGTTTGTGTGTGTGTGTCCCAGTGTGTGAGATATTGCTGTTTGATCTGTGCTGTGATGTGGTTGAGTCTGAGTTGTGGTGCTCTAGCAGTGCTGTCCTGATGCTGGTTAGTGTCGGTGTGGCTCAGGTCAGTGAGCCTCAGGACCAGATGGCTCAGGGGGCTCTGTTTTGGGTTCAGCTCTTTGCTCAGCAGGGCTTTGTGGTGGTAGGAATTTTGGTCACTGATTTTTAGGTGTAGCCAATACTTTAATACTCTTTTATATATGTTTATCAATAGTGGGTACTGGCCTAATTCGGCCCTGCACCAGTTGTTAGGTGTTTTTCTCTGCACACGGAGGATGTTTCTACAGATCTCCATGTGCAGAGTTTCTGTGGGGTGTTTGTCCCATTGAGTGTAATCCTGGTCTGTGAGGGGACCCCACACTTCACTGCCATACAGGGCAATGGGTTGGATTACACTTTGAAATATTTGGAGCCAGATTCTTGTTGGTGGGTTGATGTTGAAGAGCTTCCTTATTGTGTAGAAAGCCCTGAGTGCCTTCTCCCTCAGTGCCTTCACTGCCAGGTCAAAACTCCCAGATGAGCTGATGGTGAGACCGAGATATGTGTAGCTGGATGTGTGCTCCAATGTGTTGTTGTTGAGTGTGAATTTGTACCTGTTTCCCTGAGGTCTGGCTTTCTTCTTGAAAACCATAACTCTGGTCTTGTCCAGATTGACTGGCAGTGCCCAGGTCTGACAGTACTGCTCCAGCAGTGCCAGGTTCTGCTGCAGCCCCTGTTCTGTGGGCGACAGCAGGAGCAGGTCACCCGCATAGAGCAGGAACTTGATTTCTGTGGCGTGTAGTGTAAGACCAGGAGCTGAGACTGTTCCAGCATTCCTACTAATTCGTTGATATAGATATTGAACAGTGTTGGGCTCAGGCTGCAGCCCTGTCTCACCCCATGGCCTTGGGTGAAGAATTTGGTCCTTTTGTTTCCAATTTTCACTGCACATTTGCTCTCTGAATATATTAATTTAATTATGTCATACACTTTGCCCCCTATGCCACTTTGGAATAGTTTATAAAACAATATTTCATGCCAAATTGAGTCAAATGCTTTTTTGAAATCGACAAAGCAGGCAAAAATGTTTCCTTTGTGTTTTTGGTGGACGTGTTTGTCTATCAGTGTGTGTAGGGTGTAAATGTGATCAGATGTGCGGTGATCTGGTAAGAAGCCAATCTGACTTTTACTCAGGACATTGTGTTCGGTAAGGAAGGCCAGTATCCGTGTATTTAGGATACTGCAGAATACCTTCCCCAGGTTACTGTTCACACAGATGCCCCGGTAGTTGTTGGGATCGAGTCTATCTCCACTCTTATAGATGGGCGTGATCAGTCCTTGGTTCCAGGCCTCGGGGAAACATCCGGCTGTCATGATGAGATTGAGGAGTTTGAGCACGGCTTGTTGCAACTTCGTGCTGCTGTGTATCAGGATCTCAATGTTGACTCCATCTTGGCTACAGGCTTTGCGTGGTCTGAGGGCCTGGAGTTTGTCCAGTAGCTCCTGCTCACTGATTGGGGAGTCTAAGGGGTTTTGGTTGTCTTTGATCGCCAATTCCAAAATTTTGAGTTTTTCATAAATGGTTTTGGTCTGATTGATTTGTATTTGGGGGGTTTTGACAGAGATTTTCAAAGTATGTTTGCCAGATTGTTCCATTTTGGATGGCCAATTCTTCTGGTTTTGATTTCTTTAAATTGTTCCACTTCTCCCAGAAACAGTTCTGATTTAGTGACTCCTCAATTTCTGCAAGTTGTTTGTTTATGTATGTGTTTCTTTTCTTTTTCAGTGTGTGTTTGTAAAGTTGTACCGTGTCACAGTAGCTGAGGTGTAGATCTGTGTTGTGTGGTTGTCTGTGTTTTTCATTTGAGACTTTTCGTAGTGCATTTCTGATGTTTTTGCACTCCGTATCAAACCACTTTTCTTTTCCTTTTGTTTTTTGGTAGTTTTTTGATTTAGTTGTTTTTAGCTTAGATTTTGTTGCTAGTTTGTGAAATAGGTGATTTAGTTCTTGTGTGGCCAAGTTTATGCCTAATTTGTTGGTTTGATACGGAGTGTTTAGGAATGTGTCCAACAGTGTCTGAATTTCTTCATCTCCCAGTGGAGTTTGGTATCTGTCTAGGCTGTCGGTGTCCCATCTGTACGCCTGGTTGAGGTCATACAGCTGGTTGGGCTGTGTCAGTGTGTCTCTATGCTGGTGTGCTCTCTTCATGGTAGAGTGTGATCTGGGTGTGGTCAGAGAGAGGAGTTTGTGGCCTGACAGTGAAGGCACTGATACAGGAGGGGTCCAGGTCGGTGATGGCGTAGTCCACCACACTGCTGCTCAGAGCTGAGCTGTAGGTGAACCTGCCTAGAGGGTCCCCTCTAGTCCTGCCCAGTGTGTCCCTGTGTGAGGTGACTGGTGTGGTACAGAGGGGACTGTCCGAATACACCAGTGTGTCCCTGTGTGAGGTGACCAGTGTGGTACAGAGGGGACTGTCTGAATACACCAGTGTGTCCCTGTGCGAGGTGACTGGTGTGGTACAGAGGGGACTGTCTGAATACACCAGTGTGTCCCTGTGTGAGGTGACCAGTGTGGTACAGAGGGACTGTCTGAATACACCAGTGTGTCCCTGTGTGAGCAGACCGGTGTGGTACAGAGGGGACTGTCTGAATACACCAGTGTGTCCCTGTGTGAGGTGACCAGTGTGGCACAGAGGGGATTGTCCGAATACTTGAGTGTTTCCCTGTGTGAGGTGACCAGTGTGTGGTACAGAGGGGACTGTCCGAATACACCAGTGTGTCCCTGTGTGAGGTGACCTGTGTGGTACAGAGGGGATTGTCCGAATATGTGAGTGTTTCCCTGTGTGCTGGTGAAGTCCGCCAGTGTGCCTGTTCGTACATTGAGGTCACCACAGAGCAGCACGTTTCCCTGGCCCTGGAAGTGACCAATCTCCGTGTGGAGATTGGGGAGAATTCCCTCACTGTAGTAGGGGGATTCTGAGGGAGGGATGTAGACAGCACACAGGAAAACCTCATTTTCTGTACAGATGATATTTCTTTAGATTTTAAGCCAAACTCGTGATTCTTCTCTCTTTACTAATCACTCTTCAAAGAGACTCTTCAGTGTCTCTCAGTGTCTCTCAGTCTCTCTCAGTGTGTCGCAGTTTATCTCAGTGTGTCCAGTGTCTCTCAGTGTCTCTCAGTGTCTCTCAG